>NC_090937.1:1412513222-1412816252 GCF_040938575.1 Ambystoma mexicanum
TTTTCTAGACTCCAACTGTAAAATGTCCTGTCGAGAGGGGATAGTAGAAAAGTAGAGAACGAACCGTGCAGTGGGTCTAATTAGGGGATTTGGTTTCCCTCTTGTCTCACTGCATGACTCTTCGTACTGCACCAGATTCTATGGAGGCATCTGCATTTACGACTAAATAGAGGCCAGGACAAACGATCCGTTTTCCCTCACAAACATTTGAAGCAGGGCCGCTCATGGGCATAGGAACGGTGAGAGGTCAAGGGATACACAATCCCTTAAAACATTTTGGTAATCCTTGAACCTCTCCCTCTGCATCTAAATAATCACTATGTGAAGCGAACAAACAGCACGGCTGATTGCACAACTTTCAGGGGACACCCAATACTCACCATACACGCTTTCATTTTCCACAGGGACTCAGTTCTCCGGATTCACGTCTCAGCCAAATCCGACTGACTTGAGTCCTGTGACGCACTGTGTATTGGCTACTTTTGGTTCGGCCACGGCGGCATTGCGGATACTGGCATGCAGCACCAACCTTTAGTTCCTAAAGGTTGAATTCCCCTCAAATTCCTTCTGCCGCAGCAGGGACCCACATTTCTTTTTCCATGTAAATATTACCCATAACCACAAATATTCATTTTAAATTATGTTTCGATGCATTTAGTACAGTACCACATTGTGTACAACCACTAAAGCCTTTATTTTGTCATCATAGGTTACTTCAATTCTGCCCTGACGAAGGTGGCCACAATTATTTTCATCCACCACCGAAACGTGAATTCCAGCAAGGGGGACATTCCGGGCCCCTGGTTTGGAAGACAAGCAGTAGCTTAATATGGACCAACAGAACTTCCTTACTAACCTTAGCGTTTAGGAAAAAGTTTTTTTCCCCTATACTCTGTCATCCATCCCCTGCACGCGTAGGCAGACCCAATGAGTGCTCTTTGATCTATGGACCAAACCCGCCACAAATTCTCCAAAATAAGAGTTGATTTTGCAGTTGGTTGGGAAATAAGAGATTTATATGAACTTTTTTACCGTAGAAGTCTTTTTTCGTTTTTTTTTTGGTTTGTTTAGTGAAGTCATTAAAACTGTTGCATAATTGAAACATTGATTCTGCTACACATTTGAGTAATATGTATTTAGCAGTCTCCTTAGGAACTTTGCACAGTAAATGTGCTCAGGTTACATCTACCTCCTAAGGTAGTATATGAATCTTCACAATCTGTTCTTGTTCCTACATTTCTCCTTTCTTACTACTTGTGACCAACTTTGGAGGCACGTTTTTCTCCCTTCACACTGGGTTTCTGTTCACACTCAATAACTTTCACTTCTTTATCTCTAAATCAAAATTGGGGTTTTGTTGACCACTGACTTAGATGATTTTGAGCCCTAAGTGGGGAAACCTTGTATTGCCATGTGCCTATTACAGTGGACTGCACACTAGAGATTGATCCACGGTTTTATACAGGAATTACATTAAGTGTGTCAACAGCATTTCATTTTCTTTGTATTGTGTTCTACCATTGTGTTTTCTTCATTTGCATTGTATATTGTTTAAATACAGAACAACAAATTATAATAATTATCTACTTAACGGTTACGATGTGTGTGTTGTTTTATTGAATACATCATATACCAACTGAGGTGATCGGGATCAGACTCAGTTCAGGCCCAATCTGGGGCACGTCCAAAGGTTGGAAGTACCATTTTTTTTAGCAACGCGTATTCTCTTTGTGTTTATATCCTCTTCCTCATCGAAGCACCTGAGGTTTTCTGGGACTTGGAGTCCCAAAAGTTTCAACTGATTTTAAGTAACTTTGTTGAATAGTTGCATTTAAAATATGATCGGCATTAACATCAGATGTTACACAACAATGTTCCATCAAAGACTCTTGGGGTTTCCTCCTCACAGAAAGGGGGACAATACTGCGTCCCTCCCGTTGGAGCCACCACTTCTTCCTGGTACTCATGTCCTCCCCTGTGATCCTCCCTCCCGACACCACCCCCAGGGTCAGGATTAGGTAGCAGCTGCCTTTCCCTGGCCATGTGGAGGAGACCACCATCAGGAAATCAGTGATGACTCTGCAGGATTCATTAAAGAGTCGTCATGTGTCTGAGTGCCTTTGAAAGAGTGGTTCTCTGCGTTACGATCACAGCCACCCACATTCGGACAGTTGCAGGTTGCTATCACCGCCCACGGGGAGGGGAAAACTGGTCTCTATCATTAACAAACAGTTTATGGTGGCGGTACCCTGCTGGGGTATCCACGAAGAGTAAATGGGAAACCTGCATAGGGCACGAAATCTAAGACACCGACTGGTCGTATGTACTGGGACTAACCAAAAGGGTGCCATTGAAGGCAAGATATAAGCTAATCCACTTTAACTCTGTGCATCAAATCTACCACCCCTCGCGTGCTAAACGGAATACATATTATCCAGATTCCTCTGATAAATGTAGTCGCTGCCATTAGGGAGTGTCATATTCTGTCCACCTGCCATGGAACTGCCAACAAATTGCTGTGTTCTTGTTGGAGGTTTTCGGTAAACTATCCCTTGTTGTAAAAGAACAGGTGGTGTTGGACCCAATGGTTGCTCTGCTGGGATTAACTCACAGAGTTCCTTGACATGCACGCAGGCCGGTGGGGCTCCTTTGGATACTATCCCATAGGTGTGTGGCGCTAGCATAGTGTAGAGGGCCTGGACCAAGGGCGGCAGCCTGGCTATAAAATATTGCACATTTTCAAGACATGGATGTGGCATATATTCGAACTTTACCAATGCATGCTCGCCACCAGGTATCTGGGGACCGTATGTACAGTACCTGTTGACAAAATCTGGGGATTAATTCAACGAGAACCGCTGAATGTCACTGATTATACCGATGATGTGAATGTATTCGGGAGAGGCGAAGTCAGAACATGTATGGTGGATTTGCTGTACCCTAGTACTAATGTGTTGTTTGGTTGTTGTTTCTGAACTAAAATATATTTTTTTAAATGGTTGCAGGCATGGTTCTGTTTGGATATCCAGCAAAGCTTATCTTGTTCTTATTGGGTAAATGATTCTTCACCATTGGATTGAAACTTCATCATGACTACACTTCTCCTGCGAGTTGCCTGGCAATTCTTTGCGAAGTGACAGATTTTGTTGCAGGCACATCACTTTCTATCTTTAGCCAGACAGTGGCCCTCATTACGACCCTGGCGGAAAGCGACTGACCGGAGCGCCACAGCGTAAATAGCGTTTCCGCCATTGCACGAAGGAGCAAAGTGCGGCCCATTCCGACCCATCGGGCACGAGCACCACGGCATGGCGGAAGTGCAAAGTCCGCGATGGCGGAAATGACCCCAAAACGGCCCACACCGCCGCCGTACGGCGCCCCAGGTGCAATACCGCCACCCCTCTTAGCGGTCACCGCAGTGTGCGCCTACCGGAAAGTACGGTGGCCGGAAATATACGGAAACGGAAGTTAAAACATGGGCCCGGAACGGGAAACATCCCGGCGTACACCTATAAATACACTAAAACCACACAACCACTAAAATCACTACCCTGAAACACACCCCAACCCGTCAACCACCCTAGCGAAACCAAGAATAATGGGAAAAGCAGCGAAGAAAGCGTGCGACCGCAAGCGGCAGGTCCACTTCTCCCGTGAGGAACTCACCGTGCTAACAGAGACCCTCCAGGAGAATGCTGCCGTCGTCTTCTGCACGCAAATGACCAGGACGGCACTTGCAAACAAGAAGGCCATATGGGCTCTGGTGGCACAGCGGGTAAGTGCGGTGGGGACCGCACCCCGCAGCAATGCCGCAAGCGATGGGACGACCTGCGGATACGCGTCCGCAGCATACTCTCTGCCAACCGCAACATTGCCACAGCCACCGGGGGAGGTCCTGAATCACCCATCAAGTTGACCCCCTGGGAAGAAATCTGTGCCTCCACCATCGGAATGGAGAGCATAGAGGGAGTCGGAGGGATGGAGAAAGGAGTGCAGACATCCGAAGATACAGGTAGGTGGGCCAGGAAAAACAATGCCAAATCCACACAGTCCATCCATGTGAAGTACCATGCGTCCACATAGTGCAACAGAAACACATGTCCAGGAGAACGTCCACACACATCGGCCTGATAGCGCACGTTAAAACCCACAATAAATACATAAATAATTAAAAACCCCTAATACACGCACTACACGTGCAGCAGGCACACCCTAACTGCAGGCTGCCAAACAACTGCACCCTCACTCCACACACAAATCAAAGCACCTCCAAGGGCCCGGCCCAAATCACCCTCAGGTACCACCCCAATGCATGTGACACAATGCCATTCCAATTCCCACAGACCCACCAATAACCCTCGCCCTCCTCTACTCCACCACAGGGTCCGATCCAAACGACGAGCTACAGGACACCCCTACCAGCACACCTGCAAAGAGGGCCAAGACCAACGGCCAGAGACCCTCCACCTCAGCTGCACGCATCAAGACACGGCAGCAGCACAAATCAGGTGGCAGCACAGAGGAGGGAACATCAACAGGCACCCCAGCAGCCAGCATGCCCACAACACCACCACCACAGGTCCCCCCAATGGATGCCACAGAAGGCACTGCCTCCGGTGGCAGCAGCACCATAGGTGACACCCCATTGATGGCAGCATGCTCCGACACAGAAAACGGGGATGCCGAAGTCAGATCCATCCATGACCTGTCCCAATCCCCCTGTCTGTCCCATCCCGTACAACATGAGGATACCACGCAGGGGCACCCACAAGACGACGACTGGCCATCCCCCACAAGCCCTGTGGCAATGCAACATGAGGACAACAGCCCCTCTGTGACACCCCCGCAAATGGCCTTGGCCCAGCAGAGGCAACAGTCCCTCGACCAGTTGATCGAACAACAGCAGCAACTGGCCACGCTCCTCAAGGACCATGCTGATGAATGTGGGGGCACTAAGGCAGACATAGAAACATCAACTGAGACACTTAGGGCACAAATCGAGAGTAGCACCGAGAGCCTGAGAGTCCAAATGGAGAGAAGCACCGAGAGCCTGAGAGTCCAAATGGAGAGAAGCACCGAGAGCCTCAGGGGGGAACTGCATGCGACGGCCAAGGACGTATGTGCCGAACTTGCCGCAGTGCGCCGTGTGCTCACTGAGCTCTCGCAAACCCTTAGGGACATGCATGGACGTGAGCAGGCAGACACATCATCCGTTGCAAGCTCCGTCCAGGGCAGCCCCCAACGTAGATCTGGAAGGAACCTGCGCTCCACAGGCAGGGGTGCCCCTGATACCCGCAGAGGGGGCTTGCAATAGCGACAGCCCACTGACAATGAGCATCTTTGGACACTGGTGTTCGGGGGGGAGGTAGGGGGGTGGAGGGGGTGTGTTGGGCTCACTTGGGTGGCGGGTCGATAGGGTGTTCAACATGACATCACATATGCCATAAAAAGTGCACGATCAACCAATGAGATGTGTGGACATTGATCTTTGTGTACTAGGCCATCATAGGCGTACAGTCCATATTGTGCATGTCCCAGACACACGCAGTGCCACGAGTCCCGTGTCCACGTATCAGCCACCAGGCGTGAGTGCTAGAAGCATACATCAATGAGATGCTGACGAATGTCACGGGCCTCCGGTGCCTCGCAGACTCCATGAGGTGCTGCCACATCCCCACCCTCATCATGACCATCATCAGGTGCTTGCAGTTCTGCGTCAGGGGGCATGGGCACATTTCTACGTACGCACATGTTGTGGAGCATGACACATGCCATCACCATCTTTGCAACCTTCTCATGGCGGTACAGGAGTGCCCCGCCAGACCTGCTGAGGCAGCGGAAACGGCCCTTCAGTAGGCCGAATGCCTGTTCTATGACTACACGGGTACGTGAGTGGGCATGGTTGTAGTCCTCCTCATGCTGGTCCCGTGGGTTCCGGACTGGTGTGAGGAGCCATCTCTTCAGTGGATATCCAGCATCACCTGTATGTGGACGAGAAACGTATGATGTGGAATGCCATTGATACGTACGCACACCCCCGCCCCCTTCCTGCCAGGTCATTGCCAATTCACATACCCCACATCATCATGCATGTAATGAGACTCACCGAGTAGCCAGGATCTGTTCCCTGCGTGTCGCTCCATGTAGCGTGGTATTGTAGAGTTCCTCAAGACCATAGAATCATGGGTTGATCCAGGGAATCGGGCGCAACAATGTGTAATGATCCTGTTGGAGTCACACACCATTTGTACATTCAGGGAATGGAATTGTTTTCGGTTGCGGTACTGGGCCTCCATGGCATGTGGGACGACCAATTCCACATGGGTGCAGTCGATGGCACCAATGCAACCCGGTATGCCGGCAAGTGCATGGAATCCCACTTTCGTGTTTGTAATTTCCTGCTCCGAGCGTGGTAGGGAGATGTAGTCGTCTGCGTGCTGCAGGAGGGCATCGAGCACTTGCAATAGTGTCCGTGAGAACAGTGGCTGAGAAATGCCATGCAACTGTCCGACTGTGTGCTGGTAGGTGCCTGTGGCCAGGAAGTGGAGTACAGACACCACCTTCAGTAGGGGTGGGATGGCGGTTGGGCTATCTATCATGCTGACAAGGTCAGCCTGTGTCATGTCCACAATGGCGGCTATGGTGTCCCGGTCCAAACGGTAGAGGGTGTGGATCTGCTCATCAGTGAGGTTGAACGGATGTGCTCGGAGGCGTGGGATTGCGGGCTGCCTGCGTGGTGGTAGTGGCTGTGCTGGTGGGCCTTGCTGGCCCTGCCTTGCCCTCCTCCTCCTCCTGCGTCTCCTCCGTGCGGCCGGTTGTAGTTGGTGTTCGTCTTCCTCTTGGAGTTGGAGCACTTGCAGTGCTATCAGGTCCCCCAGGGCCAACATCGCGAGTCCTGCCGGTAGCATTTCGGTGTGGTTGTGGGAGGAGACTGGCTGTGCAATTCATGTGTTTTCAGGCTGTATGGCCTCCACCTGTGGTGATTCATTCCACCTGTGCAAACTGCCCTCCCCTTTGGCCGAGCACGTCACGCGCACAACGCTGCAATTCGGGGAATGGTATCTTGCTATTGCTATCATGTATTTGTACCCGATGGCCGTGTTGGATTGGTTGTTATGTTCATTCGGCTATGGTCCCATTGTTTCCCATTCTATCTGTGCAGTCGCGAACAGACTTGTGAAGGGTCAGTGGAACGTAGTACTCGAGTAACGGTGGGCCCTCATGCATCACTGTACCGAGTTGCAACGACGGGCGGGGCGTCCCATTCGTGGGTGAAGGCAGTTGCCATTTTCACACACAGCCGCACTCGATGGAATAATTAGTGATTTCAAACGGCCACAGATGCCTTTCCGACGTGGTGTTGCAAATGAGGAATTCGAAGGGCGGCGCTTTCGGTCTTCAGCTGGCGGCGAGGAGATGCCCACAGGTCTGACTGCAAATATAACGTTCTATTGTTCAATGTCCTTGAGACAGGGCCCATGGCGAGGGAGCAATGATTGATATGAATAGTTTGGGATGCGCATTAGCTACGTGGGCGATGAGGCCGGCCGTTCCCAAATACATGTTACTTCACAACACTGGAATTACGGGCTGGGGCACTGTGGATTTTGCAGGCTGCATAACGCACAGACTCAATGGATGTTTCTAATGTCATGTGAGTAATTATTCAGGCGTTTTGATCCCGGGATGAGGGAATGATGAATGGATGCATGGGCAGGTGATTTGATACAGAGTTTGCCATGTACAGGGCTTCTTGGGATCTATCCGCCTCCCCTACGCTATGTGATGCAGGGCTGCCATAGTGGGACCATCGTCTATCTGGCCTTGTTGAGCCCTCCCTGTCTCGAGGCGCCCTCAGACACTTGTGTCCATGCACGTTGACATTCCCATCTGATGGATTCTGTTTTGACAGACGCATGCACAGGTACACTCGTTTGTGATGGTGTTTGCACCTCGATATAGATGGTTATGAGTCGCAAGTGGTTTTGGGGTGGTGATGATCCTTTTGAGTGGGCTAGCATGCATATGGCTGTGGATTTCGTGTGATCATTGAAGTGAGTTGTTCGAATGTAGTTCTGATGGCCATTCTGTTCTTTTTCTTTTCTTTTGGTTGACAGGTATCTCCTCCCCTTTTGCCACTGCCATCTGTATGCCACTCCTGCAGATGGATTTTACTCCCGACACCTGCTGCTTCGTGTTAATCGGTGGAGCAGCATTACGATCTTATGGGACGATCGCCAATGGCCCACATGCCCTTACGCAGTACTGGTGTCTCGGAGCAACATTTCGGCCTTTCAGCTGGACTAGTGCCTCCCCATTGGGACAGCCCTGCGGTTCTGTGCGCTTCCATGTTGCCTTTTCGTACGTGAATGTGGCTCTGTGTACCATGGGGGTACAGGGCGACACACAAGTAGTGGCTGGTCATTTCTTGCGGATGCAGCCCACAATGGTGATTAGTGTTTTGGAGTTCATGGCCTGATGGCTGTATGGGCTTGGTGTCTTTGATGTGCATAAATTGCTATTCTGATTTGGCCCGTGTAGCGTTTTTCTTTGCAAGTGATGTGGCATATGCCTATTTGGGGGGCGATGTATTGTGAGGAGATCTGCATTGGGTTCCAGCTTCGGGGTTTAGTTGCGTGGTACTGTACTGGGCGCGTTTGCCTACTAAGCCCGTGAGGTCAGGGATGGGGGCTGCCTATATGTCAGTTTGAATGTTGTCATGCTCAGGGGCGGGGGATTGGGTTTTGTGTAACAGATGCCGGTCAGCCAGGTGGACTGGTGGAATGATGTGATTTTCGGAATGTTGCTGGGCACAGGTGCCTGTGTTTGCGTGCGTTTCTTGGTGGGGGACTGTGGTCATGTCCATTGGGATGGCTTCTGTATTCGTGCCATCTGTGACCTGCAGCTCCCATTGGCCCCTCTTGTGTTGCTTTTGTTCGTTGGCATGCATGGGTGCTTTGTACATTTCAATGGTTGCATTGTGACTTCATTGCACCTACCGGGAGTTGTACTTTGTGGGCAGGGAGCGGTGTACAGGCACTCAGTGGGGCCGTTTACGGTTGATTCGCGATGCCGTACTTCTCGCCATGGCGGAATGGTACATTCCGCCATGCCTGATGGCGTTAGGTACATGTCCGCTAGGGTCGGAATTGGCGTACCGTTGCACCATGGTGGTGTTTGCGGTTTGGCATGGCGCGCGCGCGCGTGCTTGGTGCAGTTAGCGTTGGCGTTCACTACGGTGTCGCTAATGGCTTCGTACTTTGCGGTGACGGGTCATAGTCGCACCGAGCGCTATTCGATGGCGGTATTGCATTTCCGCCATCGTTTTTCGATTTCCGCCAGGGTCGTAATGAGGGCCAGTGGGTGTCACTGGCTATGCGATTTGGTCTGGCTAGCTGTGTAGCCCTGGTTATTGTGGTATTTTATCATTGAATATAATTAATAAGAAGAGTAAACCTTTCCATCATAAATAAGCATTGAAAGTCAATTGTACAATAAGCAATAAGTCGCGGCAGTGTGCATGTTCGGAGTCCTTTGACTATTTTCTAGCCTTCAACTGCCATACTGTTGAGGAAAGTTGCTCTCTTCCTACCTACAAGAAATTGTCTACTGCTCATCACACGGTATCTACCGGTTGCTCAAGTAAGCATGGTGTTGGATTCACACTCTGCATCTTAGTGGTAGGAATAATATGGGTTGTTTGGTACCTTCCAGAGTTCTGAACTTGGAGTTATGTTGGTAGAAATAAAATCCCTTTCTGTTGACAGAATAAATCCCCTTCCTCTTAACCACTGTGGGGACCTGGGTTAAAACTAATAACTCACCAACAATTTGCATTTCTCAGAGTATTGTCATAGAACTGCAGGGAAAGCAACAAGGAGTGGACATGAGACCCATCACTCTACTGTGTTTTTTGCTTCCCTCATATGCGCAAAGCCGCTTGCAATAATCACGCATGCGTGATGTGCCACACATAGGGCCTGGAATGGAAAACTGTAGAGGATGAGGAAAGACTACTCATCACATATAGCTTGTTACTTAGTTGAAGTAAATATATAGGGCTCAGGAGGAACCCTGCTCCACTTTAGATCAAGCGCCATACAATAAAGAAAGTACAAGAGATTGTCAGATTTTCATGGAATATATTTTATCAAACAGTTGCCCTATAGAGACACGTGTTTCGGCGAATCACTCGCCTTTTTCAATCAGGGCTAATTGGTGAGCGCTAAGGTTCACTTGTTCAAATAGGTTGTTTAATTTTTGTAAATTTCATGGGATCAATCCCGCCTCACAAGAGGTGGTCTCCTTCACAAGCGTCGGCGTCTGGAAGCGAGCAATGAAAACGCTACAATACACGTTCAGAGACGACTCCGCCTCTCATTATCATTTTGTAGAAATGTTAAAAGAAATGCTATCCCTAACCTTAACCAACAACATTTTCCTTTTCAATGACCAGTACTATCGACAAAAAAGAGGAGTAGCGATGGGAGTAAAATTTGCCCCAGCTATCGCTAACCTATTCATGGGAATGTTTGAAGATATATATATCTACACGGATATAATGTTCAATGAAAATGTGGTGATGTGGTCACGCTTTATAGATGATGTCCTATTAATATGGAAAGGAACACCGGAAGAATTGAATGAATTTATGAAGAGATCAAACCGTAATTCCTATGGAATAGTCTTTACTGGTACGTCCAGTAGAACAGAAATTAACTTTTTAGACCTCACCATTTATGTTCAAGAAAACAAGTTACTAACAAAAACATATCGCAAACAGACAGAGGTTAATTCAACCCTTTTTGCTACAAGCTGCCATTTTGATCCTGTGAAGAATAACATTCCTAAAGGAGAGTTCATTCGAGCCCTACGCAATTGTACCGACTCACAAATATTTGAACAAGAATGCGAAACGCTACACAACAGATTCAAAGCACGAGGATATAAAACAAGATTCATAAAAGCAGCCTCCGACAAAGCCCATAAGACTACTAGAGATTCAACTCTTGAATTAACACGTCCAGGATCAGTTAAAAGACCAGACACTGTAAAATTCATCACCACTTTTTGTGCAAATAATGGGACCTTAGGATCAATACTACGAAAAAATTGGCATCTCCTGAAACTAGATGAGCATATCTGTAAATACATTGACAATCACCCAACAATGATCTATAGAAGAGCCAGAACAATCAAATCAACTATCAGTCCTTCTATGTTACCAGAAGAAGATCAAGCTCCAATACACACTTGGCTACAAACATCCAATCTTGGGTTTAGAAAATGTGGATGCTGTACAATGTGCAAACATGCACATGTTTTCGCCAAGAAATTTACAGACAGCTTCGGTATATCTGCTATGATTAAAGAGAACATCAATTGCAAATCCAAGTTTGTAGTATACGCAATTATTTGTATTTGTAATAAGATATATGTGGGTAGCACCATCCGTGAACTAAGGATACGAATAAGAGAACACCTCTCATCAATAGGGAGTCAAGACTCCCTACTTCCACTTGCAGCCCATTGGCAACTGAACCACCAAATGGATGACAAAAATGGTATTCAATTTATTGGCCTCAAAAAAATCGGCATAGGAAGAAGAGGGGGGAATCGAGAACTATCTTTGAGACAACAGGAAGCCCGTACCATATGCCACTTTAGAGCAACTAAAGTGGGCCTGAACTCGGACAATGAGATGGGAGTTTTTCTTTGAACTAATGAAACTTATGCTTCTTTGAATGTAATTTTTGAATTGAAGTTTAGATACTATTGATGATCCTAATACTGAATATCTATTTGATTGCAAATTGTTCCCACCAATTAACACCACAAATAGTCTCTTTTTGCTTGCTGCTTCGATATAGATACACCAATATGCAAGTGTAAATTTAACACCTCACATATAACATAAAACCTATTAGCAATAGGTTTTCATCTATGGTAACTTTATTGATGCTCGAGCTTTATGTCTATAATTTAAAATGAATGCAAATACTATTGCAAATTTATTTTCTGAATGATATTCAACAGAAAAAACCTCTCCATTCACATGGAGGTAGTTCTCGCAAACATAATCATCTATTTGCACATTGTATAATTTTCCGATTCTATTCGCACAAAAAGTATAATTTGAAACTTTGACACATCTACAAGATGGCGCTCTGCTTTTCGACTAATAACCGAAAGGGTAGAAGGACTGCCGTCACTATGGCGACGTCAGTTTTATTACCGATGCGAAGCGCGGCATCTGTGCTCGCTTCCAGACGCCGACGCTTGTGAAGGAGACCACCTCTTGTGAGGTAAGCCCTAAGCCCTCCACCTTAGCATTAATTTGCTTTCCAAATGTATTCGTGCCTGCATTTTAGTGCACCAAAAACAGTATGACACGAAATGCGCGTGAACTACGCGTTGCCAGGAAAATAACATTCCCTTACTACTGATTAGCCAAGTTTGACTACTGAGTACGTTTAGCTATTGAACCAAATAACATGATAAAATAATGTAAAACGTCTGAAATTAGTCGTTTGGTGCACAGTGCTCGCTAACAACAGATTAACGTCTAGCTAATATGTCAAATGAGTATGCTTACGATTGGGTAACAATTTTTTAACAGGCGGGATTGATCCCATGAAATTTACAAAAATTAAACAGGTGCTCGCTTCCAGACGCCGACGCTTGTGAAGGAGACCACCTCTTGTGAGGCGGGATTGATCCCATGAAATTTACAAAAATTAAACAACCTATTTGAACAAGTGAACCTTAGCGCTCACCAATTAGCCCTGATTGAAAAAGGCGAGTGATTCGCCGAAACACGTGTCTCTATAGGGCAACTGTTTGATAAAATATATTCCATGAAAATCTGACAATCTCTTGTACTTTCTTTATTGTATGGCGCTTGATCTAAAGTGGAGCAGGGTTCCTCCTGAGCCCTATATATTTACTTATACTTACCGGAGTAGGGGGTCTATTACTTCGTCACTCCACGGTTCAGCTGCCACCTCTGCTTATCTAGCGCAGGACATTGATGGTTGATATTCCAAAATACCCCCCACACTTGTTACTTAGTTGCCATTAATTCACATCTGATTGGAAGCTTGTAGATTAAGGTCTTGGCTAGGCCAATACGGCTAATTTTGTCTGGTTGCAGAAGATATTAACACTCTGAACTGGTGCATAGCCAATAAGGTGAGAGAGAATGAAGGCTTTATTTAATGATACAAGCCCTCATTCTCTAGCCAATTCCTGAGACAGTACTGCTTTACTGTCCTGTCCTGCCATTCCTACCACGACCCAACCACCCCTAGTTCATTAACAATACTGCTCACTTGACTGCTTTCCAGCCCCCACCTTTTCGGCCCCACATCCCTTCTTGATCTTCATCCACCAGGGAACGTGAAAAATATTGTGTTCTTTTTTAATTTGCAGCACCACTCAGTGCAGCTTGAAAGAACATTGCACTTAACTTTTGTAACTAGCGCATTAGTACACTGGTTATGTTTCCGGTATGCTAATGTCAATAGTGACTACGTTTACCATTTGTTCCACCCTTTCAGTGGACCTCTGGCCCTATAATCATCCAGGCATCGCTCTGGCCATTGCTTGGGCGGGAGGCGTTTCAACCTTAGTCTTTTTCAAGGCCAATTGACTTTGTTCATGAGCTTAAAGAATGGTGAACTGGTCCTACCCAGTAAGGTGCCAGTGGGCTGGATAGCCGTTTCTGAGCCGGTTGGCAGACATGTGTTCCGGAGTGGCAGAGACGCGCGTCGGCTGTGTAAAGTGTCAATATGTTAAAACTGGCACCTCTACGTCTAAGATTGTATTTCATTAGTGCTGAATAACTAAAGAAATAAAACTAACCACTTGTCTAACACGAAACAAACCTGACTCATCCATTACCTGACATAGCTGTCATACTAACAAATACCGGACTATCCAATCACACCAGCGCCTACAGGTCCACAGTTTGTCAAACCCCACATTTTGGAACATGTTTTCCATGGCCGCCGTCATAAAAAAAGGGACCTGGGCCATTTTTTACGTGTCAGTGGCGGAAGCCAATATTTTCTTCTCTGATGGGAGATGCGCTTGAGCAGAGCTGATCTCCTGTTGGATGAAAAAAAAAAATATCTGCACCCTGGTAAATCCCAGGTTGCGAACAGCTTTCATGCCCCGGCTGTGGGACAGACATGGGCTTTAAAGGTCCATAGCCCAAACTGAGGCCCAAGCTGCGCTCAGGCCAACCAAAGCTTGGGCTGGAGGGCCATTAAATCCCATGTCCGACTCGCCAGGCAGGGTGTGAAAACCATATTAATATCTTGTAAGAAAGATGGGAAAGATTGGGTGAAAAATGTGTGAAATGTGACAAATTCATTTTCTACGGTTGTGTGTGTCTGATGTACTACATTTCTTTGATTTCATGATCAAATAGCCACAGAGGAATGAATGGGACAAGTGGTAAGAACACCTCCTGGTGTATCTTGAAATTATCAGTTGTGGAATAGTACCACCCATAAACGAAAGGATATGCACTGAACTGTGGTAGAAGGTGTGCATGTAGAATCCTAAACCCCCATATAGGCCAAAAGCGAAAAAAGTAAAAACTAAAAAGAATCCAGGTATTGCCGATCATGTACTAGAAGCAGTCAAATGCGTATTTGTAGATTATCAGACGAAAAATGACGATAATATACTCACTTTAGCATGCCTGGTAGAATCTCAACATGTCTTGGAGGTTGACAATAACCTAGTATGTCGAGCTACAAAGCGAAAAAATTATGCCAAACGTCCTTCTAAAGATGTGCGAAAGACACCCGATGACAGAAGTAGTAAACATCCGAGTTCTGATAGCACCAACGCATCAGGCCACACCGACCGAATAAATGCCCTACAGATGAAATCAATATTTGGTATTGATCATCATCCCCCACTAAACCAAGCAGTAGTTCTCCCAATCTTCTATGGCATTGTTCCTCTCCGCGTTATCTTGAATGATGATATATTGATTGTCGATCAGCTGGAGGACAAGACCAATGCAACATCTAATATTTGGTGCCACTCTAATGATATTAGAAAGTACATTCTAAAGATCTGGTAATGACCTGTTCAAGTTGGGATATAGTTGCTCTGAAGTCATGATGCTGACGGTCAAATACCAATCTCGCTCTAGTGACTCTGAGCGCCATTGTAAAACAAATAGACGCGTGCTATCTATTGATCCTGATTCGGGTCATAGTGCACATGTGGTGACTCCCAAGGACGATAGCTTGAACGAAGATTTACATCTATCAGCGAAGCGGGAGAGATCAGTGCAAACAACGGTCACTGGCAATGGCTGCCCAGTGTCTTCAAGGCCCAGTTTGCAAAACGCTACCGATGACATTGATAATATTTGTTCATGGAACACCAGAAGGTTTTCCCACATTGCTGCACAGGAAGGTTTATTAGCATATATAGATCTGTTTTGAATTGTTGCTTTGCAGGAAACATGGTTAATGGAGACTTGTGATATTGATGGAAGCAGTACTATACGGATTAACGCCACAAAGGGACTCAATGGGCGACCTAAAGGAGGGCTGTTGATTTCTGTCCGCCATCCATGGATGCTAAATGCCATTCAATTATCCACACTGGCAGACCACGCGGCTATTATTAATAGTGATAGCCCTATGGTCAATAAAATTCTAATTGTGAACATTTACGATCAACCTAACATGGCTTCTACTAAAAATAACATCTCTACAGTCAATCAAATCATGGATGACTATGGAAGTAGTGTCCCTATAATTATAACTGGTGACTTCAATGTGAGAATTGGCCTAAATAATAATTTCCAAAATGCGGAACCCGCATCTGAGCCATACATTACCTTGGACTCTAGTAAGCATGGTAAAGGATGGGCTAACATATTTAGTGCATACAATTTCACAATGTTAAATGGTTATTGCCCTGGCGATGCAGGAAAAGGCTTTAAGCAGTCAGCAATGCTCCACTTTAGACTATATTATAGTTAATAATAAGACCCTTGCCATGGTGATCGACATGGCAGTGGTTGCTCACGAGGTGAGTGCCCACTTACCAGTGTTTGCACTTATCAAAGTTAAGAGAGGAACTAAGCAATATTATCTGAATGGTGACATTTAAATTAACAATGTTGCCAATCCCATCAGATGGAATCCCACCAACCTTGTAACGATAAGCATCCCCCCTCCCTTTTAGAGAAATGGTGCCAAATGAATGATAGCTGTAACCCAGAGATCTTGACAGAATTTTCAGGGATCGCTTGTACTATTAAAGACTCCACTACCAAAAAGAGAAATTATAAGACACCAAGTGAACGTTGGAATCAGGGTACACACTACGGTGGCAAATATGATCATCAAATTCAAGCATCCAAAAAGCATTTGCGTATTGAGATAGCGGACCTATTAAGAACTAGCCCTGAGCCCTTGCAGTCAGAAGAGCTTTCTATCCGTATCAAAGCACATGAAGATGCATATCGTAGATGGCTAAGGAAGTATAAAGCTGAACACAAAAATGGTATATGGTTACAATTGGCGCATCACGCTAGATCAAATAATAATAATAGAGGGATCTGGAGTACCATTAAGGGAGTGGCCAAGACCAATCTCCCGATAAATCGTGTGATCAAGGCAGGATGGGAGACCCAGATTAAAAACACGCTGGGATCTGGCGAGAGCAAGGATGATCATCTACACGTGACTGATTGTGCAATATGGTCATGTACATCCACAGTTACTGATATTACCAAACAGATCAGATTACTACCTGTATCTTGAGCAGTTGGCCCAGATGGCACCTGTAATGGGCTTTTGCGGTTATCCCCAGAGCTATGGGCCAACTCTCTCCATACCCTTTTCTCTCACATTGGGAGATGTGGCATGGTCCATCCTAGCTGGAAAGAGAGCATCACAATCCCAATCAATAAAAAAGGATGCTGGAATGACCTTCTAAATTACTGCATGCTAGCTATGCTAGATATTCCAGCGAAAATCTTTGCTAAAGTTCTTCTTAAGGAACTTAACAAGTGGATATATGACATGTGATACTACCATCAAATCAAAAGGGTTTTAGAGCTAAATCCAGCAGCTCACACAACCTATTAATGCTGGTTAGTTTGATCGAGCATGCATGGGCCTGTCGCCAACTTCCAGTATATGGCGCATTTATCGATTTCAGCACAGCCGTCGATACCATCTTGTGCAATTGCCTATGGAACAAACTTGTATCATTGAAGATTCCCCCTGTCTGTTGTCCATGATCTAATTATTATACTCTGATACTTCGGTACGTGTGAGATTGGATGGAGAGTGGTTTGTGAGTGGCCAGTTACGGACTGTACGTGGGGTCAAACAGGGATGCATCTTGGCTGCTACACTAGCTAATCTACACTTGGCCGATCTTGCCGGTGCCCTTAAAAGCAATAGGTCCTTTCCCCTTAAAATGGGCAGTGTTCAGATTGACTGGCTTGGCTATGCAGATGATCTGCTTCTGCTAGATTACACCCCATCAGGATTACAAGAAAAACTCAAGATCCTGGTAGTTATGCTAAAGAAAATGGTCTGCGAATCAATATAACCAAAATGAAAATTGTCACCCTCCTTTGAAAAACCAAAAGTCATAAACTCAATTGTGTAACGTGGAAGCTTGACTTGAATGTTGTTGAAGTGGTGCATCATTATAAATATATAGGGGTCTACTTAGACAATAAATTAAATTGGGAGACACAATGGCATGAAATGAAACTTAAATGTATGCAGATGTGCCATGCTTTGAGCCATTTCATCAGCACACAAGGAGGTTGCTCAATTAAGACGATACTTCTGCTAAATTCTGCTAAGATTGTTCCGTGTATGACTTACAGAATCGGAGTGTGGGGAGCCAGACTTATCTCTGAGGTAGCAAAGTTTGAGGCTAAGATATTACAAACTTTATTTTGAATGCCAAAGACTATGCCGATTGAATATCTGTCACTAGAATTTAACATCATAATGATGACGGCGAGGGTAGAATATAAATTATCCTTGAATTGTGAGTCTTTAATACGTTTGGACAATCAGACAATAATGAATGAGGTAATGACTGCCTATAAACACATCGATGGCACGACCTTTGGGAGAATTAATCACTTACAAACCATCCACCACAGATGGAGGCAGGGATATGTACCCGCAACTTCTTTAAGTTCTGCCAGTTCACAAAAAAGCTGGCTAAAAACCAAGCTCTCCAGCCATTGCATGGAATGCGCGATCATGCCCCTATCCACCCACTCTAACAGCGATGAATTCATCCAAACAATCTATGCACGAACTGAGACTCCTAGATATATTAGTGCATTTCCAGAAAGTGCAATAATCAGAGCATATCTAATTCTTAAGTTTAATGCGTCAGAAGTATTAGCTATCAGGGGAGCGAAGCTTGGCATACCACAAACTGATCGCTTGTGTAGATTATGTGGCAGTATCGAAATAGAAACTGCTGAACACATATTATGACTCAGTTACCAGTCTAAATAAGCTAAGAAATAAGTACAGGAAGCACAGTGTAACCTGAAATAGGAGGAACATGCAACTACTAAGCGGCATCGTTTGTTAGAAGGTAATGACATTAATTTGATGTTCCACATGATGACATTTTTTGTTTTATGTATGACCATTTTAACCAATCTATCCCACAAGATGCTGTACATAGAACATTTACATACAATTATCACCAACCGAAGTTGGTACTCATTTATCGATCTCGGAATACATGTAATTCTATAGCTAAAGGACAGCAGTAGAGCTCATACCAATACAGGTGATAACAATCATTAAAGCACTTAACACCGAACAGGCACACAGAAAACAGAAAAACAAACACAGTTCTGTTAAGCCTAAAGGCATCTGTGACTCCTTCCATCAAATTGACAGAAGGCAAGAGGCAACCGATTGCAAATAGAACACACACGGTATTGTTTGCTTTTCAGCCAAACACAATGCTAGCAACATAGAAAAGGAGGGATTAATAACCCATCACTAAGGTAGATGTTTATTCTTACAAGTTTGTCAGCCACAACATAACACGCAGTGTTGCTCAAATGGGAACTGTGAAGGAGTATACTGAAAGCCTCCAGTGGTGTCCAATAGATTATAGCGGCTTCACCACAACTTATGGGCAGTCTGTTCACAAGAAAGGTTCCCGTCCTGCGGGCGCAGATGGCTAACGCAGATTCTGTCTCTGGTGAGACCTCAGTCAGGAGATTAAGATCATTGGAGATACTGTGAATTTCAGTGGAATTCAGAATATATAAATACAGATTTAAAAAGGAGAAATTACTTTATGATTTGGGGGGGATGAGAAAAGGCATTTTTCAGGGATCTATGTCCGAAGGCTGGGAACAAAAGACTGACCGTGCAGACAGGGCTGGACTTTGATGTGAGGCCTGGTCCAGGTCAGGCCCCGTAGCGAGCAACAAAGAAACAGACATGGTGGTACTGTTTTACCGGGTCCTCCACTCCACTCCAACTGGTGCATGCGCTGCAGGGACCACGTGACTGCTAACTGCAATCTGCTAAAGAGATACACCACACTCCTCCCTTTTCATATTTTTTTCAAATGAACAAAAAACACAACATATGAACTTATTGCATTACACCAACATTTGTAAAACAAGTACATCAAACGCAAACACAAATATATAATTTCAACGATACCAACTGACTAACTGCACCAAAGGGTGTCCTCTGGCAGCAGGGAAAGTCTACTTCAAAGTCATGCATGCAGCTCGGCTGCCTGCGGCACTCTTGTACAGGGTACCGCATCTCCCCTCCGGTGTCGTCCTCAGCCAGGGTCAAGCCTCCTCCTTGGTCGGTCGGGCTGTCTTCCCCGTTGCTGGTTCCCGGGCCTTCCTGGCTCATCCCTTCTCTTTCGCTGTCGAGGCTCGGCCACCTCAGTATGGACTCGGCCCCTTGCCGTCGCACAGGGCTTGATTCTGGGGACGGTCGCATCATTCTGAAGAAGCAGGCGGTCCTGATCACTGTTGTGTTGCCATCCGATGCGGTCACCATTCATCCTTTGGTATCCGTAACCCTGAGTGAGGGGAGTTGGCTCGTGGGGCAGAGACAATTTCCCTCACACATTTCTTGTTCTCACCATTACCCGATCCCGTATCTCCAAGCGGTCGCTCTGCAGATTCCTCCAGTCATTCTGCCTCTCGTTTGCTCTTCTCCTTCCTTCAGATATCACGGCGTCATCAATGACTTCTGGTGTATGCAGTGTGTGCTTTGGGAGAAGTCCTCACGGGCACCATTGAAATAGTACTTAAGCGGAGGCCACCCCTGTGGAGCAGTAGGGAGTCACACGATACTTCGCCAGGAACTGGTATAGGGCGCGCTTCTCGCTCTCCCCTTGCCCGTGGAATATCTGGAAGACCTTGTTCAATCATATCATTAGTCTCTCGGCCTAACCGTTTGCTCTCGCCCACAGTGGCGTGATCTTACATTGGGTGACAGTGGGGTCACGCAGTTCTTCTGTGAACCCGCCACCTTGGAATGGAGGCCTATTGTCAGAGCATATTTCCATTGGGAGTCCATGTGTTGCAAGACTCTCTCCAACGCTGGTATTACATCCTCCAGGGATTTGGAGTCAACAAACTCGACCTCACGTTATCTTGACCACTGATCGATGAAGTGCACAAAGTGGTTATCTCTGCAGGTCGATCCGAAGTCCATGTGTATCGTGCCCCATGGCACACAGCTCCTCTCCATTAACTCGATCCGGGGCTCTAGTCGGTGCGGCAGCACCGCCTGGCACCACACACAGTTGCAGACAAAATCTTCCACCCGCTCTTCTAGTCCCGGAAACCACACCTTCATGCAGAGCTGGGCCTTGGTCCTGCCAACATCCTGCTGACCTTTGTGTGCCAGTTCCATCGCTCTGCCTACAAGGCTTGCAGGAACCACCATCTTCAATCCCCTTAGCACAAGGCCATCTTCCATAAACATGAGTTCTCCCCTCACTTTCCATATCTGCTCTAGTGCCTTTCTGTGGTTCGTGCTTCAAGCTTTTTGAGAATTCTCCGCCATTCACCTGTTGTTCTAGCGTCCTGGAGAATTCTGAAGCACTCGTCATCGACTGAAGCCTTTCTAATATCGTCGACTGACATGAGAGTTTGGGTCATTGCATCCGCTAGACGGTTCAGGTACTCCGCCGTTTCTGCCTTTTCAGTACTCTCGTTCTCCGGGCTAGGGTGGCGTGATAGATAATCTGCAGCATTGGTGTTCCCCGGGCAAAACGTGAATTCAACATCATACTCCTGTAGAGCGAGCAGCCACTTTTCTAATCTTGCCAGTGGCTTGGAGGAAGAACTGGTCATGATCGGGATCAGGGGCTTATGGTCCGTGATGACTTTCACAGGTTTGCCGTAAATATACAGATAGTAATGTCTGCACCCCCAGAGTACCGCCAGGGCTTCTCCTTCAATTTGTAAGTATCTTTGCCTGGTCGCTAAAAGCGCCCGGCTGGCAAAAGCCACTGGACAGTCAGACCCGTTTACGCCCGGCTGCATGCGCATAGCCCCTAAACTGAACGGGCTGGTGTCACCTATGATCTCTGAATTCTTTTCCGGGTCGAAAAACGCCATTGTGTCCTCTGCTGTTAAGGCCCCCTTTATGTCATCGAATACGCTTTGTTCAAGCGCTGTCCACTTCCACATGCATTCTTTCTCCATGAGGTTCCGGAGTGGTTTGGCAAGGGTGGCTAGGTTCCGTATAAACTTGCCACAGCATGTGGTCATCCCCAGAAAGCTACGCACCTCTGAAACATTCATTGGGGCAGAGGCTTCCCTTATGCCCTTAACTTTCGCCGGGTCTGGGGAGATGCCACCCTCCTGGAACACGAATACAAAGAACTGGATCTTCCTCTGCATAAGTATGCACTTCTCCCGGTGCCCGGTAATAGCTAGATGTTTTATGCGCTGCAGGACACTCACCAGTCTCTCCAGATGCTTCTGCTCAGACTTTGCATAGACCATGATGCTGTTGCTGATGGTAATTGCTCCTTTTAGTCCAGCAAGCACCTCCCTGATGGTGTTTTGGAAGACCTCCACAGCCGACGATATCCCAAAACTCGAGGCCAGTCCCCGGGTGGTGCTTATTTTTGTAACGCAGGGAGGCAACAGAGAGCCCATCCCTGTTGCCCCCCCCCCGCACAAATCACCCAATTCACCCCCACTTACCTTTGGCACCTCCTCCTGTCTTGCCGCCATTGAAATAGAAAAGGGACTAGGTCCCTTTTTGGATCATGGCAGCCATTTTGGAACATGTAGTTTGAGCATGGGTGGAGTTTTTGAAAGGCGGAACTCCCTCACTCCGGCGCACTTCTGGTTTGTTTAATTCCTTTGTCAAACCTGCAGCCTGAGTCCTGGTTTGTCAAGGAACCAACTCCAGGATTCCTGATTGTGAAGACAAATTGTGGGGTTTGAATGATAGCTGTAACCCAGAGATCTTGACAGAATTTTCAGGGATCGCTTGTACTATTAAAGACTCCACTACCAAAAAGAGAAATTATAAGACACCAAGTGAACGTTGGAATCAGGGTACACACTACGGTGGCAAATATGATCATCAAATTCAAGCATCCAAAAAGCATTTGCGTATTGAGATAGCGGACCTATTAAGAACTAGCCCTGAGCCCTTGCAGTCAGAAGAGCTTTCTATCCGTATCAAAGCACATGAAGATACATATCGTAGATGGCTAAGGAAGTATAAAGCTGAACACAAAAATGGTATATGGTTACAATTGGCGCATCACGCTAGATCAAATAATAATAGAGGGATCTGGAGTACCATTAAGGGAATGGCCAAGACCAATCTCCCGATAAATCGTGTGATCAAGGCAGGATGGGAGACCCAGATTAAAAACACGCTGGGATCTGGCGAGAGCAAGGATGATCATCTACACGTGACTGATTGTGCAATATGGTCATGTACATCCACAGTTACTGATATTACCAAACAGATCAGATTACTACCTGTATCTTGAGCAGTTGGCCCAGATGGCACCTGTAATGGGCTTTTGCGGTTATCCCCAGAGCTATGGGCCAACTCTCTCCATACCCGTTTCTCTCACATTGGGAGATGTGGCATGGTCCACCCTAGCTGGAAAGAGAGCATCACAATCCCAATCAATAAAAAAGGATGCTGGAATGACCTTCTAAGTTTGATCGAGCATGCATGGGCCTGTCGCCAACTTCCAGTATATGGCGCATTTATCGATTTCAGCACAGCCGTCGATACCATCTTGTGCAATTGCCTATGGAACAAACTTGTATCATTGAAGATTCCCCCTGTCTGTTGTCCATGATCTAATTATTATACTCTGATACTTCGGTACGTGTGAGATTGGATGGAGAGTGGTGTGTGAGTGGCCAGTTACGGACTGTACGTGGGGTCAAACAGGGATGCATCTTGGCTGCTACACTAGCTAATCTACACTTGGCCGATCTTGCCGGTGCCTTTATAAGCAATAGGTCCTTTCCCCTTAAAATGGGCAGTGTTCAGATTGACTGGCTTGGCTATGCAGATGATCTGCTTCTGCTAGATTACACCCCATCAGGATTACAAGAAAAACTCAAGATCCTGGTAGTTATGCTAAAGAAAATGGTCTGCGAATCAATATAACCAAAATGAAAATTGTCACCCTCCTTTGAAAAACCAAAAGTCATAAACTCAATTGTGTGACGTGGAAGCTCGACTTGAATGTTGTTGAAGTGGTGCATCATTATAAATATATAGGGGTCTACTTAGACAATAAATTAAATTGGGAGACACAATGGCATGAAATGAAACTTAAATGTATGCAGATGTGCCATGCTTTGAGCCATTTCATCATCACACAAGGAGGTTGCTCAATTAAGACGATACTTCTGCTAAATTCTGCTAAGATTGTTCCGTGTATGACTTACAGAATCGGAGTGTGGGGAGCCAGACTTATCTCTGAGGTACCAAAGTTTGAGGCTAAGATATCTGTCACTAGAATTTAACATCATGATGATCACGGCGAGGGTAGAATATAAATTATCCTTGAATTGTGAGTCTTTAATACATTTGGACAATCAGACAATAATGAATGAGGTAATGACTGCCTATAAACACATCAATGGCACGACCTTTGGGAGAATTAATCACTTACAAACCATCCACCACAGATGGAGGCAGGGATATGTACCCGCAACTTCTTTAAGTTCTGCCAGTTCACAAAAAAGCTGGCTAAAAACCAAGCTCCCCAGCCATTGCATGGAATGCGCGAACATGCCCCTATCCACCCACTCTAACAGCGATGAATTCATTCAAACAATCTATGCACGAACTGAGACTCCTAGATATATTAGTGCATTTCCAGAAAGTGCAATAATCAGAGCATATCTAATTCTTAAGTTTAATGCGTCAGAAGTATTAGCTATCAGGGGAGCGAAGCTTGGCATACCACAAACTGATCGCTTGTGTAGATTATGTGGCAGTATCGAAATAGAAACTGCTGAACACATATTATGACTCAGTTACCAGTCTAAATAAGCTAAGAAATAAGTACAGGAAGCACAGTGTAACCTGAAATAGGAGGAACATGCAACTACTAAGCGGCATCGTTTGTTAAAAGGTAATGACATTAATTTGATGTTCCACATGATGACATTTTTTGTTTTAGGTATGACCATTTTAACCAATCTATCCCACAAGATGCTGTACATAGAACATTTACATACAATTATCACCAACCGAAGTTGGTACTCATTTATCGATCTCGGAATACATGTAATTCTATAGCTAAAGCAGTAGAGCTCATACCAATACAGGTGATAGCAATCATTAAAGCACTTAACACCGAACAGGCACACAGTAAACAGAGAAAAACAAACACAGTTCTGTTAAGCCTAAAGGCATTTTTGACTCCTTCCATCAAATTGACAGAAGGCAAGAGGCAACCGATTGCAAATAGAACACACACGGTATTGTTTGCTTTTCAGCCAAAAACAATGCTAGCAACATAGAAAAGAAGGGATTAATAACCCATCACTAAGGTGGATGTTTATTCTTACAATTTTGTCAGCCAAAACATAACACGCAGTGTTGCTCAAATGGGAACTGTGAAGGAGTATACTGAAAGCCTCCAGTGGTGTCCAATAGATTATAGCGGCTTCACCACAACTTATGGGCAGTCTGTTCACAAGAAAGGTTCCCGTCCTGCGGGCGCAGATGGCTAACGCAGATTCTGTCTCTGGTGAGACCTCAGTCAGGAGATTAAGATCATTGGAGATACTGTGAATTTCAGTGGAATTCAGAATATATAAATACAGATTTAAAAAGGAGAAATTACTTTATGATTTGGGGGGATGAGAAAAGGCATTTTTCAGGGATCTATGTCCGAAGGCTGGGAACAAAAGACTGACCGTGCAGACAGGGCTGGACTTTGATGTGAGGCCTGGTCCAGGTCAGGCCCCGTAGCGAGCAACAAAGAAACAGACATGGTGGTACTGTCTTACCGGATCCTCCACTCCACTCCAACTGGTGCATGCGCTGCAGGGACCACGTGACTGCTAACTGCAATCTCCTAAAGAGATACACCACACTCCTCCCTTTTCATATTTTTTTTCAAATGAACAAAAAACACAACATATGAACTTATTGCATTACACCAACATTTATAAAACAAGTACATCAAACGCAAACACAAATATATAATTTCAACGATACCAACTGACTAACTGCACCAAAGGGTGTCCTCTGGCAGCAGGGAAAGTCTACTTCAAAGTCATGCATGCAGCTCGGCTGCCTGCGGCACTCTTGTACAGGGTAGCGCATCTCCCCTCCGGTGTCGTCCTCAGCCAGGGTCAAGCCTCCTCCTTGGTCGGGCTGTCTTCCCCGTTGCTGGTTGCCGGGCCTTCCTGGCTCATCCCTTCTCTTTCACTGTCGAGGCTCGACCACCTCAGTATGGACTCGGTCCCTTGCCGTCACACAGGGCTTGATTCTGGGGACGGTCGCATCATTCTGAAGAAGCAGGCGGTCCTGATCACTGTTGTGTTGCCATCCGATGCGGTCACCATTCATCCTTTGGTATCCGTAACCCTGAGTGAGGAGAGTTGGCTCGTGGGGCAGAGACAATTTCCCTCACACATTTCTTGTTCTCACCATTACCCGATCCCGTATCTCCAAGCGGTCGCTCTGCAGATTCCTCCAGTCATTCTGCCTCTCGTTTGCTCTTCTCCTTCCTTCAGATATCACGGCGTCATCGATGACTTCTGATGTATGCAGTGTGTGCTTTGGGAGAAGTACTCACGGGCACCATTGAAATAGTACTTAAGCGGAGGCCACCCCTGTGGAGCAGTAGGGAGTCACACGATACTTCAGGAAGAACTGGTATAGGGCGCGCTTCTCGCTCTCCCCTTGCCCGTGGAATATCTGGAAGACCTTGTTCAATCACCTCATTAGTCTCTCGGCCTAACCGTTTGCTCTCGCCCACAGTGGCGTGATCTTACATTGGGTGACAGTGGGGTCACGCAGTTCTTCTGTGAACCCGCCACCTTGGAATGGAGGCCCATTGTCAGAGCATATTTCCATTGGGAGTCCATGTGTTGCAAGACTCTCTCCAACGCTGATATTACATCCTCCAGGGTTTTGGAGTCAACGAACTCGACCTCACGTTATCTTGACCACTGATCGATGAAGTCCACAAAGTGGTTGTCTCTGCAGGTCGATCCGAAGTCCATGTGTATCGTGCCCCATGGCACACAGCTCCTCTCCATTAACTCGATCCGGGGCTTTAGTCGGTGCGGCAGCACCGCCTGACACCACACACAGTTGCAGACAAAATCTTCCACCCGCTCTTCTAGTCCCGGAAACCACACCTTCATGCAGAGCTGGGCCTTGGTCCTGCCAACATCCTGCTGACCTTTGTGTGCCAGTTCCATCGCTCTGCCTACAAGGCTTGCAGGAACCACCGTCTTCAATCCCCTTAGCACAAGTAGATATTCCATAAACATGAGTTCTCCCCTCACTCTCCACATCTGCTCTAGTGCCTTTCTTGCCTCTGCAGTTTGTGCTTCAAGCTTTTTGAGAATTCTCCGCCATTCACCTTTTGTTCTAGCGTCCTGGAGAATTCTGAAGCACTCGTCATCGACTGAAGCCTTTCTAATATCGTCGACTAACATGAGAGTTTGGGTCATTGCATCCGCTAGACGGTTCAGGTACTCCGCCGTTTCTGCCTTTTCAGTACTCTCGTTCTCCGGGCTAGGGTGACGTGATAGATAATCTGCAGCATTGGTGTTCCCCGGGCAAAACGTGAATTCGACATCATACTCCTGTAGAGCGAGCAGCCACTTTTCTAATCTTGCCAGTGGCTTGGAGGAAGAACTGGTCATGATCGAGATCAGGGGCTTATGGTCCGTGACGACTTTCACAGGTTTGCCGTAAATATACAGATAGTAATGTCTGCACCCCCAGAGTACCGCCAGGGCTTCTCCTTCAATTTGTAAGTATCTTTGCCTGGTCGCTAAAAGCGCCCGGCTGGCAAAAGCCACTGGACAGTCAGACCCGTTTACGCCCGGCTGCATGCGCATAGCCCCTAAACTGAACGGGCTGGCGTCACCTATGATCTCTGAAAGGCCTTTGTGCGTGCTGAAGGTAGTGATATAGCCCAATTCCAGATCTAGTTCGAGCTGGTGGTATCGGCATGGAGATTCAACTTGGAAAAATAACGGGCACCCTGGAAGTCTGCCAGGATGTCATCCAGGGTGGCCGTGATGTGTTGCTCCCAATGGTCGCTCTGTTCGGGAGACGCATGTCCACGCAGATGCGTATGGCCTCCGGTTGTTTGGGCTTCCTTGCTATTACAATTGGTGAGACCCACAGGGTCGGACCTTCCACCTTCTCAATAATGTCTAATCTGATCAGGTTGTCGAGTTCTTTTTCCACGTGGTCCCTCAGGTGAAATGGCACCCGGCGATGCTTCATGGTGACAGGTTGGACCGGGCTGTCGATGCGCAACTACACCAGGTCTACCACCAGTTTGCCAATTCCATTGAAGACACTTGTTTATCGGGTGAGCAGTGTCTGGATGTCCTCCCAGGTATACTCCAAATGCGAAGTTCACAATGTGCAACGTCTTGACGGCGGCGCACCCCAATAGAGTAACCTTGCTCACCTTGCTGACAACAAAACAGGCCCTGATGGACGTGTCTTCATGACGGACCCAGGCCACAAACGCACCCTCCTGGGGCAGAGGTTTCATTCACACATGTGTCTTGCTTAGGGGTGGCACGTTATCCAACTGTCAATAGTGGTCCTTTGCCAAAATTCTCACGGATGCGCTGGTGTCGATCAACACAGGAATTGGGGAGTCGTTGATGTGAATTACACACCTGGGCTGACACTGTTTTGACCTTTGCTGCACCGATATGCTTGAAATGAAGAAAACATCCTCCTCATTTTCTATCTGCTCTTTGGGCTCGTCCTCCTCTGCCGTTGGTTGTTTGACTTGTGCTACCTTGCGCTATGACCTCTGCATCACAGTGCGCTGTGAGCTCTGCATCACTGGTCTCATGAACGTCTGGCCTCTTGAATGAGTTGATGGTGCAGCTGCTCTGTAGACGCACGCAAAATGGTTCGCTCTGCCATAGCGACCACACTTGTGGCCCTTCACCAGACAGTGTTTGGGTCTTTGAGGTGGGGCTGATCATAACTGCATTTGAGGCATGGGGACATATCTCCCCGTTGTCTTCTTTCCTGCTCCACTGCAGGTGCCTGTCGCTTCTTTGAAACTGCCTCTGCCCTATCGCATATGCGTCCTCGAGCTTGACGGCTTTCATTGCCGAGCACATCTTGTTCGCCCTGACGTCCGCTAGCTCGTGCGATCACCCCAGCTCCAGGTTGCACGTGAGCATGATTATGGGCTTGCACAGTATCTTGCGCTGCAGCTTGACCGCGAGGCAGCCCTGTGTGACGTGTTAGTACACTGCATACTCCACATCAGGCCAGGCACATGCCACTGAAATGTGTCGTAGCCTGCTGTGAAACGTGTCGAGAGATTCCCCATCTTTTTGCACAGCAGTCCTCATGCGGGTCCTCTCATAGTCCACATTCGCCATGGGTGCAAAGTATTCCAGCAGGGCTGCCTTGGCTGCAGCAAAAGAATTGTCCACGGCCCGTAGAGTCTCTAAGGTGTTGTGTACACTCGGGCCGGCTGAGTAGACTTCATTGTTTCATCCTCATCTTCCACCAGTGGCCGTGAAAAACATGTCCAACCTCTCTACCCATGCTATCCATTGGGTACCAGTGATGACGGGGCTCCCGAAATATCAAACTCTTGTAAAGGGATGAGTTGCGCCGATGAGCGTGGTAATCTAGCGGCTAGCTGTGTCTCATTTCCCTCCCCCATGATTATTTGCTGTGGCGGTCCTTCGTAGAAATAAGCCCAGGGCTGCCTGGAGAGGGATGCACCAGCGAAGAAGTCTAATATGGGGTCAGGGCGTACATGCACTCACCTCATGAGCTGCAACCCTGCCCACCGTTAGCCTCCTGGGCAGTGGCAGTTCGCCAGGGCGCACAGGCACTCAACTGAGGAGCCGCAATCCACAACGGCGGTGGCAGTGCGTGGCGCTGGATTCGGGGCGTTATCGCCCTGCACTGGAAGCTGGTAGCACGAGGTGCGCAACGAGGGGTTGCTACTCAAGGAGGAAATGCTGGATGCTGCATGGAGCGCGTAGCACCGGGCCACAGGGGGCAGGACCGGGCTGTATGCGTGTTTGTCCAGATTCTTGCTCACTCTGGAAGAAAGAAGAGAAAACCCCCATTTTGAAAAGAAAATATATTTTGGGGAGTTCCCCGCTCTGTGGACCGAGCGGGGTAATATGCCACCCCCCCCCATCCCTGGTACCTTCATGTGCCAGGCATCCGACAGAGGCTGGGGAGGTAGAGGAGGGTCCGCAAAGTTGCTGGGTTGTCTGGCGAACACTGGAAGCCTGCCACGGGCAGGAATGGCGTTCCACCTGCATGAGTGGGATCACCCGCCTCGTCGCCAATTTGATGAGTGGCCTGTTCCAGGTCAGGCCCCGCAACAAGCCACAAAGAAACAGAAACTGTGGTACTGACTCACCCGGTCCCCCGCTCCAAATGGCGCCTTTATTGGGAAGAACACACGTGACTGTGAACTACAGTCTCTTAATGAGATGCACCACATACTGGCCTATATGGAACTTTGGAGATTTCCTGAAAGACCTATGCACCCTGGGCCTCTTTTGTGCAGTAACCTATATTATTTTCAAATTTTCTGATAGTATAATCGTAATTCCGGGCCACTTTGAAAATTATTTCCAGGGTCTCTTGGTTCCCTGTCCACTTCTGCTTGCGGTTCCAGGCTGAGAAGGCCACACCCCCATGGTGGTTAGTCTTTTCCTCCGGGCCCTCTCCTGGTCGACCAATGCACAGCACACCTCCCTTCTGTGTGCGACCTTTGGTGCCTCACACTTCTGGGGGTATGGCATATGGAGCATACGCAACTAGGCATGACGTCTGGATCAGGAGGACGGTGAGGACCATACAAATAAACCCAAACTACACGTTCACTGTCATTGAAAAAGAAAACCGGGTTGGACAATCCTAAGTAAGTAAAAGCAAGCCTTATACATTGCTTGTTTGTGGTATTTTCTTATGCTTTCACGTCCCATTATAATAATGTTTCCAAGGGCTAAAAGCAGTTCAATGTTGCAGGCTTCTGTTCATTTAGCATTTCGAAGTAAACAGTTTTAAAACTATGTAACGTTAAATTAGGACATTCCGATCTGAAAGATGCAAGCAAATAATGCTAGGGCTACGAGGTTGGGCCTCCAGGCGCACATCAGCACCATTTAGGGCCCTGCATCGCGTCACTACGGGAGTCCCATAAGGGCATGGTGTAGGAACAAAGTACAGCTGTCTCATGACGAGGTCTGGTGCTGTCTGGGCCAGTCTTAGCTCCTGCAACACCTGCAGCGAGGAAAAAACATTTGGCGTCCAACCCCCATCCAAGGGTGTTTCTAGGTTTGTAAAACGTTCGCGCTATGCTACTGTTGGGACTGCAGCCCCTGAGTTTCTATCCGGGGCTACATACAACCAAAAGACCCAGGGGTATAGCCCCCCCTCCCTACCATGTCATTTCATCGCGGGATTTTTTTTGCTGCGTTTCTTACTGTTGATTTTTTTCACCTGATGGGGTTACATAAGTGGCATATATCTGCAAAGATGTGTTTTCATTGCGTCCATCACCATAAGTCAATGAGCAACCTCGGGCAGCAAAGGTAGGGACAGGATGTATTTCCATAGAGAGAAATGAGCGGGAAACCCATCCTCCCAACAATGTGGTCCCTGGTCATGGGACGTATACAGAAAAGTCAATGGGCCTCATTACAACCCTGGCGTTGGACCATGGTGCTATTAGCACCATGGTCCATGCCGGATTCCGCCATGGTGGATGGCGGATTTACCGCCCCATTCCAAGGTTGGCAGGGCGGTAAATCCCCATTCACCATGGCCCCTTCCCCATTCCCATTTTTGGCCCATAGGGCTCAATGGGAATGGGGAAGGCGCTAATTACGGCACCGTAAATTACGGTGCCGTAATTAGCACCAAGGTCCCTTAGCGGGTTAGTCTTTAACGCCTGCAAAAAGCAGGTGTTAAAGTGTGAATCTGGCGTTAAGGGTTTAACGGCGCCGCAGCCTTTTTACGGCGCCGTTAACCCCTTAGTGCCAGGGTTGTAATGAAGCCCAATATCATACATTTAGTCAGTTATGTTAACAATAAACATCCTAACACAGCACCCTCAAACGTTGGAGGGCGTGTCTTTACAGCACCATTCAAGACCTGTACAAATCGGCTCAACCTATCCATGTGATACAAATCACCATCTTTAACAGATCTTTTCATTATAATGAATAAGACCTAACCTTACACCCAGGGCCCACGTGACTCTTATTACTGTTCTCAGGCGGCTAAGCAAGACTCCATCTGAGGATGCAGGCTATGGGGCTGAGTGTATCTGTGCCTCACACAGAGGCTGACATCATTCCGGCATGGCCTTATGGCCTTTCACTTGCGTGCAAATCAATAAAAATCGCCCACCACCCGAAACATGGCTTAGGTTATCACATCATTGCCAAGTTATGGCCGCGGTTGTCCTCTGCCCACAGCTCATGTACATCTTCGGCTCATCAGAAATAAAACACTGTCAGCTTCAGTAGTTGCAATATTGTGAAAATAATCATCAAAAATGACACTGGCTGCCTTAAGTCACCATGTTTTCTGGCACCCACCATCAGACAGTGCACCAAGGAGCTCAAAGTCATGTCCCTGCATAATGACTTGGAGGAGATGTGTTGTAGTACTATGGCCACTGGTGTAGCGATGGCCCCACTGCCCCATGCCCTGTGGTTGGAGGAGTCCATCAGCACTCTAACTTCAGAAAGAAATAGAGTATCAGGGGCAGAGAAAGGGTAGGGCTTGGGCTGCCTGTGCAGTCGCTGTCTGGCAGCATGAGATGGCTGCGCTCTGGCTCCTCCGCACATGTCAGGAACCAGGAAGCTCTCCCTACTTCCTGCTTTCTGTCTATGTGAAGCGCATGAGCCAGTGGCCTGGAGAGGATCAACAAGTCCAAACCCGGCTGTGAAATAGGTAAAGAAAAAATAGCCTTTTTGTATGTGTGTGTCTGCATGCGTGCGAGGGTGTCGCATGTTTAAGTATGTATGTATACATATATGTAGGATGTGTCTGTGTAAGTGCATGTATGAATGAGAGTTCAGTGTGAATGGTGTTTATGTATGGGTGTGTGGGCGTATGTGAATGCAGAATGTGCATGTTCTGGGTGTTAATGTTTTGGGTGTGCGTGTTAATTATTGAGACAGAAGCTGTATGGATCAGTGACAGGTGGGCGATGTGTATTGTGAGTGCATGTGAGGCTGGGGCACAGGAGCATTGATGTTTTCTTACAGGGACATGGCATATTTTACTGCCATTTTAGGGCAAAGACAATAACAGTGTTATTAAGGGATTTAGGTTGTTTGTTCGTCTGATAAATCTGCTTGCATTAGAGCAATTATCAGACGAACAAACTAACCCAATAAATATGAAAACGAAATGCCGCCGCCCTCACCGACACTACCCTACTTACCTGTTTGCTCGCCTCCGCGTCCTCTGCACCCCTGCAGCGTCAGATCCGTCTCTCTAACGCGGGTCGGATCCGACGCCACAGGGTCCCCTTTTCTTTTTTTTTCTTTTTTTTCGAACCGCCTCCCATTTGAGTTAGAAGTGGGGGACACCCCTGCAACTCCCCAAGGCCAAAAATACCGAACATGGAGAGCGGTATGTTTTATAATTGATCGAATGGTACTGACCGAATTTGGTCAATTGTACCATTCGATCAATTATAAACAAACAATTTGCCTAATTCCTTAAGTGGAGAAGGGGTTGGAGTGAGTGGTTTATAATACAAAGGGGCAGGCAGCCTGGACATTTTCCTAGTGTGGCATTTAATTTTTACTGGTGTTAAGGGCAAAGTCAAGATGAGTGTTCTTGTATGGTGGGGGGTCGGGAGAATGTATGCAGCCCATGAGGACATGATGTTTCCTTAGTGTGCCATTGAATTCTTTCTTTTCTGTTAATTGCAAAATCAACAAGCTTGTTCATACATGGTGGGGGAGGACATTTGTTAAGCCAGCAATAACATATTTATCTGTGGCATGCAATTTGTATGGGTATTAAAGGCAAAGCTAATGGTAGTATATTCTTAAATGAGGATACTAGCATATATTTGAAGAGCCATCATGAGCATGTTTTATTATGGTATCATTATTGCATATATCATCACTGGCCACAGAGGGCGCTAGTACATTTGGGTGCCAGCCGCCGGGCATCATCCTCCTGTTTCTGTGCTAGGTGAAAGAATGAAGGTTAGATTAAACCCCATGCTTACATCTTTCACCTAGTGTAGTGCATGGCATGCCCTGGCAGAAGCAAGATCATCATGGGCATTGAGCATGCATGGTGGTCCTGGCTGCCCAAAGCGTGGTACAGCCTCTGCTTTGTTGAGGAGCTTGGGGGTGGGTGCGCACAGCATGGCTTGCAGCCACCCCCCCCCCACATTTTGTGTTACGATGCTGGCCATGGCATGGCCTAGCTGGCACCACCACCAAGCCACTGGAATTGGGAAATGGAAATCTGTGCCAAACAGGGATTATGGAAAGCTGCTAATTGTTTTTAGTGCAATTTTAATTGTGCAAATAAAAGTATAGAGTGAACTAACTGAAGCATTGGGAGTTTCACAAATGAAAAGTGGATGTAGCTGCAGACTAAGGGAAATCAGATGTATTCCAAGTGTAGAGAAACCCCTCAACGCTCACACCACAAAAATTGCACCCCACTAGGGAACAAGGCCCAGCACACCTCTTGCAAGGAGAACTAAGTTTTATTTATGAAGGCACACAGCGTCCTCAGTGACATAAATTACATAATGTACACATCCAAATGGCTGGTTGGTTGAAACCCTGTACATAGGCTACCTGCTTCATAAGGGATGCCAGGCCATTGGACCCAGCCCCTTTTGTCCATTGTCTTCCATGTGGGCTTCTCCTTGCGTGCCATCAAGCATGAAGCTACAATTAATTAGTGATTATGGGAAGAAAACAATGCAGGCTCTATCTCTGAACTGATGGGCACCTGGTATTGCAGACAAGGGCTAAGAGGATACTTAGAGGTCATTGAATCTAACAGACTACAGCTCGATTCCAGACACATCGGCACCCATCCAAATCTCCCCACCCTCCTCCCAACTATGTTGTTTTAGCCCTCCCTGCACCATGCAGCTCAAATCACATGCCCTATGGTGAAGGCAACTGGTTCCTGCTTTCTGATCTTTCTTGATCGATTGGGGGTCCAACAGTTTTATGGTCCGTGGTCTGGGACTAACTGGTACCTTGGAATGCTGGGGGTCTTGGACTTGGGGCATCTGGGGACTGTTACTTAGAGCTGGGACAGGGAACGTCAGTGGTTTGTGCCCTCCTTCTCATGGGATCGCTTTTCTCAGAGAGCTCTCAACCCCCTTGTGGCTTTGCAGGGCACATTCCTTCTGGGATACGAATGCTGGCAACATCAGACAATGAAAGGTCTATGAATCTTGAGTCCATGGACCATATCCAAAAGGCTTCCCTTTTGCGAAGGAGTTTCTCCATGTTCCCTCCTCTTCTTGGTGTGGACAGTTTTTCTATTCCATAACATTTGATTTTGGTTACATCAAATTCCACATGGTGTTGATGAAAGTGAAAGGCTAATGGTGATTTCATGTCTTTATTTTTGATTGCTCGCAGATGTTCTCCCATTCTAATTTTAAATTTTCTGATTGTACTGCCAATGTATATTTTATCGCATGGACATATTATGACATATGTATGTCACAAATTGGCTGTTACAGTTGATAAGTTGTTTGATTGTAATTTTTTTGCCATTCGGTTGCACAAATTCTTTCTTCCCATTGCACATATATGGACAGATCTGGCAGTTACTACATTTGAAATTCCCTTTTGAGGGTGGTGCTAGCCATGATGATGTGTTGTTAGTCCGATTTTGTTGGTACTGTTCATATTTTTTGTTGTCAAAGTAGATGGACTTATCATTTTCTTTAAGTTAACAGAGTTCCGAAAGACCATCTTGGGCTTTTTTTCTAAAAAGGTAATTAGTTCCGAACCTGTAGTCAGAATGTTCCAATTTATTTGTAGAATTATTTTAATGACATGGTTATTTGAACTGAAGGTTGTGATGAACCTGGGTTTATTTGGTTCTGGTGGTTTCATAGGTTTGTCCTGTAGTAAATCTTGTCCGGATCTCTCCATGCTTTTGGTTAGCATATTCTTAAGATGTTTTGGACTATATCCACGATTCTTAAATTTCTTGATTGTCCTATCTTGATGTTTTATGAGTTTCTCTGCTGATGTGCAATTCCTTTTAATTCGCAGGAGTTTACCAAATGGTATATTCTGGATAATATGATGGGGGTGATTGCTGGTGGCGTGTAAAACACTGTTAACAGCCGTCTCTTTCGTGTATAAAGTACTATGGATGGTTTGGTCTTGTATGTACAGATGGAAGGCCAGAAAAGTTTATGGGCGGTTGGCTGTAGGAGATGGTGAATTTCAAATTGTAGTCATTGTTGTTCAGAAAAGAGTGATATTCTTGTAATTGTTGTTCTGTACTATTCCATATTACAATAATATCATCGATATACCTTCCCCAGAAAGCAATTATATTGTTGGTAGTGACATCAGGATGTTGCCAGGCGACTTGAGTCTCAAAATGTCCCATGTAGAGATTGGCGAATGCAGGTGCAAATTTGGTGCCCATAGCTGTCCCCTGAACTTGTCTGTATAGTTTGTCTCCGAAGCAAAAATATTGTTGGTTATAGTGAAATGGATAATTTCCAAAATCATCAAGTTTTGATCTTGTAATGAAACCGATCTGAAAAAGTGATTCACTGTTGAGATACCTCTGGTGTGGATAATACTGGTGTACAGTGCAGTGACATCAAATGTTACGAACCAAAAGTTCTCTTCCCAGTATATGTTTTCTAGTTGTTTAAGTGCATGTGTGGTGTCTTTGATGAAAGAACTTATAGTCTAGATATTCTGAAATTCTTTCGGTAAATGAACCGATACTGTTAATGATTGGTCTGCATTGAGGTAAGGTGTTAAAAGGTTTATGAAGTTTGGGCATGAAATAGATTGTCGGAAGCGTTAGATGTAAGATATTCATATATTCATATTCTTCGTCTGAGAGTAAACCTTGTTCATGCCAGTGTGAACTCATGAGTTTCCAATCCGAATTTAGTTTTTTGACAGGGTTTGTTTGAAGTGGTTGATAACATTCTGTATCGTTCAGATGGTTCATTGCTATTTGTATGTAGTCTTCTGTTTTAAGTAGTAAGATGTTACCCCCCTTGTCAGCAGTTCGGACTGTGATGTCATAATTTTCTTCCAATCTTTTGATGGCTGTTATTTGTTCACGTTTGAGGTTGTGGTCAACTTGCGGTTTTTGGTTTCTCAAATATAGTTCTCTTAGTTCTCCTTGCACTGCTTTCTGGAAAAGGTCTATTGCATTTTCTGGTGGTAGTATTGGAGTAAATTGAGATCTTGGTTTAAGTTTGCTGTATTTAGCAAGGCCCAAATTGATGTCTTGTTCTTGTGCAAAATATGTTATTGTGTGAGTATCCTCCTCTTCTGCTTGGTTTAATAAACAGATAGTATTTTCCACATGGTCTAAGGAAAGCTCTGAGCATATGTTTGTGGGTGCTGGTCGTTTTTGAATGGTGTTGTGTAGAAAAATGAATGTTAGTTTCAATTTTCTACAGAAACGATAAAGGTCTGTAATGGTCTCAAAATAGTCATAGGTGTTAGTAGGACAGAAAGTAAGCCCTTTATTGAGTGCTGAGATCAGATCTTTAGGAAGTTGTTGATTCGTAAGATTAATTACTAGGTTTTCCTCTTGGGTTGGTTCATTGACCTTGTTTGTACGCCATTGTTTTTGCCTGATCCGTTTTCTTTGTTTGTTGCCTTTGCCTCTGTTCCCCTCTTTGTCTTGAAGTATTCAGTGTTGTGGTAAAGCCCCATTTTCGATTTTGTTTTAGATTTCAGTGGGTTTTCTTGAAATGTCTGTATTCTTCTAAAAAAGAAGAGGATGGTAATGAATTTTCAGGATTCTCGTTCTCATGTTCTTCTTCCGGAATAGATTCGAAAGAGGTTTGTTCTGATTCACTTTGAGACTCAGATTCAGAAAAAGGTGTAGTTCCAGAAGGTGACGGGATACTTGAAGATTTTTGTAGATTTTGTGGTTTTAATTGCCTACCTGATGGTTTACTAAAGATGTACACCCTCTTGAACTTATAATCTAATTTGTCTCTTAGGAATTGACGTTGTTTTTGTATTTTAATCTCTTGCAAACATTTTTCAATAATGTCATCTAATATTTTGTAGTTTTTGAAAGTTTTTTTCGGAATATTTAATGTTTCAATGTTTTCTTTGATTGTATTGATGTCTAAGTCCCAATGTATTTTAAAACTCAAACATACACCACCTTCCCTGCACTATAACCCCTGGTGATAGCACCCTACCTCCTGTAACCTCCCTGAGCCCCTACTGTACACTTCCATGCCTCTGCTGCATACAAAAGTTCTTGGGGGTTTGGGACGAATGTCCCCCCTTCCCAACATTCCCCCCTTTCATTAATACTAGATTAATGCACTCCTGTGTAATCTTCTCATTCTCTTTTATCCTTCTTTCCCTTTCAGGTTCCATGTATGGCAGTGACCATCCTTTTGTAGCCAACCCTGCATACGGACCATAAACTTTCCCCCGTTTGTACATATTGCTGGAGGGTACATGTTATATATATATATATATATATATATATATATATATATATATATATATATATATATATATATATATATACCCTCCACCCCCTGCTAAATCTACCCAGTTTTCAGTGTAATTCTCGTGGTCAGATGGGGGAACTGTGGTTGTGCCTTGGGGGGTGAAGGCGTTGCTCTATTACAACCATGCGTGGGTCATCAGTCTGAACAGCACTGTCTTTTGTACCACAAGGGGACTCTCGTACCCCAATTGAGACCAGCATAATTGCGCTGCTAGGCACTGCTTTGGCACAGCATTGAAGCCCCAACTGGCAGGTGCAGAAGATCATCAACACGAATACGATCACAGAAACCAACATCTTCACAATAGCCCCCATCCACAATGGTGCCCATGAAAACAGGTTCTCAAACCATTCACTCTCCTGTATCCTAGCTTCTGTCTGCATGTGAGTGCTGAGGACATGCAGGGCCCCTATTAAGTTGGCGAGGGACCCATTGTCTGGGTTATTAGGAGGTTTGTAGGTGCAGTATGAATCTCCAATCTTTTTGCAGAACCTTCCTTCTATGACGGATAGGAGGTCCAGCCTGTAGCGATTCTGCAAGGTCATCAGCCGATTAAGCGCATTTCCATCTTGATGGCATTGAGGCCTTGTTCAGTGTCACTGGATAACTCCCCACTGGATAATCCGAAGCCACTTGGCATTCACAGTGCCCCCCCGCACCACAGTAGCAACAGCAATGCAAAAAAGATTTCTTCTTTGCTGTAGAGTCAGAATTGATCTGGTATTTATTTGAGTAATTGTGAGGAATATTGCGATAGATAATTCGATCTTCTCCTCCTCTGCAATCTTTCTTCATTCTCCTTTTCTGGCAAGATATGGAATATGGGCTTCTGCGGTAGCACTGTGGTGAGGTTGCCAGACCCTGGTGTAGTTGCTGGAACCAACAAGCCACCTGGTCCCACTATCAAATGTTCTTCAGGGACCACCAGGAGTGGTGAGTGCAATGAGGCCAGTGAGCAGGTGCCCCTCCATGATGGTGAGAGGTGCAGACATGCCTGCTGGCCACACACCCAATAGTTATCTATCAAGGCTGCTGTCCCTTTCTTGAGATCTGGGATGTATAATGTCTTGTTGCACTTACTATTGGTCTCCACATAGACGCTCCCTTCATTGTAAAAGCACTGTTCATATTCTTCCTGCATTTGCACTTTCACTGGTTTCTCTATTGCCTTGATCCACGTGAGTTTTGCCACTTGCTCATTCTAGTACCCAATGCATACATAGTTCACTCTATTACTTTTTCTCTGAATCCTACCAGTCCACATGCTATGCAGCTCATTGTGGTTTCTTGCCATCTACTTGCCACGAACCTCACTGTCACGATCATTCGCATTTCCCATAGTACTATACCTGACTCCAACATGGCGGCTCTCGCTGACATGCCTGACTCCTACATGGCGGCTCTCACGGACGGCTGCAGTGTGTGCAGCAGTCTAGTCATCGCGCCCCAGAATGCTTTGCAACGTTTCCGGAACGAGACGCCGACGGCTTATCAACTTGCAGATCCCGGACAAGGACGCGTTGCTACTCTCCAAGGAGCTGGCAAATGCTACGTGAGTCCGTGTTAGGGAATCCCTTACTCTCTCTGCTCAGGCTTGCTTTTTTGATGATTTCAATCTGTTGCGACTTTGTTCTTTGGATCCTAACTGAACTTTGTTTTTGTTGACGTGTGTTGTTTTAGGACGTCTTGGTGCCTCTCAATTTCAGTGTTTTACTGAGGTTGTTTAAGCAACTCGCTTTGGAGGATTTTGTTTTCTGCATTCGCCTTCGACCGGTGCGGGTTCCTAGGGTTTCTTTGGTAGGCATTCATTTAGTTTGGAGCATTGAATGTTTATGGTTTCTCTTCATTGTGGATTCATAGTTTACGTTTGTCATTATACAGACCCAACACCCTTTGCTCTTACTCCTTCTAGACATCTGTTATCTCTCAATATAGAGAGGGTCTCTGGGTAAGATTGTCTTCATCTCTCCTCCTTGAGTTTAGGTTGTTCCTAGTTATACCTCTTTGTATGTTTACCATCTCTGTTCTGTGCTCTGCCTTGTCCAGTGTACCCAGTCCTTTAGCTCATCCTTGGTCTTCGGTTATCCTCATCTCAAAACCGAGTAACCATCAGATCCTTTGGTAAGATTCCCGCTTCCAGAGTTGTCTTTCCCATTACAAGGCAAACTCAAAAGACTAATCACTCTATTTCCCTATCTCTCTTTAGCCAGCCTGGCACTTCTGCTCAGGACCCAATCCTCTAAAGACACAACCAGTCATCACCAAACTCCTGGGATAGCGTAATCCACATCCACGGGACTTCTCAAGGAGTCTATGTTCACTAGCAGCTCCGCAGGGTTTTATTCCCCAAGAGGGTTTCCCTGGGAACCCTCCTGTGCCCTGGCCTTTGTGCCGGTTGACTGGGTGTTTCTCGGGGGAAACTCCAATTATCATCTGAAGACAGAAGCAGACATCAATCCTCTCCTGGGTATTCTTTTTCTACATCATCCTCAACAATCCCTGCATCTACCCCCAGGTGAGAGTACTTTGTTTCTATGTTTTCCTTACACGGGGCATCTTTGAGTGTAAAACAGTGAAGTATTGTATTCAGTCCTAACACTCACACCTTCCAACTTTAGATACAGTCTTTGCAAGCACTGCATGCTCTTGGGGTTTTGGGCACATTGCATTTCATCAGGGTCCATTACTTCAAGTCACACAGTTCGTGCCTGCAAAGTGCTTCGCAATCTGACACTGTCACATGTAGTAAACACTGAGCCTCCACAATCAGAGTTTCCTGTGGCATTAATACCTTGGGTGCTCCCGACGCATGTGGAATCAAGGAACACACATAACAGCTTCCATTAAATTTCGTTTTCCCCACTGAGCTCATGTCTGCGTACCAACTGTTACTCAACTCTGGATGGTGTACATCTTCTATTGTGTCTAACCCAAGTCTATGGTATTGAGCGTATTTGGCCCCTCTAATTTGTCTTTTAAAACTGCTCAACTCACCAAAATGTGAAACACTAGGAAATAAAGTGTCATTTACAATTATGTTAGAGAACACATTAGGAAATAGTGATAACATGAGCACATTTGTAAAACTCCCCATACGTTGCTGAGTGACAAGTGTATCATTAACAGATGCATTAGGCTATGTATCGTGGACCGCGTCTGCAGTGTTATTTGTTTCAGACACATTTGCAACATTGTCATGTGTTAGAGAACACAAAGAATCATTCGTAAAGGATCTGTTAGTACTAGTTGGATTTCTTAATCCCCCATTTTATATGACCACCTCATATAAAACTGAACCCTAAATATACTGCTAATCTAAACATAGAAATAGCAAATATGCCAGATACCATGCATGACACACATGTAATTGGTGGAAAACACTGTTGTAAGAGAGTCTTTCTGAAAACGAGAATGTTGCTTTTTATAAATGGAATTGTTGGACCCATGTATATCTATTGGGAGGTAAATAGAGGAGAGATAGAGAGAGAGAAAAAGAAGAGAGAGGGAGAGAGAGCGAGAGAGAGAGAGAAAGAGAGATCTCTCAGTGCAAACAATGCATAGCAGCGTTTTTATGTATCACAAAGGTTTGTTTGTTGTCGAACTTTAAGAAATTAAGGTCAAAAACACACCAGGAAGGATACAACAGTGACTCTGCAGCTCAATGTTTTTTTTTCAGAAGTATTACCAGGAGGAGAGTTTTTATGTACAGCACTTAACCTGGACTGTTAGTACTTTATAGAGTTTGGGCAGGGTGTGTTGTCGGGGGTGCTGTAACGCTCACCTGATTCTCGCAGAGGCGCCGGTCTTGACTGGGCGACTACCGTATCTTCAAAGGTGATGTGTAGCACCCGGTTGGCTCTTTGGGCTGGACCTCTGTGCACTGTATGCCTGACGTGTAGAGTAAGATGTCTGCAGATAGAAAATATGGGGTTAATGAACTGGGGTTATTGGGGTGTCCCTATCTCTTTCCTCTTCTCCTCTCCTGTAGACCCCCAAAGGTTAACGCTCTCACCTTAGGTAAGTGAATGCCGAGCTCTCCATCTGCCTCGGGGCAGGGTGCTGTAACCAGTTTCTTCACTGGATAGGTAGCGCAGGCCTCTTGACTTCAGGGGACTGCTGTCCGTCGTTTACTGCACGAACGGTAAGTTTCGAGTCATTCAAATGTCTTTAAAGTCTTTAGTAATGATGTCTCTTGTTTTGCAGGGTTCCGGCGATGGCGGATGACGGGCTGAAGTGAGTTGAAGATGGAGCCTGTGTGATGAATAGAAGCGCCTGGAAGCACGTAAGTAAGCGCTTGTTGCCTGCTTCACTATGCGCTCTAACTGTCTTTTTATTTTGCAGGTACGAGTTCGGAGCGGCTGCAGGGTGCCGGAATACCCACTGGATTAGATGTGGAAAGGAGTAATGGCACGTGAGTATTAAGGTTCCCCAATGTCTTTAAACGCACCTTGTTTTGTCTTTCAGATGCGGGATGCAGCGCTGAAGGCCTCCGGAGCGTGCGAAGAGTTGGTAAACTTTTGTCTTTCAGATGCCGGAATGCAGTGTGAAGACCTCCGGAGCGCACGAAGAGTAGGTAAGCCTTTGCCTTTCAGATGCCGGAATGCTAACCTGTTCTTTCTTGTCTTTATAGGTGTTGCTGAAGACTGGATTCAGGATGGTAAGCCTTTGCCTTTCAGATGCCGGAATGCTAACCTGTTCTTTCTTGTCTTTATAGGTGTTGCTGAAGACTGGATTCAGGATGGTAAGCCTTTTTCCTTAGGCCCAGGACTGGATGCAGAAGACACGATGAGCGTTCTGCTGCAGAGGTTGCAGAATAACGCAAAGCAAGATTCATCCACCGGGTGTGGTTTAAATAGCCTCCTGTAGTGCTTAGGTATCTCCTTCCACAGCCACGCCTAAGTAAGAAAAGAGTTCCTGGTAAGAAAAGAGTTCCTGCCTTCCAGAAGAGTTCCAGTGTTCTGAATCTAGGGAGTGGCTCCAGCCCCACCCAACAGGAAAAGTAGTTCCAAACAGAAGAGGATCAGAGGCTCAACTGGCAGGCAAGTAAGCAGCATGGTCTGCTGAAGGTAAGTCCACCCAAGCATTATGAGCCCGGCGCTTCCAGCGCTGGGACTGGGCATATTTATGAGCCTGGTGCCACTGGCGCCAGGACTGGGTCCAAAAGGTCCCAATTGGGACTGGTTGGCACTCGGAACCTGGGTTATGGATCTGCTTCCAAGGGAGATGGGAAAACCCTGACCTTTTGGAAGCAGAGATCATGACAGGTGCCTTGCGAGCATCAGATTAATGCACCCATTACTGCAACTCAAGAACCTTTACCGCAAGGGGAGTAGCATAGATGACCTCAAAGGGGCCGTTATATATAGGCTTGCTCCACCGGCGGTGAAAGTTCTTTACAAAAACATGGTCGCCACAGAAATGTTGGAGATGAGGTGACGTGGGTGAAGAATCAGATGCAGTGCTGGTCGTCTCTCAGTCCTTTGTGGTGCGATCTGTTGAGAAATTCATTTCATGGCTTTCATTAGGGCAAACAAGTAACTACAAAATGTGTCCCCTAAAATAGACGCAGTCTTGTGAGCATCAGATGCCCTCCTGATTGGTGATAGCGGAGTGTGTATGCATCACCCCGTTAACACCTCGTGGGGCGATCAGTGATGATCCTTACAGGGCTGCGTGCACATGCTAAATAGAGCAAGGGGTAAGCAGTGCACCCTGTTTTTCTTTAATGTAGTGCAAAACTTGGACAATTTGCTTTTTTAAAAGACCATTTATCCCCTCCACAATTCTGTTGGCCTGAGGTTGGTAAATTGTACATATTCAATGCCTGATGCCCAATAATGCTGTAATCTCTTTAAAGAGCTCATTTAAAAGTGTGTGCTGTTGTTAGGCCTTAATACTTCACACACGCCCCACCAAGGGAAAACCTCTCTGACCAAGAACCTGGCCATACATTTTGCATCAGGGTGTGCACAAGGACCAGTCTCAACCCACTGTGAAAATGGACATACTACCACTACCAGATAACGGGACCCATTACACCTATCGCCCATATCCATGTAGTCGATATACAACTCGTGCAATGGCCCAGTAGGGTGGGGCAGTGTACCTCTAATTGTCCTCAGTGTGAGAACAGTGCTGTAAGTCTGGCAAGAAGTACAGTTGATTGCCATTTTAGTTATTGCTTCCTGCAGATTGGGGACAAACCAGTCCTCCTGAATATCTGCAGCGATTTTCTGTTTTGATACATGGTATGGATGATGCAACTGGTCAAATATGACCAGCAGCAACTCGTGTGGCATAACTGTATGCTTCATGTTTCTTGTTGACACAATAAATCTGTATGGGACTGCTTGCATTCACTTTTCAACTACAAATCTTTCCCTACCCGTGAGGCCCATCACTGCAACACAATTAGTTGTGCAATCGGAATTGTAGGTGTCTGGCAGCTGTTCTCTGCTCTACCACTTGCTTCTCAGGAATACTTGACACCAGTAAATACGCTGCTTGCTTGGCTGCTGCATTCCGCGGCAGTGTTACTGAGTGAGACCTTGTCTGTGTTTTTGGTATGGGTGATGCATTTCACCATTGCTGTCAAGGAGGGTTGGGATAGTGCCTCAATTACCTTATCTAGCAGTGCTGCATGTTGTACCGGTGTCACACTCACCTGGGTCTCTGCAGGAGCGATGAAGCCTTCTGGACCCCTTCCCTGCTTTCCCGGGATTAGTAGCATTGTACTGCAGGTACCTGCCAAATAGAGAGGTAAGATGCTTTGTCTTCCTGGATTTGGACCCAGAACCCTCTTTCTCCCTCCTCCCTTTGTGCGTACTGTGATGGTGAAATGTAGGAACATGGCTCACCGTAGGGTTTAATTAGGCAAACTCTCCATCCTGAACTAGGCACGGGCGCTGTGTATCTGGAACCCATGATCGGTACTTCTCTTGACCCAGGGTCTGGTAAGTCTCTATTCTGCCACTCACTGTGTTTCTTCCCCCAGCGGTGATGTAGCAGGCAATTTCGGATTTCAGTTGACTCACTGGATCTGGTGCTGTCGCAGGTAAGTTCGGATTCCAATTGCTTCACCGGATCTGCTGCTATTGCAAGTAAGTTTGGATTCACAGTAAAGAACAGTTCCCGGGTGTTGCTTAGAACCAGTTCCAGGGTTTTGCTTAGAATCAACTAAAGACTTCTCCATGCGCCTGGGTATTTTTGCAATTTCTATGTCTCAGTCTGTGTGGGGCAGAAAAAAGGGGATTTTTTGACCTCGACCCCTTGAAAAGACAGAAAAAAGAGTTTCTCCACACTTGAAGGACTGTGCCACACTGGATACTGGTGGTGAGAAAGTATGTTATTTATTAAAGTGCTCTTTTGGATAAGACGTGTTTCGACACACAAGTGTCCTTTTCAAATCAGGGCTGATAGCAAAACTATAATGAATATACACAAAACGTATTCATAAAGGAAAATTAACAAAGCAAATGTGTATCATAAATCATAATAGACAGTCACATAAATACACAAATAAACATTAGAACATTAGTGTTGATATTAATTAATCACAGAAAAATAAGGAGGGGGAAGGGAGAGGCGGTTCAAGGTAAATAGATACGAAAGAAAAAATAAGAAAAGAAAAAATAAAGAAAACAAAGTGTGATTGAATATCACAGTTCAGATATGTAAATCATATGGACATAGTGTTATTGATAAAATATATTTGGTTGCACCCATGGGAGCCTTACCTCTGTTGCAAGTTTCAAAGTTCCAATTGGGTAAAAAAGATGATTATCACTGGATAAATGCCCCTATAGAATTAGGTAAAAAATCACGAGTTAAGAAAGCAATTGCGCCAAGATACGTGATGGTGTCATTTCAGGTGGTAAGATTGTGTTTTCAAAATGCGTTCACTGAAAGTTGGTCAAGTTCAAAAAGGCTAAGAATTGTATGAGTAACAAAATCGAGCGTGTTTAGCTTTCAACTTAGTTCAAAAAACCTGTTTAGATGCATCTGTGCGTGAACTCTGTGTGAGTACAGAACATATTTAAATGCATCGATGTGTGATCTCTGTATGAGTCCAGAATCGGGCGTGGGCAGCGCTCGTGGTGCGTTACAATAAATTCTACTCCTTAAGAGCGCTAATGTCGCGGTAAAGCTCATTGGCTGTGAAGCCTGCTGGGTCTAACGTGCAGTGCTGCTATGGCTTACCTGCAAGTTTTAGAAAATGTCCTGCCGTCTAGTCCGCGAAGCGGGCTGCACCTCCTGAGTTTAGAAGGAGGTTGTCATGGCAACCCAAGTCCTATTTCTGTTTCAATTTGGATCCCGTTCTATGTGTTGGAGGAAAATATGAGCGCCATGTTTTAGGTTCAAGAATCATGTTGTGTTATAATGGAGAAATATGAGAAAAACAAAAAGTAAAATCCCATGGTCTTATAGGCTGAAGGTTAATTAGTTACGCTCGTATCAGCATATATCGGAAAATATATATTATTATATTATTCACGAATTTACAAAAACCCATAATAGATAAATTATTCAGCGTTAAATTAACCCGCTCAATTCCTCTTCAAGTAAAAGAGGGATCAAAGGTAAAAAAGTGGCGGGGGAAAGCTTTTACACTATCAAACTACATTTGTTCAGTGTATAGCAGACATTTCAGCCCACAAGGGCTTCGTATTGATATATGTTGCCTGTGGTCCAATTATGATAGAAAGCGATAAGAGCATTAGGTTGGCGTAATACTGAGTATGTAGAGTGGGCAAGGAGTGGCATATCGAGTAGAAAACATATTTCACTTGAAATGTTACAGATCATTATTTGGAAATGCACACATGCCAGCCCCCAAGGGCTTCGTATTGATAGATGTTGCTCGTAGTCCAATTATGATAGAGCGGGATAAGAGCATTGGGTTGGCGTAATACTGGGTATGTAGAGGGGGCAAGGAGTGGCATATGAAATAGAAAACATATTGCACTTAAAATGTTAGAAATCATTAAGTCTCATGCTCATTGGAAATGCGCCATCTCATGGTCTTGATTCAGGCCAAACTCTGTTGCTCTAAAATTACAAATGGTACAGGCTTCCATCTGGCGAAGGAGGACGTCCCTATTTCCACCTCTCACGCTCAGAGAAGCCTGTTTGAGTCAGATGAACCTTAAGTTCATTTTATCATCCAATTGGTGCTTGGTTTGCGAGAAAAGAAATTGATACATTTTGGGAAATTATCTCTTTGAAAAACTATTTAGAAAACAGATTTATACCCAGAGGCCTAAGGATACTGATCTTCCCTGATTTCTCAAAAGATGAGGACAAAGACTTAGCAGAAGACTGGGAAAAGAATTTAAATGTAAGCTCTACCAAAATGCTTGAAATACTTATTGAACATGCTAGAGAACAGAAACGTGCAAAGGAACAAATAGATCTTATCACACAGGAAATAAAGGTGACACAAGCATTGAAAGCAACCCAGGAGAAAAACTTCAATAAAATGCATGAAATACTTATGGAATACCAGGATGAGATTAAGATACGCAAAGTTCGTAAATTTTATAGAGATGAACGTGATTATCGTGAGGATAGAGTATACACTTTTCAAGAAAAATATAACAAACTATCTAAACCATCCTCAAAAGAAAGTACACCTAATACCTCACCAGGTAGCTCTGATGTGGACTCTGAGACTGATAAAGAGGAACCAAGGGAAGCAGCATGCAACACTGAAGGATTAGGTTTTTTGAATCAGATTAGACGTTTTAAAAAAGGAAGTAGACTACCCAATATCAAGCAAGTCCGTTTTCAGACAACTACATCAACCAACCCCCAACCAGTTGTACCAGGAGAAGAGGAAGGAGGGGGGGTCCAAGACAGCGGAAATCCAGATGCTCTGGAAGATCACAGACGTCTGTCAAGAGCAAGGGCTCGGCTAGCTACAGGGACCAAACCAGCCATGACCTTGTGATGAACATCTCATCCAAAGATCTGACAACAGACGAAATTAAACTACTCAATAAGGGCCTTTCTTTTGCTCCCACGTTTAGATATGATCATATTCAAACACAAATTGATCTATTTAAATTCACCAGAAAACTGAAACTTAAAAAGTTCTTTGCTACTCAAGTTCGGCAATACCGACCAAGACAAGAGAGACCAATACTCAGTACATTGTCCATAGAAGATATTGAGAATATTCACCTATTACGAACCCTTGAAGAAAAAGACTTGGATTGCATGAGACACTTCATGATTTAAGAATACAACCTAGCAGCATTCCAATACAACAATTGAAAACCAGATCCAAATTTACACCACAATTTGCACAAGACAATATGATTGATGCTTTTCATAAAGTGGTTCAAATGGAAAATCGTTTTGAGCGCAAAAACAAGACAAACTACAGATTTATGACCAAAGGTAACAACTTAACCTCAAAGGAGACCATAGCTCTAAAAAATGTTTAAATGGACCAGTCCATAGTTATTAAGGTAGCTGATAAAGGAGGTAAAATCATTATTATGTAACGTATGGATTATATTCAGATGGCTGAGAATCATCTAAAGACACCCCTCTGCTATGAAGAACTTCGAAATAACCCTACCATTGACATCAAGAATCGGATAATGGAGCAGATTCAAACTTGGGAAAGGAAAGGCCTAATCAGCGAAGATGAAAGAGCCTACATATCTGTCTCACATCCTGTAGTCCCGACTATCTACTTATTACCGAAGGTGCATAAAACATTCAACAAACTTCCGGAGGGGAGACCAATTGTCAGCGGTATAGGTTGGGTCACAGAGAAAATAAGTGAATTTATCGACAATATACTAAGCCCACGTGTACCAAAAATGAAGGCTTTTTGCAAAGATTCCACTGATGTCATCAAGAAACTTCAAACCATCCACTGGAAGGACACATACAAACTTGTCACCTGGGATGTCCGAGCCCTATATACATCGATCAAGCATGAGGCAGCTATTGCAACCATCGAGTATATATTTTGTGGGGAAACTGCTTCACACTACCATTACGTTACTATGCTAAAAGAAATATTGACAACAACTCTGGAAAACAACATCTTTTTGTTCGACAACAGATATTTCAAGCAGAAACAGGGAGTAGCTATGGCCGTAAAATACGCACCTGCTCTTGCTAATCTGTTCATGAGTAAGTTCAAAGAGCAACATGTTTACACGGACCTAAATGCACAAGACAAAATTGTGATGTGGACCAGATTTATCGATGACATTTTATTAATCTGGAATGGCAGTGACCAAGAACTAATCGAATTTAAAGATCGCGTAAACAATAATGATGAAGGGATATTCCTGTCAGGACCATCGAGCAACATTAGCTTAGATTTCTTAGATCTTACTATATATGTTATGGATGGCAGACTTTTGACCAAAACTTTCCGTAAACCGACAGAAGCAAACTCAACCCTATTCGCAACGAGTTGTCATCAGAAATCAGTGATAAACAACATACCAAAGGGAGAATTTGTAAGAGCCCGGAGAAATTGCACTAATTCGACTGACTTTTCACAGGAATGTGATCTACTGAAACATAGATTTGGCCAAAGGGGCTACAACAAGAAATGTATAAATATGGCATATGAAAAAGTTAGAACAATGAATAGGGAAGTAACTTTAACACCAAAAAACCCCACACCAACAGATGAATATAACAAAGTAAGTTTTGTCACAAACTTTTCTCACAATAATTTTGAAATTAGAAAAATTTTGAATAGGAACTGGCACCTACTTAAACTGGATGATCATCTTCATGACATTATTGATGAACGACCAAATCTAATTTTCAAAAAAGCGAGAACTCTGAAGACAAGCCTTAGCCCATCTCTACTCCCGAAACTGCTCACACAGAGACCGGAACAATGGTTACCAAGTGTACCTACAAGATTTAGGAAGTGTGGGTCATGTGGTATGTGCAAACTAGCGCACTCTAATACAAAGACTTTTTCAGATACAAGAGGGACAACTATTACCATCAAGGATACCATCAATTGCCGTAGCAAATATATTGTTTATGCCATCATATGCACATGTGGACGTATTAATATTGGAAGCACCATACGAGAACTTAGGTTTAGAATACACTAACACGTCTATGCTATGAGCAAGTCAGATTCAACATTACCACTCGCACATCATTGGCAAACCAAGCACCAAGTGGATGATAAAGTGAACTTAAGGTTCATCGGACTCAAACAGGCTTCTCTGAGCGTGAGAGGTGGAAATAGGGAAGTCCTCCTTCGCCAAATGGAAGCCCGTACCATTTGTAATTTTAGAGCAACGGAGTTTGGCCTGAATCAAGAACATGAGATGGCGCATTTCCTATGAGCATGAGACTTAATGATTTCTAACATTTTAAGTGCAATATGTTTTCTACTTGATATGCCACTCCTTGCCCACTCTACATACCCAGTATTGCGCCAACCAAATGCTCTTATCCCTCTCTATCATAATTGGGCTACGAGCAACATCTATCAATACGAAGCCCTTGGGGGCTGACGTGTGCATTTCCAAATAATGATCTGTAACATTTTAAGTGAAATATGTTTTCTACTCGATATGCCACTCCTTGCCCACTCTACATACTCAGTATTACGCCAACCTAATGCTCTTATCGCTTTGTTATCATAATTGGACCACGAGCAACATATATCAATACGAAGCCCTTGTGGGCTGACATGTGTGCTATACACTGAACAAATGTAGTTTGATAGTGTAAAAGCTTTCCCCCGCCACTTTTTTACCTTTGATCCCTCTTTTACTTCAAGAGGAATTGAGCGGGTTAATTTAACGCTGAATAATTTATCTATTATGGGTTTTTGTAAATTCGTGAATAATCTAATAATATATATTTTCCGATATATGCTGATATGAGCGTAACTAATTAACCTGCAGCCTATAAGCCCATGGGATTTTACTTTTTGTTTCTCTCATATCCATTATAACACAACATGATTCTTGAACCTAAAACATGGCGCTCATATTTTCCTCCAACACATAGAACGGGATCCAAATTGAAACAGAAGTAGGACTTGGGTTGCCATGACAACCTCCTTGTAAGCTCAGGAGGTGCAGAACGCTTTGCGGACTAGACGGCAGGACATTTTCTAAAACTTGCAGGTAAGCCCTAGCAGCACTGCACGTTAGACCCAGCAGGCTTCACAGCCAATGAGCTTTACCTCGACATTAGCGCTCGTAAGGAGTAGAATTTATTGTAACGCACCACGAGCGCTGCCCACGCACGGGTGCATGTTAACAGGTATTTGAACTAAGTTAAATGCTAAAAGCGCCCGATTCTGGACTCATACAGAGATCACACATCGATGCATTTAAATATGTTCTGTACTCACACAGAGTTCCCGCACAGATGCATCGAAACAGGTTTTTTGAACTAAGTTGAAAGCTAAACACGCTCGATTTTGTTACTCATACAATTCTTAGCCTCTTTGAACTTGACCAACTTTCATTGAACGCATTTTGAAAACACAATCTTACCACCTGAAATGACACCATCACGTATCTTGGCTCAATTGCTTTCTTAACTCGTGATTTTTTACCTAATTCTATAGGGGCATTTATCCCGTGATAATCATCTTTTTTACCCAATTGGCACTTTGAAACTTGCAACAAAGGTAAGGCTCCCATGGGTGCAACCAAATATCATTTATCAATAACACTATGTCCATATGACTTACATATCTGAACTGTGATATTCAATAACACTTTGTTTTCTTTATTTTTTCTTTTCTTATTTTTTCTTTCATATCTATTTACCTTGAACCTCCTCCCCCTGCCCCCTCCTTATTTTTCTGTGATCAATTAATATCAACACTAATGTTCTAATGTTTATTTGCGTATTTATGTGACTGTCTATTATGATTTATGATACACATTTGCTTTGTTAATTTTCCTTTATGAATACGTTTTGTGTATATTCATTATAGTTTTGCTATCAGCCCTGATTTGAAAAGGACACTTGTGTGTCGAAACACGTGTTATCCAAAAGGGCACTTTAATAAATAACATACTTTCTCACCACCAGTATCCAGTGTGGCGCAGTCCATCAAGTGTGGAGAAACTCTTTTTTCTAAGTTTGGATTCAGTTGCTTTACTGGATCTGGTGCTGTTGCAGGTAAGTTCGGATTCCAGTTGCTTCACTGGTTATTCCACGTGATTGCTGCGTATTCTTAAAGCACAGAGAGTTCTGCATGCGAGAAAGAAGGTGTAGAAGGTGAATAATCCTTATTCTCTATCTCCACAGGTTTTTTTCCTGAAGAGTTCGCTGAGAGACAATTCAGAATGCTGCTCAGAAGTTCCCAAGAAGATCGGGTAAGTGGTGTTGTAGATTGCGTGCGCGCTTGCAAGAAGGAGCCAGGAGTCGGGTCTAAGCGCGAGCGCTTACAGGTACTGTCTTTCTTGTGTTTCCTTTTCTCCCAGATGCCGAGTTCAGGAACGTGCGTGCAGAGAGTCCAGAGTGGAAGCCAAGGTAGGTGAAGTTCGAGGATTGCAGTGAGCGTGTTGCTTGAAGCTACAGATGCAACACGAAGCACGGGTCTGCCTTTGGGTATGGCTTATATAGCCACGAACACCCAGAGGCTAGAGTGTGCTACTGGATTCACAGAAAGACTGCCAGGTGCCATCTTGGGTGTACAGGAAGTGTGGCTGAACCAATCAGATTCCCCAAGAGGCTCGGGCCAACTGTAATGTGTACCTGATTGTGAGAGGGTGGAAAAGGAGTGCTGGATGCCTGCAAGGCGTGTCTAGTCTGCCAGGCTCTAACCCATCTTGCCCCTGCCTGCTCTCCAGTATATGTGACAACCGGGGACCCTTCATCCTTCCTAAATCCCCCACCTCTTCCAACGTGCCAGTCCTGCGTGCACCGTGGTGGTGACTTAGGCACCCTTGAGATGCCAGAAGCGCCTCAATGAATGCTATAATTTTTGCTGCTTGGGCTGAATAGTGCAATGGTAATCTCTTTTGCACCAATAATTTATAGACTCCATCCACTAGGCGGATCACTGCTGCCCGAGCCACAGTATGCCTCAGACCTCTGCCGTGGTCGATAGTTGTTGACCCATCAACAAAAAGTACCTCCCCTTGAGTGGGCTATCTCTTGCCTTCGGGATGTCATCCTACTCCCCTTAAAATGTTACTCAATCATGTGCTGCAAGGTCTTCTTTGGTACACTGCTCAGTCAAATAGGTGGTGGGATTTACAGTTTTACATCTCACGATATGGATGTTGGAGCTGGACAGGATGATCTCATAAGTGGGCACTCACTGAGTGGTCAAAGTTGATTTGAAATGCTCCAAAATGGCAAACACTGCATACTCCACGTACAGTGTCACAAGATACCCCATAACAATTCTGCCATTTTTCTCAATTGCAAATGCAGCAGCAGCAGCAGGCACTTGTTTGCATGGGAACTGGCCCTATATTACATAATCTAGCAGTCTGCTGTAGTGGGCCAATGGCATGTGGCCCCTCATGCTCTTTTGTGTCAGTACAACTGTGATTGTTAGCCATTTGTCATCTCTGGGCAGACTGTATTGCTTAACAATTGCTTTCATCTGGGTGAAATAATACTAACACTCAACCCTTCGATTACACCTCTCACATACTATACTAAAAACAATCAGAACTCTTCAGCACAGCAAACCGCTCATACTTCACAACACTGCAACAAGACATAGCACACATAACCTTGCACAACACCACATGATGGCCGTCTCCGAATCTCGCACCATGGCTCATTGAACGGTGCATCCGAACTGAAGCTGCCAACAGCACATCACAGCTCCCTTGCTCTATTCCTGCTCCTCCCACTAACCATGCCCCCTCCCCTCCTTATTCTTTCAAAGTACCGCCAGAGTGCCAAGAGACCACGCAAGTGGCACCTGTGCGCGGTACAAAAACCTTTAACATTAGCATTAACATATCTCACATTTAGCCTGATTGGATAAGTGAGCCTGATTGTGTAGGTTAGCCATATCTCACATTTAGCCTGATTGCATAAGTTAGTCTGATTGTGTAAGTTAGTGATTCCTCACATTTATCCTGATTTCGTAAGTTAGCCATATCTCACATTTAGCCTGATTGTGTAAATTGACCTGATTGCATAAATTAGCCATATCTCACATTTAGCCTGATTGCATAGGTTAGCCATATCTTGCATTTAGCATGGCTATGTAAGTTAGCCATATCACGCATTTACTGTGATTGTGTAATGTAGTCATTCTCTCGCATTTAGCCTGAGTGTGTAAGTTAGCCTGATTATGTAAATTAGCCTGTTTGTATAAGTAAGCCCTTTCTCGCATTTAAACACTTGGGCCTCAACACGAGTTTGGCGGTAACCCTTAAATGCAGCGTTAGTGCTATTACCGCTGCATTTAAGGATCCGCCAGATCATGGCCTTGGTGGATTTCCCCCTGCTGTGAGCTGGGGGGAAATCTGTGGCAAACTTGCCGATTTTTCGTGCTATTACCACTGGCGGGAAATCCGCCAGCGGTAATAGCCTGAATTTTACCCATTGGGCCCAATGGGGAATGATGAATTCCCGAATGGGCCCAATGAGGAATGGGCACTAACCGTTCCGCCAAACCTGTGATTCGGCGCTAATAGTGCCGGGGGTTTGGTGGTAGAGCTAATAGCGCCAGCGGTAATAGCGCCGGCGTTACCGCCCAACTCGTGAGCCAGGCATATCCTGACATTTAGATGGAGTGTGGTAACCAGCCATATCTCCCATCTAGGCAGATGGTTTTGGTACCACATCATTTCAAAAGTGTTATCCCATTGACTGTTGTGCCCCCACATTAGGCATATCTCCCTCTATCAAGGTGCCATTGGTCTAAGGCTGCTGCATTTACTTTAGTGGCCTGTACCCAAGTGTCCTAAATCAAAGTGTTATTGCATTGTGTTATTGGTTTCTGCATTCACTGTTGTGCACCTATCAAAATCAAAGAGTTAATGCGTTGACTGTTGGGCCCCCTTTGGGCCTTTCTCCCTCTATCCAGTTGTTCCGGGTCTACGGTTGCTGAATTTACTGTTGTGGCCCTCTACCCAGGTTTCCCAGTTCAAATAGTTATTGCATTGAATGTAGTGCCCTCTTTAGGCCTTTCTCCCTCTATCCAGGTGTCCCAGATCAAAGTGCTGTTGTGTTGACTGTTGTGCCTTCTTTGGGCCTTCTCCCTCTGTTCAGGTGTCCAAATTCTGGGTGTGACTGCATTGAGTGTTGTGCCCCCTCTTTAGGACCCACTCTCTCTGTCCAGGTATCCCAACTCTAGGTGTGACTGCATTGACCGCTGTGCCCCTCTTCAAGCCCTTATCCCTCCAGACAGGTGTCCCAAGTATAGGCATTACTGCATTGACTGTTCTACCCCCTCTTTAGGCCCTCACCCTCTGTCCAGGTGTCCCAAGCCTAGGTGTGACTGCATTGTCTGTTGTCCCCCATTTTAAGCCCCCGCCCTCTAGCAAGGTGTCCAGAGTCTAGATGTTACTTCACTAACTGTTGCACCCCACACAATCCCTGGTAGCTATGTTTCAGGGGCCCACAGTCCCTGGCAGCTAAGGTACATGTGCCCTTTGAGCAATCGCTGTGTCTCCAACCAGACATTTCCACCCACAGCAGGTTTGTACATCGGAACCAGAAAGGAAAGACCACTAAAACTAAAGAACCACGAGGGTTTACTACCCCTGGTCCAACAACCATAACCAAAGGACCCGCAAGATAAATAACAAAGCCACATAAGAGCCAGAAACGAAAGAGCAATAAAAAAACGGAACCAAAGAGGACACCCACTCAAAGGAATAAAACCCACAACCAAACATCATGCCTTGCTACAAGGAAGACAAAGAAGCCAGAACAGACAGGAGAAATAACAAGAAAACGGGAAGGCACCGACCAACAAGATCCCATAGCTCAGAAAAACGGGACAATAAACAGCCCAGACAGCTCGAGGAGACATACAAAGAACAGAGCAAAGACAGACTGCATTGCTCACTACCTCTCCACATATGACTGCCTGGCAAGCAAAACGGCCCAGCAACAATGAACCGAATCTAACAAGCATTCTGAATACAGACGCCACCAGGTCACCAAACACAACAATTAATAAGCCACTCCAACCGGATCTACACCATGGACGATACCCCAACCAGAATCAAGGAGAAGTTGGTATGCATCACCCTCTACACGCCCTACATCACCAAAGACTGGAACAATGGATGGGTACCTAAACAACTCACCACCCAAAACGACCCAAAACCAACCAACCCCACCATAAACCTTATCAGTCTACTCGACGAAGAGACTGATCACCAAAGAACCACACTGCCCAACAGGTTCAACCAGGAAAAACCCACCAGCAATGGAAACCCAACCAACAACACACTGGGTGGGCCGAATAAACAATACAAAAAACAACCCGAAAGGAAAATCAGACAAACTACACTGCAGCATTCTTAACATTAGATTCATGGCAAAACACTCAATAGAAATCCATGACCTTCTAAGCAAAGGAGGCACAGACGTGCTCTTTTTCACAGAAACATGGTTATCAGACAACTATAAAGCCATCATGAATGAAGCAATACCACAAATTATAAATTAATACATGCCAACAGAGAAAACCAAAGAGGGAAGAGTAGACAGAATCGCAATCATACACAAAGAACACATCTGAGCATACCAACTCATCACAACCAACGCAGAAGGTTAAGAATCCCTCCTAATTAAGACAGAACTCTACGACCAAACCAAGATAGTATTCCTCCTGATCTACAGACCACATTCTTACAACCCCAACTTTGCAACAAAACTAGCAGACGTGGCCGCCATGCTATCAACCCACCATGACAACCTAGTCATACTGGGAGACTTCAACATATGGTATGAAAAAGAATACAAGTCCACAGCAAACTCACTGTGCGCACTCATGGAAACTTTACAATTCAAGCAAATAGTAAATGGATCCACCCACAACGCCGGATACACCTTGGATGAAATTTTCTGCAGGGAAGGACTATGCACATTTAGGCCACCTATACCAATGGTATGGAGCCACCACTAGTTAATACCATTCTACATCACATCCCAAACCCGCCTACCAGCCGGAAAGGAAATGCTCAATACCAGTAAGAAAAGAAAGTGGAATAACCTAGACCTAGAGGCCCTAACACACCTTCTAGACTGAACCCTCCCAAGCGAAACAGAACCCAACGAAACAACCATAAACACAGCAGAAGACACACTCAACAATTGGATCACCAAAGTACTTGACCAACTGGCACCTGCTAAAACATTCAAAGAAACACCAACAAAACTGGCAGCAAAATGGTTCACAGCAGAACTGAAAGAACTAAAAGAAAACAACTGTAAAATGGAAAAGAAATTAATAGAACAATACACCCGATGAGACAAAATAAAACACCAAAGACAACTTAAACTATACAAATCAACTGTCCTCAAATCAAAAACCTTCTTCCTGCAAGAATTCCACCATCCCGACACACACAGTTTGTGACAACATCACCAACCACTTAAGACCAAAAATAGACACAATCCAGGAGACCATCAACCTAGCCCAGGCAAATACAACCACTACTGCTGAACCATAGACACCGGGTGAAACACAGACTACAGCAAAATCCACCTGCCTAGAACCAATCACAGAAGAAACCTTCACCACACTGATCAAGAACACCAACCTTGAAGGATCCCCAAAGGACCCCTGACCCCCTGACATCTTCAAAGGAATCCTCAACCACAGAACCCCATGACCTACTTCCAGGAACCTAATCAATATATCACTCAAAAGAGGAATAGTACCAACCTCCTTCAAATCAGCATAAGTTAAACCACTGATAAAAAAGGAATCAGAAAGCATAGAAGACCCGAGCAACTACAGACCGATATCTAACCTGTCCTAGTCAGCAAAGATCCTGGAGCACCATTTGTACAAAATACTTCTTAAATACGTTGAAACAAACGGAAATACTCGACTGGTCACAAGTTGGCTTCAGACCAATGAGAGGAAGCGAATCAGCACTTCTATTCATATGAGACGACCTGAAAATAAACACAGACAGCGATGCCCATTCGGCCCTCATACTATTTGACATATCAGCAGCTTTTGACACAATCAGCCAAGCAACACTAATAAAAAGATTGATGGAATGTGGCATACAGGAATCTGCACTAAAGTGGTTTACCTAATTTCTAACAAACCAAACTGAATTAACCTACCTACCACCGTTCCCCTTAAACAGCAAACATATATCCTGCAGAGCCCCACAGGGATCCAGCCGCTTTCTTTTGGTTTTCAACATCTACATGTGCCAACTGATGAAAATCATTCTAACACACAGACTTACCGCCTACAACTATGCAGATGACACACAACTAATTGTGAAAACAAACAGAACCCAGAACCAAAATAACCGCCTCAACAACTGCCTTCCAGACATCTCCAATTGGATGACAATGAACAACCTTAAACTGAACCTTGCAGAAACTGAAATAATGCTCTTACCCGCAGGAATTCAACCAAGGGAACCCACAATTGGACTGGACGATCGGTATGGGAATGGAACCAGAGACCACTGATGTAGTAAATAACCGAGGCATACTCATGGACAACGGACTATCACTGGAACCGCAAGTAAATGCAATTGCCAGAAAATGCTTCTTCCTCCTACGAATGCTCAGCAAAGGGTTCAAAATACAGAAGCCAGGATCCTATTAAGACTAAACAGAAGAGACCGCATCACCCCAGCACTGAAAGGCCTACACTGTTTACCAGTAAAAAGCACTCTGCATCGCCCACAAAGCCAAGCACAGACAAGGAGCATAATTCCTCCAAGGCAAGATTAGCCGGTATCACCCCGAAAGGGAACTAAGATCCAGTAACAACATACAAATAGAGGCAAAGCATTACAAAAAAAGGACTACACACCAAGGTACTGGATTATCTTACAGTTACGGCCACCCTTGACTCTGGATCCCTTATGGACACTATCTAACCAGTGCACACAGCCAAACCAACCATAACCCACACAACATACTAACACAAAACACTACCACAAACCCAAGGAGCTGAATCTTAACTATGTGGTTACATTGCACGAGGCCTCTCGCACAAACTACCACATGCAAAACAACACTCACAGACACCAGTTCCTCCTGGATCTGAACCTATCATCTCACCCTATCCCCACTACCCTGCCTAGCTCCCTCCCTTGCAGAGCCATGCAAGTGCCTGGAGACTGCCCCTGGGTGGTAGTAGTGCACAGTATAAATCAACATAACATAACAGTACTGGTCATCAATTTACCATTTGAATGGGAAAATAGATCAAACTCTTGTGTGCAATCAGCAGTATCCATCACTGGGGCAGTGGCGATCACTTCCTTTAGGGTGTTAAAGTTGGTGAACATGTCCTCTATCCATGCAGTCTTACTGTCATTCTGTGGAGCCTCTTCAAGGCCTGTAACAAGGGCCTAGTGTATGCCGCATAGTGTAGAATCCATGCCCACCAGTAATTACACAACCCTAGAAATGTTTGCATCTCTTGGACAGTTTTGGGCTGTGGCATGCGGCGCACTGAAGCAGCACGATCAGGTATCATTTTCTTCCCATGAACAGATATCAACTGGCCTAAATGGAGCACTTCTTGGAGGCATTATTGAAGCTTTGCCTTATCTACTTTGTACCACTTGTATGTCAGTAGCTGTAGGAGGGTGATGGAATCCTTCCGACACTGTTGTTCACTGTCACTACACAGCAGCAAATCGTCAACATACTGAATGATGGTACTGGGCACTTGGCTATTCCCTAAATCAGCATGTAGAAGCTATCTTGTGTGCTCAAAATGCATTCCCTCATGCGTAAACGCAGTGAGGTACTGGGAATCGTACAGGTGTATGGAGAAGGAAGCATTTTTAAGGTCCAACACAGTGAAGTGGGTCTCCTCTTTCGGGATGCTGCACAATATTGTTGTGGGGTTCGGAACTATGGTAATTTCAGCCTGGACAATGTCATTTAGAGGAAGAAGGTCCTGTATCATCCTCCAACTCCCCCTTTTTGCCTTTTTAATCGGATAGATAGCCGTGTTGCATGGGGAGGTAGATGGCACTATCATTCCCTGATTCAGAAGTGCCACAATGGTGTACTGTATGTCCTCTTCCACCTCTTTGGACAACGGTACAGTTTAGCTCGGGGTAACACTGCACCCGGCTTGAGTGTTATTCAGACCAGCACCATCCCGCCACAAGAGCCCTATATTGTGAGCATTAGTTATCCATAATCTCTCTGGGACCTGCTCCAAGTCACTGTCATTGGAGTGAGGCAAGGTGACAAGTGCTATTAAGAAACACTGCACCTTTCAATATTGCACCATAATGTCACAAGTGATACAAATTGCTAACACAATCTCCCCATCAACACGATCTTCAAACAATTCTGAATCTGTCACTTATTTGAGGGGCACCATTGGATCAATGCACAATACAGTATGCCACTCGCACCCATCAGATCCGTGCCCACCACAAAAATCCTTTTAGCTGACAAAACCCTACCCTGTAAATCTAAGGAAAGTATTGCACCTGCCACAAGGTCTGGGGTCACCACGGGTCAGAAGATGAAATCTGATGGTACCGCCAATAAGTCTTGCCAATCTGGGGCACTGTATCAAGTAATACAGTAATACTGTAATCCCATACACAAACATGTGAGGGTCCACTGGAATGCTGCGAAACACCTCCTCTCCTCCTCTGGCTTGTGTGACGACCATGGCCCTTAAAACACACATGCCTGGGGTGGCATATACCACCCCATGGTCCGTAAAGGAAACAGTTCATTTTGCTCAACAAATCTTGTTCCAACAAATTTATCAGGGAGGACTCTGAATACAATAAGGATGCGCTCACTACTTTTCCTCCTATTTTGATAGCTACCTCTTCTGTGTAGGGAACCGTTGCGACAGCCACAGAGAACCGCAGCATGTCAAGAATTTCACCTGATAATGGAAAGTCTTCCTGACTGATGCATAATTTAGTGGCACCTTTGTCGACCATAAAGATGAATTGCTTATTACCTATCTCAGCACCCACCAAGGGTTCCTTGTCAGTATGGGTAGTCATGGACAGGACTGGGCACGCAAGAGCTTTCTGTGGGCTGTCCTAATCAGGATACGAATGAGTACCTGGGAACCTGAAGGGGTTTCCTCCCATGACTCTGACTCCTCGGTAAGGTGCTACCAGCCCATTCGGCACTGCATTGCGTGTGGGAATTTGGTCTCCGTACAAGGTGTTCTGCTGGGCCGCTTGCGGTTGCACATTAGGCGATGCTTGGGCCTGCATGTGTTTGGGGTTTAGTGGTAGTTGGGTGTAGGCCTGGTGTATTTAATAAGGTATAGAGGTGATCCTGGGTGACTATGGTAGTGCCTTGGCAGGTCAATTGTAAGCGTAATACCCTGCCCTCTTCCTGCTTCTACACTCTCTTGTTAAATGTCCCTGCTTCCCATAGCTCCAACACTGAGATGGACCTATACTACCTCTGAGTCCGATTCCACAAAAACCCCCTCGGCTCCCTCTGCTCCCTTGAAACCCTCCTCTTCCCCGCTACTGAGCTCCTTGGTGCCACTCAGGATGCTGATGCGGGGGTCCGCCGCCCCACTGCCCCTGTCCTCCGCCTGGCCAACACGCTGCTATCCTTATGTCTACGCGAGCTGCAGCCTGCTCCGCTGAATTTGTCTTAGTATTTGCCATCCGAGCCCCTTCCACTGCTATTTTAGCTAACTTCTTCTGCACTAGTTTTGCTTCCTCTGCCTGCATCTTTTGAGCTGCTTCTTTTTCTCGTTCTTTAATCCTTTTGCAATGGTGTATTATAATAGTCTGAATCTCGGCCCACCCCTTCACCTCAATGCCCACTATATTGTCAAGCGCTTTCTGAACTTCCTTGGGAAATCCCATCTTGATAACAAAATAGAAAAGAGGAAATGATTGGTCCCACTGGTCACCCGTCTCTGCTCACCACATCTCCTGAGCGGCATCTTCAACCTACCCCATGGTGTACTGCATTATGGACTGACAGTCTGGTGTTCCAGTGTACGCCCGCCGCAGTGCACCACACACTGTGTTCTAACATTGTTAAATATGGCTCCATTGTGCATGTCATCATGTAACTTCACTCCTGGATAACCTGCCTTTATCCACACTATCCCAGTCTGGGCCCCACAATTGCAAAAAGTAAATTCTTCATGTCTCCCACCACCACAGATATTCTTGTGGTCTGCTTCTCAATGCATATATCCACATCCCAACCCAGGCAGAAAGGGGCGGGAGCGTTTTTATCAAATTATTCGTATCCATCTGGGCCCACGGCACATAATATGCCCTTTCGGGCCCCTTATGTAATAACGGCAGTTGTGTGCCCACTCCCCGCCTCGCTTTCCGTCCATCACTTCCCTTTTTCCTTGCTACTGCTACCCACCAAGACCTGCTCCTCAATCGCTCACCCCACACACTTTCTAACCTTGGCATAATTTCTGGAGCCCCTTGTGCCTCACCTTCCCCATCCTGAAATTCTTTCACACTGGCCCATTCTCCTTCCTGAACCTCTTGATGTGCTTCTCTGTCTGACCTCACAGTCCCATAGCCGGCGCTTTCCACCCCTCGATCTCCACTACCGTGCTTCTCAACACACACATCTTTAATAGCTGTGCTATCCAGTCTAAACAAAATGTCTTCAGTCCTCCACTCATCCAACCCACATCCCGGTTTGCTCTTCTCTTCTTTTACTGCCCACAAATGGGCCAACTCTGCTTGTGTTGCCTCTAATGCCTCCTCTAACTCTTTCTGTGATTTGCTCTCTGGCTGTGTAATGCTGTTTGGGTTCGGTCGATATGTGGATGGGGCGGTGGCGATATGTGGATGTTGTGTTAGATATATTCAAGGTGGTACTATCTGCGCGCCGGGGCATACACCCAATAGTATCCTCTACATCCGCTAACATTTTCCAGAAGTCCAAAATCTCTTTTCGTTTCTGAAATTGTTTTCCTTTATGTTTGGCAGTTAGGAACATGTTCATATGCTCTAATATCTGTTATTAGTACATTGATCTGGCCAAGGGCGGGGCATCCCCCCCTGGGTCTCTACCACCCACTGGTTGTGGTACTTCTCTATCTTGTCCTTGTATAATGGCAATGCACTGTACATATATATATCCAGCAGAGTCATTACCCCAATATTGACAATGGTATGTTAAGAAAACCTTCTAGTTACACATCACACACAGTGTTATTACAACCATCACAACTAGTCCTCTGTTCCTGCCTCCCAGTCGGCCCTGTCCATACTCCATCCCTTTGCATTCCCTCCTACCCTTCACACACACCACACTCACACTACATCCACAGGCCCTCCCTCAGCCTCCACTGTTTTCACAATACTAATTCAATATACTAAAACAATAAACTAAAACAATAAGCTAAAACAACAACCGCTACTCTGCCTCCAAGGCCAACTCAGCCTTTCATCCTTCCGAGGTCGATAAATGAGTACCAATTTCGGTTGGATGATATTGTATGTAAATATGTGCTCTGTAAAGCGCTTTGGATTAAGGCGCTATATAAATAACACATTATTATCATTATCATCGTTATCATTAATCAGAAATGATCCCACACTCCTGTTTTCTTCCTCGTTATCTCCTTAATGATAAGAATAAAAAATATAAAAACTCACCATATGGCCTTACGCATCCTCCCTTCACACACATACACTGCGCCCCCCCCACTCAACCCTGCCCCTGTTGTTGTCACGCGCAAGAGGTGCACTTACATCTGTATGTTCACCCGAGCTCCTCCATCGGTCCCAATAACGACCTGCACTCTCATCAGAGTCGCGCCTCGCTCCAAAGAGCAGACAGGAATTCTGTTAAAACGGCTCCTTTACCCCACTGAGATTGGTCACTGTAGGTGGGCGCGTTCCCTCCAGAGATGCCGACTGGAAGCCTCCGTCTTCGCTGGGGTCGCTGGGATCACGTCAGAGTCGGTGAAAATGTTGAGAAACCCCTCAAAGCTCTCACCAGAAAAAATGTAACCCACTAGGGAAAAGGGCCCAGCACACTTCTTGCAAGGAGAACAACATTTTATTTCCACAAAAATAGAATAGCACAAGCAAAAAACTCTGCTGTCATGTACAAATCCATATGGCTGGTTGGTTGAGACCCTATACATAGGCCACCTGCTCCATAAGGGATGCCAGGTCATTGGCCCCAGCCCCTTCTGTCCATTTTCTTCCATGTGGCCTTCTCCTTATGTGTCATCAAGCATGAAGCTACAATTAATTAGTGATTCGGTGAAGAAAAACAATGCAGGCTCTATCCCTAACCTGATGTGCACCTGGTGTTTTTGCAAAAAAGTATGCTCCAAAATGCGCCAGCTGTAATTATAAATTCCTTTTTACATCATAGTGAGGTGATTTGTTTCAATAACACCACCGTACCATAGATTTCTATGTGTATTTAGGAGTATACCATTTTGCAAAAACAGTTAATACATGTTATTGGTCAGTCACAATATTGATATAACCTATGCAGACAAATGACCGATTCAACGACTGGAGAGGCATTTTGACTGAACATTCCACAGATTAACTGATAGGAGGTCATTGCACCTAACAGAATACAGCTCGATTCCAGACACCTCAGCGCCCGTCCAAAGCACCCCACCCTCATCTTGGCTATGTTGTTTTACCCCTCCTGGCACCTCGCAGCACAAATCACGTGCCCAATGGTGAAGGCAACTGGTCCCTGCTTTCTGATCTTTCTTGATCGATTGGGGGTCCAACAGTTTTATGGTTGGTGGTCTTGGACTGACTGGTTGGTACCTTGGAATGCTGGGGGTCTTGGGATGGGGGCAAGTGGCTGCTTTTACTTACAGCTGGAACAGGGAAGGTCGGAGGCTCGTGCCCTCCTTCTTGTGGGATCGCTTTTTGCAGAAAGCTCTCAACCCCCTTGTGGTCTTGCTGGGTGCATTCCTTCTGGGATACGAATGCTGAGACAATGAAAGCTCTATGAATCTCTGCAGCTGTGGCCTTTCTCACTGGTGCCCATGTTACAACCTATTCCTTATTCCTGCATGCATACACTTATTTCCATGTGTGTGGCTCAGCCTGCGACTCTGGCTGCAATGCAAAGCTAGGCCTCGATTTCAATATGGCAGCTAATATGTAAGATGGCGTCTAAGTCCCAATGTATTTTAAAACTCAAACATACACCACCTTACCTGCACTATAACCCCTGGCGATACCCCCTTAACCCCTGTAACATCCCCGAGCCCCACTGCACACTTCTCAGTCTCTGCCATATCTTAAAGCGCTTGGGGGTTTGGGATGAATGTCCCCCGTTCCCAACACAAGTAGACAATTATTGAACCATGAAAGGAGTGTTGTTAGCACAGTATTAGTTATGGAAAATGGAAAAGCGTGCAGTGCAACATCACATAACAATCTGTAATTCCACCTTTCCTTCTGTGAAACCTTTAAAACGTTCACAGGTTGTACTGCATTTAATGAGAAGTTCAATTGGGGCAATAATGTCCAAAATGTGCGGGCACCTATGGAGGGTATGAAAAGTTGCTGAGTTTGCTAACTAAACCACTAGCGTACAATGTAAGAGTAGCATTTGTGACTTTACAACCCGCTTTCTTCTTTAGGGCTCTAAAGACAAATTTCTTCCAAATTCCCCAACAAAGACAATAGCCAACTGTCTATTTATTTATTTGGATTTATAAAGCGCCCAGCGGCGCAAAGGCATCGTGGCGCTGTTACAGGATATTCACTTAGTGCACGTTATACATGTTATACAGGGCATACATTTGGTGCAGGTGATAACATTGTTGCAGGAGCACATATATACAGTAGATGACAAAGTAGAGGGGATTTGCAGGTTACATAGGGAAGAGCGATGCGTAAAATGTATGAAAAGGAGGTCTAGTTGAACAGCTTTGTTTTTAGGTCTTTCCTAAAAGTTGTCAGGGATTCTTCCTTTCTTAGACTGAGTGGGAGTGAGTTCCAGGCTTTGGGGGCTAGAACCTCGAAGCTAGAGCCGCCTGCTTTTGCTGTGTTGAATGCAGGGATTGAGTTTTGGTGTGAGGATCGGTCACGTTTCGGTCTGTCGGCTGGCGCTAGATATGCTGGGGCCGTCTGTGCAATGCATCTGTGTGTGATAGTGAGGGCTTTGAATTTTATGCGTTCTTTGACCGGGAGCCAATGGGCACCTTTCCGTTCCTGGGAGATGTGCTCTCTCTTGGGTATACAGAGTGCGGCTCTGAGGGCACTGTTTTGTGCGACTTGTAATCTGTTGATGTTGTTATTGGAGGTGCCTAGCAGTATAATGTTGCAGTAGTCTAGTTTTGTCTGTCTGATCTGGCTCACTCCTGCTTCCCCTCTCTCCTCCTTCTCTGGCCTCCTGCTATCCTTTCATGCCTCCTGCACTCTGCACCCATCTGATGGTCAGTTATCTGTTTCCGCAAACGTGCATGGGCATCATTTTAGGGGGTACAGGGTGTTTGTCGCCCCAACTTTTGTGGCACAGCATTTTGTCCCACTCATTTCACAGGGACTCCTTTCATTTAGATGGCAAGCACCCCCGCGCCAACATTTTCAGCAACGTTACTCCAATGGTACCATGCTCCTGTGCCAATGGGCTCGGCCCATGCTCTAGAATTGCGCTTATGAAGTGCCCATGGTGGAATCATGTGGCATCTGTATGAGTGCTTAATGCCAAGGGGTCTTGTCAGCATGGTATTCTTTATGGGCATTGCAACGCTCTGAAATAATTCTCTCAAGCAAGTGACCCTGATTTAGGGGGCAGCAGGTCATGTTCAATCCTCATTTTCCAGCAAGAGAAAGATTGGCTAACCAGCGTGATCCTCCCAAAAGCTCATCCATTCCAACGAAGACAAGATCATTCCAGGCTAAGCTGGACTTCAGATCTCACCCAATGGCAGTGGCTGCTGGGAATATAGTGTGAGGGCACACTGCCTTGTCAGTGTGTGTGTAAACGATTTTAGCAGCATCCATTTTTCTTACTACTTACTTTGCACTGCACACGTTCCTCCAAAATTAGAAGCAGGAGGGAAACCGCGCCTCTTTTCATTTCTCTCATCAGATCATTACTCTCAAAGCGAGGCTGACATGCCCCACCCCTAATCTTTTTGGTTATATTTCCTCTTATGATAGGACGGCAGAGGCAGGAGTGGAACTAGAATGTGATTTTGTGGGTCTTGTGGCCAGCAGCACATCAGGTTTCATTTCCCCAGAACACTTGCTTGTGATATTTCACAAGCGCGGCGCTATGTTGTGAATGGTGAATGCTGTTTCTGCTGAGTCAAATGTGGGCGCCCAGAGTCTGAGGTCCAGGATTCCAGTAACATTGGCCTGCAGTTTCCCATTTCAGCATAAGTCATCGCTCGGTGGGAGGACTCTGTGGGGGCGGTGGAGGCAGCCTTCTCTCTTCTCGAACTATTTAGAAACCGTATCGAGACTTGGTGAGTATTGGGAGTTTAGTGTCAGATTTACCGTGGGCTGAGAAGTGATGGGAACTTAAAAAGTAACCTTTCTATGACAACCTTGCTACTGTTTCTTAATCAACACATGTTCATTGTTTCCATTTTACTTGATTTCATGCGAAATTTGGACGAAAATTACTTTCAACAAAATACATTCTAACATTCACTGGTGCAATTTCAGTCCCTCTTTCATTTCCGAATTGCACACCTTAAACCCTTTAAGCTTGTCACATTGATCTATGCAGCATGATTGCTTGTTGATTAATGGCCATTGCTATATATATATATATATATATATATATATATATATATATATATAAAATGCCAAATTATTATTGCTGATTGGGTGATGGGATGGCCATGCACTTACCATGTGTTAACGTAGTGTACGTGTGCTATGTACAACTGCTTTTCGCCATCAACGCAGTACTGAATTTTTTTTCCGACTCCATGAAAGTCTAAGCCCCTTATCTATCGTTTGACAGGAGTAGATAGAATAGAAGCAGGAACCTGCGATCCTGCCTTGGGCTTCACAGAGTTTGTTAGATAAACATAGTAAGTGGTTGAGACCCCTTGACCTAGAGATGCTGGAGACATCAGTGTTAGGTCACACTTCGTAGAACAGTTTTTCTGACCCAAAAAGGATGCATGGAATTGCCAAAATCCAATCTTGCTAGAAAGATGGTTGCAATTCAGCCGGTTAGCCAACTGTCCTCTACAACCCGGCGATACTTAGGTCGACACTAACATGGATAGTAAATGTACTGGTAGGAATCCATGCATGAGCTGAAAGACTGGAAAGGGGGGGGGAGAGAGAGAGAGAGAGAGACTTAAAAGGAATGATAGACTACAATGGTCAAAGAATACTGATTTTCAATAACAATGTTATAGTAAGTCAAGATTCTATTAACAGAGGCAAAGGATTATGCTCTCTACTTTATTTATTCGAGCAGCATTAAAATCAAAAAACATAAACCAATACAAACATTACATTTCCCTTGGAACATTCTTTTTTCTAGTTTGTTTATGATAGGCTGTAATTTTAAACATGTGATTACTTCATCCAATCACTATTCATCGAGTCCACAACCTTGCCATCCTTTCCCTGTCCTTCCTCTTTCTTTGACTGCTTTAAACTTTAACTCGTATGCCCCAACCAGTAGACGCTGAAACTTAACCGACAGTTTTTCCTGCCTTCTTGAGGATCACGCTGCCTTCGCTTCTGTTCCTGTTGAGAAATAAAACAGAGCTGAGGCTACCATGATAAGGTGGGCAATCGTCTGCACAAATTCTTCACTAAACATTGTTCCATATAACATTACATCATCAAATCCATCATACAGCGATTGACGGTTTGAGATAATCTTTCACCTCTGTGTCTTTAATAGAATCTTGACTTTCCATAACGTTAGTATGGTACATCGGTATTCTATATGAAAACCTGAGGCTCGGATTATGCTTGTTCAAAGCTTACTCACTACCAATGCAGACATTTGCTCTATTGGTCGAAAGTAGAAGTCTTTAAAGGTTGACTACTTCGACCAGTCGGCTGCCTCCAAAAAGTCCTCCAACTGTGCTCCTACGTTATATGCCTTTGAGACCATTGCTCCTCTAACTGAATAAACCCCATAGGCAGTGGTCGAAGTGTACGAAAAGAAGAAGTGGAACTATGTTCCATACTGGCCTGCACCGCACCCCACAAACCCCATCGCCACACACCCTCCCACGCACAATTCAAACCCCAAAACACATGCTCCTGCTGTGTAGGGAAACGCTCAGTGCAGTGCACTGAAAGTTAAAGTTTTAAAATCTTCCTACACTTTTAAAACTAAACCATTCCGGAACGGTTTTCTTTTAAAATAAAAGTATAGGAACAGTAATACTTATTTAAAAGAAGTAGAGGAGTACTGCTCCCGCCCACTTCGACCACTGCACGTAGGCTCGGATGTCTATGCCTGCCTGTGGCATAATCCATCTCACCCACCTAGCTAGGTAGCCTGAGATACTGCTGCAAATGGCTTCTGCAATGCGTTCAAAAGTTGAGGTACCCCAGACGGTAGAATATTAGCTGTCGTTCTTTCATAAGCCCTCGGACAACGCACCAGGCATAACTTGGGTTGATCTGGGAATGCTGAATATGAGACCGATTTAATACCCGTCTTAGTTTTTTTATGAACATAAAACGTGACCCCCGAGGGAGCAAAGGATGTGTGTCTGCTTCTAATGCTCTAACATCCGAAACCCTTTTACAGGATATAAGGCAGAGCAGCGTAGTGAGCTTCGCCGATAACACCTCCTCTATAGCTGTTCACTGTCTGGCCAAATATTAAATAGATTTATCACTACATATACATCCCATGCCTGCGAATACTTGGGTCTTGGAGGCCACATAAGCCTTATTCCTCTAAGAAGTCTGCACACTAATGGGTGTTCCTCTACTGGCATGGCTTCTATCTTAGGGTGTCCCGCTGAAATAACTGATCTACATGTATTCACTGTCCTGTACACTTAACCCTGGGTCACCAAAGCTGGCAGGAAACTCACTACTTGAATTGTATTTGCTCTGGAGGGATGAATGTCCCATGCAACACACCAGCTACTCCATCTTGACCAGGCTGATATGTAGGCCTTCCTGGTACCTGGTGCCCAGGCTTCTTCAGTTAACAGTTGAGCATCCCCCGAAAGGGCTGGTCTTTGGCAGGCTCCCCGGAAATCACCCATCCTATCAGTCTCAGGCTGCCCTCCTCTATCAGAGGATGAGTCTCATCTGCCGGACCCTGAATTATCATTCTGATACTTGTGAGTATCAGCGGTATGTCTAATGACATTTCTAGATGGTCCGGAAACCATACCTGACTCCTCGAGTGTGGTGTCATCAGCATTACCATTGCCTGTTATCTCCTTACTTGAGCTAACGTTCTTGAATTATAGCGAATGGTGGAAAGGCATATTCCCTCTCTGGGCCCCATTTCTGGAGAAAAGCATCCGTCGCTTCAGCTGCTGGATCTGGTCTCCAGATGAAAAACCGAGAAAGCTGAATTTCAGCCTGGATGCAAACAAATCCGTCTTTCATGGAGCCCTCAATCTCACTAGGGTCTGAAATACAGTTCTGTCCAGCTGTCTATCGCTGGCATCTCTCAAATATCTCGAGTTCCTGTCTGCCACCTGATTCTGCAGACCCGGGAGATACTCTGCTGTAACACTGACCCTGTTCTCTAAAAAATCTTTTGCTGGCACCGCTAGCATCCTCGCCCAATCTGTTTATGTATCGTACCGATGAGACGTTGTCCATTTTCAGTAATATGCAACAATTCGCTGTGCCTTGGGTCCAACATCTCACAGTGAAGGACCCTGCCATTCGCTCTAGGCAGTTGAGGTGGAGCTCAAGCTTCTTCTTTGACCATCTGCCTCCCATTGTCATGACCCTACAGCAGGCTCCCCAGCCCCATCAGCTGGCATCTGACTTTATTATGAGGTCCAGGGATGAGCTAAATATCAATCTCCCATTCCAGGCCTCCATGTGTCTGAACCACCACTACAGTTATGTCCTCGCTTCCTTGTAGATCAGTATTCTTTGCTCGTAAGACAAGCCTTTTTTTCCCGAAGGTGTTGAATCTTCAGGCGCTGCAGTGTCCTGTAATGCAGAGACCCTGGAAAGATCACCTGAATGGATGATGCCTTTCCCCCTACCAATCTGGCTAGTTCCCTCAACGAGATAACTTCCCTTGCTAGCATCGTCCTGATCTCTTTCTTGATCAGATTCACTTTTGCTATAGGCAAGCTGAGAGTAGCCGCCCTCGTGTCTATCACAAAGCCAAAGGAACTCTAGCAATTGCGCAGGCTTCATTTCGGACTTCTCCAGTTTATTAAGAATCCCAATCTCTGAAGCAGATCAGTTTTTATCTTCACCTATTGTTCCAAACTTAGCTTGTCCTGTCCCATCAAACAGAAGTTGTCTAGATATACTATCAGTCTGATGCCCTGATCTCTCAGGTGACTGACCACTGCTCTCATCAGTTTCGTAAAGCAGCAAGGCGCAAAGCCAGTCTGAATGGGATACATGTGAGCTCCCAATTCTGACCTCTCCAAACGAACTGTAGGAAGCGTTGATGCTCTCTTGCGATTGGAATCCTCAAATAAACATCTTTGAGATCTATCCTCGCCAGCCAATCTCCTGATTGTGACGTCTCATAAATGACTGTAAATAATGAATGTGTTTAGACTTCGTAAATTTATCAGCCTGGTTTTCTGTCTGCCCTTTACCAAGAACATGTTGCTTATAAAACGTCCCTAGGAGCTTGACGTTTGTTTAATGGCCTTTTTCCGCTCTATATCTAAGATCTCTTTGTCTAACTTCGTCTTCTTTATTGAACACTATACGTCTTGGCCAGTCCGTACCGTGTCCTGAAAGAACTCTAGCTGAAAACCTTGTACAGTCTGTTCAACCCATGCATCTCCTAATAATTCTCTCCAATTCTCTAAGAATAGTGCCATCCTCACCACTACCTCTATGGACCTAGGCCACGGCCGGCGTATTGGCGCACTCCGGCACTGACTCACCTGCATTTGATTGCTGGCCTCTGTTGCTGTCACTTATTAAGTTGGCGTGTAGGGTTCTCTTGGATAACACACAGACCAGCTGTGGAGCCATGTAAGTTGAAGCAGGATACTTGTTATACATAGTTACATATGTACAACTCCAGTTACTTGCAGGTATGTACATGACAGGTATGCAGGACCAGGACCGGCAGTGACAGATAAGGGACAGATCCACCGGCCATCCTCTCATATCCAGCTTAGGCCCCCAACTGACATTCATGGAACACTCACACACAACACTCACTCAACATTCTCCTGAGCTATCCATCTTACATACACCAATATTCTATCAGCATGCATTCCTGTCCAGTGATACAGAACAAGACTGACTCACATTACAACATCTCCCTTCCTATAAACAGTCACACACCACAACATCTCCCTTTCATACAGAAAGACACACACAGTATTCCTCCGCAACAACCAACAACCTTCCATCTGGATTTGCCACCCCCGGAATAGAGTCTGCCACACTCTGGCACAAACACCCAAAGGGTAAAACGCAAGGAACCAACTACACACAAAAGGTGGGGAAGCAGATGGGCAAGGGATGACGGTTTGCCAAACACCGGACCCGGATGCAATGCAAAACATTGATGCAGAGCCACAGCGGCACACTAATGCCAAAATCCAACAAACTAACACTCAGGGAAGGTGGTGTTGCCCATAACAGGAACAACAAACACAGAAGGGGTACGTAATCCACCAACTTCCACCCTCACATTCCAGACACAATCGCAATCCGCTCCCAAACCTCACTCAATTCAGACAGTCCCACAAGAGTATCAACCACCAAAGTACTCACCAAACACTCAATCATCATTTCATAACATCTGTGCATTGCAGCTGTCACCAAGCATCACCAAACACCGTACACTGACACAACAACCTATCTCTGCATGCACTAACAACACTCAACATACACAAGCGGGAAAATTGGAATGAGGCCGCACAACAACATGTGCAAGCACACCTCTCACATGCATGCACACATAACCACAAGCATACACAACACACATACCACCATACTACAACACACTCGTCATCACAAAAACATATAACTAATTAACATATGAGATGCCCCTGGTGGCACCAAAAATTAACTATAGATAATGAACAATACTACCTAAATGGTAAGGAGAAAAAGGGCAGTCCTTGCGTTGTTACAGTGCACAATTTCTCCAATTTTTAACTTTTCAGTCCGTGCACAATTTACACTTTTTTGAATTCTGCGGTCTGTGCACAATAACTGGTTTTGACTTTTTACTGCTCAGTTTGCCTATTGCTTTTCCACAATCTCTTTTTTTTAAATGTCCCTTTGGAGGACAGGCCAGGGTGTTTGCCTACATCCGCTGTCGCCGTTCTATCCCATGAGGCCGACAGGAATCAACATCTTTACCCTAACAACTAGGTGCACGCCAATGCTGTGAGGATGCACCCTAGGAACCAGGACATACTAAACAACAGTTGTAATTCTTTACACAATTACTCTAAATGCAACTCTTTTCATCTGTCCTACATACCAGAGCATGCCTAGCACCAAGAAATCATGCAGTACTAGGTAACAGATGCCAAACGAGTGATATGGGGAAGGTGGACACAGACCGACAAGGCAACAGCCCAAAAGTGAAGAGAAAACATATTGAACCTCTCATCACTTTACACTAACATTCCACATCACTTAAACCGTGTGAATTCTGAATCACGTCCAACACGATTCCTCCCGATAAAGCTATGCTCACTGCTCATAACCATATAGTTGCATGTCCTAAGATAACATGTTCTTATGTTGGTGTCCGATATGAGCGTTTCCCAACCCATTTCGCTAAGTATTTCCTCAACCACGTTGATGTAGATCTGCGCCGTAAAAACACAACGAGCACAATGAAAGCACATGTTGCACATCATTCCAAGATGCACTGATTCCATTTAAAATCCATTATTTTTTACTTTATAATGTGTTGTACCCTTTTAAAAATTCCTTATAATCCCCTTGGTATATGAGCCATCTTTCTTCCATGCTGCAAATACTACTTCACTGCTTGTGTGTCGGTGCGATCAGTACCAATACATACTGAGAAAGAAAAACTGCAAAACAACATGTAGGTCGATAGCAGCACTGATATGATTGCACGAAAATTGTTCTCTTTCCAAAAAAAAGACTTCTCTCAACCCAAGACATCTGACGTTGGCTTGCTCGTAGCCAGGAGACCCTTAAAGCACCTGTTGCTTCGTTACCTGTGCCCGGAGACACTTCATCTGTAATTCCCTGATCTTTCTGCATTGTCATAAACATAAAAACTAATGTCCCTTTTATTTTTTATTTTTTTAAGTTCATTGTATTCTACTTCTGGGGTTCCGTAGGCGATGCAGCGCGCACACGCAGCTCATGTCGCACAAAACTGTTCACTGTTAATTGAAGTCCCATCAATGACATTGTTCATTTTCAATTCTCTCTTTTTTTCCCTTTTTAAAACCTCCTCCGTGACGTCATACGTAGGCACGTTGCTGGTGCCTTTCTTCAAAAGTACTCGGATCCGCCTGGGCACTAGCATTACCATGGAGATGGCCATGCGGCATCTTTGGAAATGTAGACAGCATCCTTAACAGAGAGCTTACGTCACCATTTCAGAGCTGGCGTCAGAGCGAAAAGAACTCCCGGGCTTCTTTGATACGCTGGCCGGCCCATGTCTCTAGAAGCACTCTAGCCTTTCTCCACTCACTATGAGGCACTGCCTGACCCCCACATCTCCACAAATAGGGTGCGTAACCAACTTTCTGCGGCCGCTCTCGTTCCCGCCATGGGGCTGTGTTTCTACGCCACCAGCGTCTGACTTCCCACAACGTCGATGCAGCAAGAGTGCGCAGGGCCATCCGCTAATCAGAGGTAAGTTAGACCTCCTCTGGTGGCCGCATACACCGAGCCACAATGTGTCCATTGTAAAGTCCAAAGCAGACGCCTCCTGCCAGGTGCCAATATTCTTCCCAGCATAAGTGGGGATTTTGCTCGCCATGCAAGGCAACAGGGCCCAACATTCCATTCATGTAGGTCTGGGTTACAGGTGGATGTTGGGGGCGTTTACCCAGAGAGCCCACAGGCACAGTCTATTATGTACGCATGCTGGAAGAGGATGGATTTATACACCGAATGGGGGAACGTTGGGTCTGACTGCAGCTCTCATTACTGCAATCTGGTGCTGTGTCTCCTGTAGCAGGCGTTCTCTCTTCCTGATGTGGGTTCTTTTGGTACACTCCACATCGCCAATGTTAAGTTGGGGTGTAGGGCTCTCTTGGATAACACACAGACCAGCCGTGGAGCCATGAAAGTTGAACCAGGATACTTTATTATACATAGTTACATATGTACAACTCGAGTTACTTGCAGGTATGTACATGACAGGTAGACAGGACCGTGACAGGCAGTGACAAATAAGGGACATATCCACTGGCCATCCTCTCACATCCAGTCAAGGCCCCCAACTGACATTCATGGAACACTCTCACACAACACTCACTCAACATTCTCCTGAGCTGTCCTTCATACATACACCAACATTCTGTCAGCATGCCTTCCTGGCCAGTGATACAGAACAAGACTTACTCACATTACAACCGCTCTCCAACCTCTTCCTCTACCCCTTCCTCTCGATTGAAAGAAGGGGTTCAGTCTGCACTCCTCCTGCTCTCTCCAGCTGTTTCTGCTATTATAGTTAGGCCTGTAGGACGAATAGCGGCTGGCTGAGCGGCCCCATCCTTGCCAGTCTTTCCGAAAACCTTCTGTCCAAAGACTGTTGTCAATGAGGCCTGGGCCTTGTCTATTTCCGCGTAAGTATTGGCAAATTTCGTCCATCTGTTTGAAGAAAGCATCTTTGAAGAGCTTGCCTTTCAATGTTTACCGCTGACTCTGAGGTAGCCAGCCCCCCCCATCTTGGGCTCTATCTTAACCAAGATTGGCCTCCTCCTCTCAGAGTAGGCATATTGACCTCTGCGCCCAGCCAGCCAAGATCTCAGGGTCTACTTTCTGACCTAGCTGTTTCACTCCTCAGCCATCTGCCAGATTTTTGTTAAAGCTCCAAGAATATCAAGGACCTTATTCTGGCATGACCGCCAGAACATCTCTATGCCCTTCTTCATATCTCTGCCATACCTTCCCATGAAGGATAGCATCTTCTCTTCAATAGCTGATGTTTCCGCCACACAGACTGGCAAGAGGGGCCTGGGGCATTCTGCCCGCAGTTTGTTCCAGGCCTCCTTCGATAGGGGACTTCGATTCCTCTTCGTAATATAGTTGCCAGTCTTAGCAGGGAGCCCCCACTCTGCCCCCACTCTGCCGACCTGGGATGAATGAGAGATTCTGGGTCGAACACCTAGCCCAGTCCAGCTCTTCCTCCTCCCTTTGCCTTTTCCTTTTCTTGGCAGCCTTGTGTTTTGTCAAAGGGCTGTGGGAAAATGGCCTGCTCTCATTTGCGCTTTTTCTCTGATGTTTCGTCCCACTCCTTGTCGTCCTGTTCTTCCGAACTGAACTCCTTATTGGTGTAATGCCTGCCCTTCTTATCCCAAGACCTCATTCTTTTATAACCACTTATCTTTCTCCATGGGGTGCCCATACTGTCTGGCTGCTGCGGGCTTTACAGGCTTTCTTTCTTCCCCCTTACCATGCATGACTCCTGTCTGGGGCTTCTCTCAGGGTTTGCATCCCTTGGGAGAAAGTAATCAAGTCCTCCACCAAGCTCATGCCTTGTGTTAAAGGCCCCAAGCCTGTGGTTAGTACCCTCTGTACTGCTTATCCCCTGTTGGGCTCTGCCCTCCTTCTGCTGGTGTAGGGCTTGTTATATTCGTCACTGGAGCTATGCATTATTAAAATCTGGTGAGTCTCTGCAGGATTTCTGGGCCTGCACCCATCAATACAACGCTTTTAAGTGGGTTTGAGATATTACTCTGTATTTCAGGTTATCTTGGGTCTGTGCCCGTCAGATGTGGTATTTATAATCACTGTAAGTATATAAGGCTGACTGTGCTCCTGCCATACCAGCAGGTGAACTGTTTCTCGACACACAAGTGTATGATTCTTTTCTGTTTGTTTGTTTGATTATTTATATTGCGCACCAGACCCAGAGGTATTCGGGCACGGAAGCATAAAGAGGGCTGTTAATCTTAAGTTACAGAGTGGACATGAAGAGTACAGCTGAGGTTACAATGCTGTATGTATGAGACAACAGGTAGTACTATCAGGTAGATACAATAGGTAACAAGAAAGTATAGGCACATAAATACAGCACATGTGGTAAGCCGGTAAGGTCTCGTATAGACAATAGATCCTAAAATGATGCAGGTTGGGTGGGGTCAGATGTCATGTTCCTTTAGCCGGTGAATGAGACTAGATCTAAATTGTAAGTAGGGTAGGTCTTCCCTTAAAGCAGGGGGAAGGGAGTTCCAATATTGTGCTGCTTTGACAGGGAAACTACTCCCACCCGATTTGGTGAACTTAAATCTAGGTACTAGTAGGAGGTTCGAGTTAGCTTTCCTTAGAGGGCGCGAGGCGGTTTGCCTGATGAATCTGTCTGTGAGATATTGTGGGGCAGCGTGATTAAGGCATTTGTGTATCAGAGATGCGGTTTTTAAAAGGATTTTATCTGTTGTGGAGAGCCAGTTGACTGATTTCCTGATATCAGGTATTTGGGCGTGTTTGGGGAGACTTAAGGGAGCTCTCAGGGCATTGTTTTGGAGAGTCTGGATTTTAGATGTAATGTACTTGTTACTACCTATATATAAGGTGTTACAATAATCCAGTTCTGATAGGATTAGTGCTCTCGCTATGGAAATGCAGTTGTTGGATGATAGGAATGGTTTGGCTGCTCTGATTAGCTTACAGCTGTAGGATGTGGCTGAAGCCATAGCATTTACTTGTTTGCCGAAGGTGAGTGTGGAGTCAATGTAGAAACCAAGAGTCTTTACTACCTTAGCCATAGTAATGTTATTATTGTCAATTATGAGTGAGGTGTAGTTAGGACCTAGTTTTTTAATGTTGGATGGTGTACCTAGGATGAGGAGTTCTGTTTTGTGTCATTTAGGCATAGACCGTGAGAGGGCATCCATGCCTGGATGATGAAGTAAACTCTGTTCACGAAGGACAAATCCTTGTCATAATCTCCCATCAACGGGATGAGGATATGTGTATCATCAGCATAATTAGTGTAGGTGATACCTAGACCATCTAGATCATCGAAAAGAGGCTTCGTGAAGATGTTGTACAGGGTGGGTGATACGCAGAAGCCTTGGGGTACACCACATGATATGGGTATGGGGTCCACAGCTGCTAGGGGAGAGAAAACTCGCATTGTCCTGTTGTCAAGAAAAGACTGGATCCAAGCGACTGCCTCCTGGGAAAAGCAGGCTGCTGAGACCAGGTGGTTGCAAAGTATTGAGTGGTCCACCAAATCGAAGGCGGCTGAGAGGTCGAGTAGTAGTAGCAGTGCCGTCTTACCTTTGTCTCTTAGAGTGTCTATTTGTGCCTTAAGGTCTAGGAGTGCGGTCTCGGTCCCGTGCTGAGGTCTGAAGCCCGATTGACGGACACCTAGGAGGTGGTTTTGTTCTAGGTGGTGCTGGATTTGTAGGTATGCTACTTTATCAAAGATTTTAAGAAGGAATGGAACTGTAGTTATGGGGCGGTAATTGGTTGGGATGGCAGGGTCAAGGGTTTGCTTTTTTAGGAGGGGGAGGACCCAGGAATGTTTCAAGTTGCTAGGTATGGTGCCTGATGTAAATGAGGCGTTTATGAGTTTTGTGATAAAAGGGGAGAGTTTGCGGGCAGCGTCTTTTATAATTTGGGCTGGACATGGGTCGCCTTGACAATTGGAAGGTTTGAGGGTGAGAATGACTTTCTCAACTTCTTTGGTAGATACTTTGCGAAAGTGGAAGCTAGTGGCTTGTGCTGAGGGAGGAGTTTTAGTGGAATGCTGTAATGGAGGGATATCTGTGGCAGTCTTCAGGTAGGTATCGTTGGCATCAGTCTTAGATGCACTGATGGTATCTTTTTTATTGTTAATCTTCACCTGGAGCGTTGTTATCCTACTGGCCAAAGCATTTTGAATGCTTGTGCACCAATTTTTGTCTTTAAGTCAGGAGTCAGGAGCTTGAATAGGGGATTCTACCTCTTTTAGGATGGTGAACAATTCTTTAGAATTGGATTTAGCTTGAGAGATACGGGAATTATAGGATATCTGTTTAGCTAGGATAATTTCTTTTTTGTAGGTGGTAGCTAGTTTATTCAGTTTATTTGTGTTGAGCTCTGAAGGGTCTGATCTCCATATTTTCTCGCTTAGACGTTTCTCATGTCTGATAGTTTTCAAGTGGGGCGTGAACAAGGTGTTTAGATGTGTGCGGGGTTTGTTCTTTCTGATTTTAAGTGGAGCAATGGCATCACGTTTCTACCATGGTGTCAGGGTCAGTCTGGTCTGGGATAGAGTTTAGTGTGGGGAGGATGAGTGGAATGAGACTTTCAGGAGTAATATTTCTTTTATTTCTGTTGGGAGCGGCAGGAGCTATGTTGCTGGTGTTCATATGTGGTGTGACTTCTAGGGTGAAGGATATCACATAATGATCGGACCAGGACTGAGGCATTATGGAGGTGATAGTAATTGGGCAGTTGTGTTCAGCGATCCAGTCGAGGGTCCTACCTTTTAATATGTGTGGGTTCTGTGATCTTTTGGGTGAATCCTAGCTCTTCGGGAGCGTTATTGATTTATGCGGCATTAGGGTCCAGTGGGTCACTGAATCCGAGATTGAAGTCACCTAGGATAAGGCTTTGAGAAGAATTTTTTAGATTGTCAGATAGTAGGTTCATAAGGTCTTCTTCAAAGGAACCTACGGGGCCTGGTGGGCGGTATATCAGATGGATGGTGGTAGTTTGGTTATTGGTGATGGAAAGTTTGGCTGTGGGGGATTCACAGGAGTTTGTGTTATGGGGCGAGGATAGTTTTAGCGTTAGGTTGTTCTTAATAATTATAGCAAGGCCTCCGCCTCTGGAGGTGGTGCGATCCAGTCTTATGAGAGTATAGTTGTCTGGAGTGGCTAGCATAATTGCTGGGCCTGCTGCCGGATGGAGCCAAGATTCAGTGATGGCTAGGAAGTCTAAGTTTTCATTTAGGATTATGTCTGCTAAATCTGTGGCATGGGCTACCATGGAACGGGCACTTATTAATGCTCCTTTTATGCCATTTTGGGTAGAAGGAGTATGTAGTATCTGTTGCTTGTGTTGGCAGTTTGAGGAGGAAATAGGTTCTCTGAATAGTTGATGGTTAAGTTGCAGTGGGTGTCGACTGTTGTTGCCCTTGGGGGTGGATAGGGTGTCTCTTGGGCAGTTAGCGGTGAGGTGGGCATTAGTGAGGGGATCATAGATTCTTGGGAGTCTGGCACAGAGTTTGAGGTTTCTCTGTGGGACGTTGCAAGTTTTAGTGGCCATACCGGCCGGATCAAGAGGTACACTTATTCGTATTTGTTGGTTCTGGGACATGGTAAAGTTTTGTAGGGTAATCAAGTTGAGGATTGTTCTGAGTAGAACGGTATAGAGTGACGGCAAATACATATTGGGTTCGTAGAGGTAACTGGAACGCTAGGAAGGTAAGGCTAGGTGCAATTGGTCATGATAGTCAGGGCGTGCTATGGGTAGGCACTAGGCAACCAAGTATTATATTTGATACTGTCTGAGTGTAGCTTTACTGCTTAAGTAGATTGGGAGGCTAGTTGCTAACACATGTTCTTGCACAATCTAGGTACGATTTAGCTACTGTGGGCAGGAATGGTTGGTAATGCTAAGGCAGAGTCACAGGCAATCTAGATGCAACTTTGTACTAAATGCAAAAATATGAGGCTAAGGCTAGTGGTTACACAGGCAATCTAGATGCAACATTGTGCTAAATGCAGAAATATGAGGCTAAGGCTAGTGGTTACACAGGCAATCTAGATGCAACTTTGTACTAAATGCAAAAATATGAGGCTGAGGCTAGTGGTTACACAGGCAATCTAGATGCAACTTTGTACTAAAGGCAAAAATATGAGGCTAAGGCTAGTGGTTACACAGGCAATCTAGATGCAACTTTGCTGATGTAAGCAGGAGTAGATTGGCATAGATATTATGACAGGCAGTCAGGCAGATTACAGAGACATTTTAGATACAAACTAAGTAGCAAGTGGGAATAGGCAAGTTGTTACTTTCGAAGCTAGTATGAAACTGCTGCTGAGGCTTCGATAAGTTTGCAGATGGGAGTACCTAAGGTAGGTTTTGTGGCTATAAGTACATGTGATACACTTCATACTTTTAGCATCAGGAAGTAGGGCAATAGAATGTAAGGCAGGCAAGTAACATAATGATGTATTCAAATATTAAGGCATTAGGAGATAGATAATGATTATGAAGTACTCTAGGCCTCTGTATGGGCAGAGATCTGGAGTGATTTTCTGCCACTAGGTGGCGCTAGTTTGCCTCTCCTGGCTGTCCACACTTCACCACATGGGTTCATGGTCACCTCACCGGGACTTGTCCATGAAGCGTTAGTTCTCCGGTCTGGAAAACATAAGAATAATTTCCTGTTTTACTACAGTAACTCAACTGTGTTGCTCCGAACTGGACTGCATCACTCCTGACAGAACACGCTTCTCCATGGAAATGACACGGTTGTGGCACAGGAATTGCAGCACTGTTGTGTCGTTGTGTCTTCCGTGTGAGAGCACCCTCTAAAACCCCTAACTCTGCGACCTTCGAGGTCTGTCACGCCCGAAATCTATCACTACTGCAGAAACGTGCCGCCTCTTGCCCCACGCTCCCTCGCCTGCTTAGGATAGCACGTGAGCAGAAAAAACAGATTAAATTATTTAAAACACACAATTCATAGGCAAACACACCAAACTTAAAGTAGGATAAATTAGTACTTACCTGCTGCCCGAGCAGCAAACAAAATGAAGGACAGGGAAAGGATGGCAAGGTTATGGACTTGAGGAGTGGTCATTGGATGAAGTAATCACATGTTTAAAATTACAGCCCCATCATAAATGAACAACAAACAAGACTGATCAAGGGAAATGTAGTTTTTGTATTGGTTTATGTTTATTGTTGTTGTTTTTAATGCTGCTGTAAAGTAAAGAAAGTAGAGCGCATAATACGAGCCTCCGGTCTTAACATAGGATTGGCAAATCTAGCACGCCTGAGTTAAATGCACTCAGAGAGCAAGGGGTCTTATCCTGCTGTTATCGACTTATGAGAATATATGTACTAGGACTCCCATACCCTTCCACCCACCGGCAAGGGCTAAAGGGACATTTAGTGAAGGCACAGAAGGAGCTCTGAGACATACTATACTTGATTAGGTTAAACTATCTGACAGGTGAAATATCGCATTTGCCTTTGGCATTTGTGATCTTGACCCAGCCCGCATGTGAAGTGCGTATTGCTAGGATACGATCAGCTGCATATCTCTCATAGAACACTCACTAAGTAAATGAAGAAGTTCAGCAACCCAGGAGCACAGTGGTGGCCATCTTGAAATGGCAATTTCAGGAACTACAACCACCCTTTTGCATAGAATAATTACGGTCTCCATCATTAATCCCCTGACACGGTCCACATGTATAACTATTTTCAATAAGGTCTTTATGTGGTGTTAGATTTCTGTTTTTATAATAATTGAGCTCTTGATTGTGTACACATCTACATTGTGAAAGAAATATGTTGTAAGATGCTAGGGGACATATCTTCTTACTTAATGTGTGCTTGCACTTTCTTCTCAACCACACATATTTCTGTACATTGTGTGAATGAACAAAGCAATGCGGGATTGAGATTCAGAAATGGGTAATTGCTCCCTGCTCCTCAATGATATGGCAGACATCTTGATGAGGGTCAATGCATGTCTGTGGTTCTATGCTCAATCCTGGTTGCCATTTTCTATAGGGGTTTTCCTACTAGAAAGGCTCCCGAAGACAATCATTTTCAGTAAGGAAACAAAATCCATGCATCAGAACGTTGCTCTTGTGTACAGAAAGTGCAGTAGAGGAGTTTTCTAGCTGGAGCCTCAAGTGTTTTCTTAAACTTAGCCTGGGTCACTGGTTGCATTTGTAAAATAGTGCTTCCTTGTTCACTTCTAACTGAATGCCACATAACCCTATGTCCCTATGTCAGGCTATCCATCTCCACAAGAAGCATACCTATGGCTTTTTTCTATCATCAAGTCAGTGGTGTGAGCAACCTGAAGGTGTCTCACCCGCTAGTCCCCGGAGATCTGTCATCCAGATGGCCAGGACATAGCCATTGCTATTGGATCCAGTTACTGGGGGTGTGCCAGTGGGGGAGGATCACCTGGATGATGGGTGTTCAGGGATTGGAAGTGGGTCACCGAAGGTTCAGATGCAGTACCCCCTTCCTTGTAACACCTTTTCTCCATCCTACCCTGTAGGATATTTAGAAGCTGTACCCCCTCCCCTCTTTCTGACACAAACACTTTCTAACACCATGACAGACAACGGACTAACACCAGAGCTGTTTACCTGACATGTCCCAACACACAGGTCAGACAGTGTCAGGCAATTGACAATAACCACACACACCCGGACCACAAGAGCACACTTCGAGTAAGACTGAACGCATGAGGAAACAGCTACACCGGACTGGCATTTCAAACGGAGGAGAAAGGCAGTGAGACCTGGAGGGATGACGAAGGGGGAACTGTTCTTGCGCTTTTTAATTCAGACCCGTGAAGCCTCTGAGAGGGAAAACATAAGACTGGGATTCACAGCTGGCGCACGGAGTAACAGATGTCAATGGTGCACAGGGGCCTCCTGCATTAATAGCGCAGGCGGGGAGGCACGCTGGCTACTGTGGTACCGCCATTGACTCCAAAAGCAAGACAAGCCAGCAAGTTCAGCACAGCCAGTGAGTCGGAGGAAGCTGATAGCAAACCGAACTGTGTTGAGCCCAAGGTTGCAAGTGGCAACATTATATGAACGCAAGGAGCTTGGGAACAAAGAACTTGTGTGTGTTTGAACTTTTGGAAAAGTCCAGAGAAGGACCAGCTGCAGAGTGGTCAGGCGCGGCAGGAGTGCTAATTCAAAGGACTCTCGCTGGCCCCCTTGTTTTATGTTGAAACTGCAAGTACCAGAAGGCCCTGGGAAAGGGCGGCTTGAGGTGTCAGAGTGGTGCTACAAGGGTCACATCAAATCCCTTGTACAATCGAAAGTCTCTGACCTCTTGCCAAGAGAAAGCTAGAAGAAGGGAAACCATGCTTTCTGATGAGATGAAGCAAATCATGAACTGTGTTATAAATTCATGAACTGTGTTAAAGATGGCTATGTGAACCCGACGGAGGGATGCCAAGGGAAAAGTTAAGAAAACGAAATCCTGCATCGTGATAGTATGAAGTACTGATAGTAGTGAAAGACCATAGTGAACGCGGCAGAGGGAGGCCCACGTTGCAAGAAGGATCCGAGCCCGGCAGAGGGAGATCCAAGGGGCAAAAAGCAATCACCCAATGTGCAAGATCACCAAAGGAACTTTTGTTTGTTTGTTCTTTTTGATCCAGCAAGCCTTCTAAGGCAAGAGACTTTGGAGAAAAGGGACTTGGCCCCTGAAGGTTCTGGTATCGTTGAATGGAATTGAGAGCCTCGTGCTGACGAGGCCCAGGAGTGTGCTGTTTTCCGAAGTTTCACCTTGTTCCGTGCTTAGAACATTGCGAAGGGAGACCCATCCATACCATGCTGACTTATCATTTTGTGAACACTTCTTTCTTTTCTGGTGAACATTATCCCACACTCTTTTGTAACTTAGTGGTAAGGATTGGCAATAGGTTTTGTAGTATAGGCCCTTTTTATTTGACAAGACGCTAGTAGGACTGCCTTATTATTATTTGATGTTTATAGCTTGCTTCCATCTTAGTTTTAGGTAAAGATTGGGTGCTTTTCCCACCCATGCATGCAGTTTAATAAACACAGTTGAACTGTGATCACGTGTGCCTGTCTTTACTGTTGCCACCCTGAGTTCCTTAAAGTGGTCCTGATGTAACTAGCGCCCAGTTAACTGCAGCTCTGCACATGCTTTAAAAATGCAAAAATAAATAAAGACATCATAGATTAATGGGTCTCCATAATGTGCACTCTAGGGGATGCTTTGTGCTAAGAGTGAAGGGACAACACCAGGTGACACATGGGTGGATAAAGGCAAAACCAGTAGTATCCTGAGCAAGAGTATAAAATGAAGGCGGCAAATCCCTTGGATGTTTACCTCGAGTTGCAGGAAGGAAAACACTTGGCGACTAGGGTTGTTGGAAAACCCGCCGGCAGGTGGCGGGTTTCCGGCAACCTTGTAACAGCCATACCGCCGCCTGAGATCCTGGTGCCACCAGGATAGTATCACAAGGGTGGTGGTAACAGTAAATCCCCATTTCCATGGACTCCCATTGGACTCAATGGAAGTGGGGACAAAGAAGCACTGACACTGTTGCTAAAGGTGCCGGTGCTTACGTGACAATCATGGCGGTAGGGGCCTGAAAACCCGGCAGGTCAGGCCTGCCGGGGGGATCCGTGGCCCCTACCAGCATCGTTGCAGTATGGTGGTCCGAAAGGATGCCGGTACGTTGCTACCTGCACTCTTATTCCCGGACCGCCATACTCGGAATGAGGCCCTATGAGTTCTTAAAATGTGCTGAGGCTGATGGCCAAGACTGGAGATTCTTGCCCCTTCTGGATAACATGAGGCAGAGGTGCCATCAGCGCGTGCGTCCATTAAGTAGTGTCAGGTAGAGTAAAGCGATTGTGGAGATCAACCCCTATGACTGGTACAAAATAAGCCATGTGATGCATCCCGTGTAGGGTTGCCGGTGGAGTGACTACAGCTCTGTATAGTGCAGAGTCAAATGTGTATAGAATGCTGTGTGTGACTGTTCAGTGAGAGTCAGTTGCTGCCTGGGATCTGTATAAGGAGGTGTGCCCGCTGGGTGGTTGTCCCTATTTACTCATCCTTATCCTTTAACCCGTCACTTGCAGCCACCAGGTTCAATAAAGCAACATGGAAAAGTACTGGGGGCTCCTGACTTGTACGAGAAATGCATATTTGGAAAGTACCTCCGCCTACCGGCAAGGTGTGAGGGGGCATCTAGTGACATCCAGAACCCTCAAATAAGTCACTCCGTCATAACCTGTGGGGGTTTGGGAGGGGGAGGGAGACATCGTCCGCTCCTATCAAATATCTCAGGACCACAGCATCAAGAAGGTGGCATCTGCTCCATACTAGGGCTCTGCCAAGCTGCACATAATGTCACACAATATGGGAGGCCAATGCCACCTTTGCCCCTGCCAGGGTGGCAGGGAACTCATTGGTTTGGCACATACCAATGGCCTATAAGGAAAGGATCTGGCAAAAAGAGTTTTTGGAAATGCTGAATTTGTTGGAAATGGAACCTGTGGGTGAAGGGTTACTGGAGTTATCTGAAAAAGAGAAAGAAAAGTGGGACAGGGAGAGACCCAAGGTGGAGGCGACCATCCACAATTGGCTGAAGGCCTTTAGGATGTATGCGTCCATAATTAGTGAGAAATTCCCGCAGGATGCAGGGGCTCTGATTGCATATGAGTAGTACATTCACAATCGGTACCTAACTTATGGCGGTGACACCTGGCTAAACTACGACAAGGGCTTTAGGCCCAAGATGCAGGTTTGGCCCGCAATGTCCTGGTATGAGGTAGATGTTAGGGGGTACATAGAGAAGATGGTGCCTGCCAGGGAGGCAGGGGACAAGGCACAAGGGGAGAAGCCTCAATTCTGGAAGAACAGAGGGTCTTATTTGCACCGGGGAAGGGGGTCCTTTCGCGGGCTCTCCTCCTGGAACAGTCATCCCAGCCACCAGCGGGAGCAAGCAGAGTGTTGGAAATTTGCTGGCGTGCACTGCCCCTTCGGTAAGGCTTGTAGATTCAAGCACTAAAAGGGCAGAAGTTCAGGGGACCGCAGCTCTTCTTCAGGGGAAGGGAAGCAGAGCCAAACCCAAAGAAAAGGGTTGATTAAATCACATTTAGCCACACCTGTTCAACTGCATACATTGATTCCTTTTCTAAATGTGTACCACAAAAGTACTGATGCAAAACTTTTCTGGGAAGGTTTCAGGTGGGGGTTCAGGATTCCCTACACATGGACAATGGTTGGCAGGGGAGCAAGCAATTTGAATTCAGCATTGGGGATGCCCGAAGTGGTTGGACGAAAAATAGAGAAGGAAATCAAGCTGTGGAGGGTTGAGGGCCCTGTTTCCTCCCCGCCGTTGGAGAATTAGGTAGTTTCACCATTGGGGTTGGTACCTAAGAAGGAGGAGGGGCAGTTCTGCTTAATTCAGTACCTCTCCTTCCCTGAGGGTGAATCTGTAAATGACTGCATAGCAGAAGATTTGTGCAGGGTGCACTACTCATCATTTGACTATGCAGTAGAGATGGTGAGGTCAGCTGGGAAAGGCGCTCTTATGGGGAAGGCCGACATAGAGTCTGCCTTTAGGTTATTACCAATCCACAAGGTGATTTACCACTTACTGGGTTTCAAGGTGAAAGATGAATACTTTTATGACAAATGCTTGCCAATGGCTTGTGCTATTTCTTGTGCATAAATTCAGTACCTTTTTGGAATTTGCACTGAAGCAAAGAGTTCAAGGGGGCGGGGTCCTGCACTACCTCGACGATTTCTTGTTTATCGGGAAAGAAGGGACGGGGGAGTGCAGGGTGCTTATGTGCGGGTTTCAGGATTTGATGGAGGAAATGGGGGTCCCGCTAGCCTCACAACACTAACATTCCTGGGGATCTAAATCGACTCAGTCAAGGGGGAGTGCAGGCTGCCCAGGGACAAAGCCGTGAAATTGAAGGCAACAATCAAGGTGTTGAGGGGCAGGAGCAAGGCTACCCTAAGGGTGCTCCAATCAGTGGCGGTTAACCTCAATTTTGCGGGACAGTTCATCCCAGCAGGGAAGGTGTTATCTTGGAGTATTGAGCTCAAAACAGTGGGTTTACAGCATGCTTCGCAACATGTCAGACTGGGGTCCGAAGTGAAGGAGGACCTCAGAATGTGGGACAGGTTTTTGGATGAGTTTAATGGGGTATTTCTATGGAGGGAGGAATGGGCCAGCAGTAATAGCCTCAAACATTTCACTGACTCATCAGGTTCCAACGGTTTTGGGGCCATTTTGGGGAGCAATTGGTGTGGCCTAGCCTGGCCTGGCCAGCAGCATGGCATCAGGAGGGGATTACCAGGGACATCACTCTGCTTGAGCTGTTCCCCGTCGTGGTAGCTTTTAAATTGTGGGGCAAGCAATTGAAGAACAAAAAGGTGTTGCTCTGGACAGATAAATTGGCAGTGGTCCAGATCATCAATCAGAGGACATCCAGCAATTCAAGGGTATTAAAGCTGCTCAGGGAGCTTACAAAAAGCTTGCTTATATTGAACACCGAAGTTAGGGCATGGCATATTCCAGGGGTAAAAAACGTGGCCGCTGACTCTCTCTCTCGTTTGCAGTGGGAGAAGTTTCGGGGGAACTGTCCAGAAGCAAGCAAGATGATGACCCCATTCAAGGCTCAGTGGTGGGGCATGATTGGCGGGATCCGAGTTCCTTGATCCATACTGCTCTGGCACCTGGCACAGCAAGAAGATACAAGGTGTGCTGGGAGCGGTTCATGGCCTTCCAAGATTAGGTTCTAACTGAATGGCAGAAGAATTTGCCAGTACGGGCCTTTGTAGGGTGGTGTTGGTCTGGGAAAACCATCATATCATTTGGCGGCAATAGCCCATTATTTCAAACAAAGGGGCATGGCCGACCCCACAAAAGAGCATTACATTGTGATGGCATTGAGAGGTTGGGCCAAGCAGGCTGAGAGGAAGCCAGATGCAAGGCGGCCCATTGATGTTGTAAAACTGCACAGTTTGATTAAATGCTTAGGGGTGGTTTGCCATAACGAGTCTGAGAGGGTTTTGTTCACGGGGGCCTACACATTAGCTTTCTTTGGGGCATTCAGAGTGAGTGAGCTGGTTCCTGAGAATGGGGATGGCAGGGGCTCTGGGTTTTTAAGGTTGGGAGATGTTCACTTGACAGAGGGTCAGTTTTCTAAGAAGGTCAAAGACCGACCAGAAGGGGGAAGGGAGGACGGTGACACTCCTTAGCATCCAAGGGAGCATAGTGTGCCTGGTAGCGGGCTTGGCAGCTTATCTCCGGCAGAGGTGGCCTACGGGTGGGGAGTCTCCCCTTCTCGTGCACGGTGACAGGTCGGCCTTGAGCCATTTCCAATTCAGGAGGGTCATGGACATGGCACTGGAGAAGATGGGTATAACAGAAGGGGTGTTCGGGACACATTCCTTTAGGATAGGGGCGGCCACATCAGCGGCTGAGGTAGGCCTGGGTCCAGAGGCAATCAAGCAAATGGGGGGATGGAGGTTGGGGTCTTTCAGAAGATACATCAGACCTGAAGAAATGTAGCGTTAACAGCTTACTTCTCATCTCCTTCCTACTAGCAGCAACACAGATGAGGAGACAGTCCGTCTGGGTAGTAGGGCATTCCTTTGTGTCAAGGGCAGGGGCGAGCTGGACGGCAGAGCAAGAGGTGCTGACCGTCGACAAATACGGGATATAGTGGCATGGGGTGCCCGGGATGAGATGGGCGCAGCTGTAGGAGAACATTTACAAATTGCTGGGTAAGCAGCAGCAGCCGGATGTCTTGATGATACACCTGGGGGGCAATGATTTGACGAGCATGGGGAGGGGGGCTTTGATGAGGGAGATGTTTTCTTTACAGGCGTTGTCCTCGCAGCTGGGTGAGACCGAGATTTTGTGGTCAGAAATAATTCCGAGGCAGGAAAGGAGGGGCGCTGAGGGCCACTCAGCGGTGTAGAAGTCAAGAAGAAAATTGAATTGTGCAATGGCAAAATTCTGCAGGGGCAGAGGTTTTCCCCAGATCAGGCACAGCTTGATTAACTTGAAATCTCTGGAGTATTACTTGAAGGATGGAGTGCATTTGTCGGCATTGGGATGGATCTGTTTTATTGGAATGTTTTCACAAAGCTCCTGGAATTGTGAAGTGGGAAAGGGGGGCGCCGCGGTGAGTGGTAACCTACCTTTGGCGTGGCAGTGTTTGGGCGCCCAATGACAAGAGACAGACTCCGAATGAGCCATGGGAAAGTCGGAAGGGTCTTCGCTCTTCTCGGGACCAGCACCTCTTGGGACCCTAAGCAGCGGGGCGTCTGGTGGTAGCAATAAGGGCTCAGCTTCCCCCGAATAAATGGCACCCTCCACGCCCAGGAACACCTGCAAGGTCAGGTGGGGCTTAGACACGAAGGATTGGGGGGAGTTGTGCCTACTGTGGAGTTTGTTGGGAAAAGGGGGAAGCAGGGTTTTGGACATGGACCAGTCCCTGCACCTTCGGAATTATTTTCACTAATTTGTGTGCAGTGTTGGGAATCTGTGATGTTGTGAAAATAAATCTGTGGCCTTTTTTATGCCAAAAAGAAGACATGTCTCATTCTGCACCTTACTAGGGGGAGAGGAAAGGGGCAAAAAGAATGAGCAAGTATAATGTATGTTGGTACAAAGATGGACAAATGCCCAGGTTATGAAGGTGACGACGGAGGAGAAAATGGAGGAGGCACACAGATAACCCGGGCAGGGTCCTCCTCCTCCCTTCCCCCTGGGTAAGGGGGAGGGTCACGGCAAAGCGTGCCAAAGCGCTACCAAAGCCAGCGAAGGGCAACAAAGGAGGGGGGCTTGGCAAGCGCCATATAAGCTGGCGGGCGTCCTGCTGCAGGAGCATGCAGCCCCCAGCAGAAGGACGCCCACCACAACCAAGGAGAGGATTTTCGTTTTCCACCCACCCACCCTACAGAAGGAATAGCGGTACAGAAGTAATAGCGGTACGGCAAGGCTTGGCCGTTGACGTCACGGGACGGCGAGGCGGTGGTTGGGCGACCAATGACAAGAGACAGACTCCGAATGAGCCATGCGAAAGCAGTAAGGGTATTCGCTCTTCTCGGGACCAGCGCCTCTTGGGATCCTAAGCGGCGGGGGCGTCTGGTGGTTGCAATAACGGCTCAGCTTCCCCCGAATAAATGGCACTCTCCCAGCCCAGGAACACCTGCAAGGGCAGGCAGGGCTCAGACATGAAGGGTTGGGGGAGTTGTACCTACTGTGGAGTTTGTTGGGAAAAGGGGGAAGCAGGGTTTTGGACACAGAGCAGTCGCTGCACCTTTGGAATTATTTTCACTAATTTGTGTGCAGTGTTGGGAATCTGTGATGTTGTGAAAATAAAGTTGTTGCCTTTTTTATGCCAAGAACAAGACATGTCTCATTCTGCACCTTACTGGGGGGCGAGGAAAGGGGCAAAAAGAATGAGCAAGTATATTGGTACAAAGATGGACAAATGCCCAGGTTATGGAGGATTATGGGAAATGAATACTTTTACTTCACAATGTATTTACTTCTGCAGGGAACTAAAGACTGGGGTCTTCGAAATTCACCTATGCAGAGCCCTATACGCCCTCGGCCCAACCCCTCTCTCCTTCTTCCCTGACCCCCTGCTATCCCTTCTTCCATCTTCTTCCTTATCTGTCACATGCTCCTGTGCCAATGGGGGCCCAAACTCCAGAAAGACTCTCTTAAAGTGCCCATGGTGGGAGCATGTGTCTCACCTGTAATGAGTGCTTAATGTCAAGGTGTCTTGTCAGCACGGAATGCATTATGGGACATTGCAAAGCTCTGAGAAATGTCTATCAAGGCAAGTGACCCTGCTTTAAAGGGCCCCAGTTCCTGTTCAATCCTCGTTTTCCCGTAGGGTAATGAGGGCCTACAAGTGTGATCCCCCACATTGCGTATCCTTTCCAACGAAGACAAGATGATCCCAGAGTAAAGCGCACTTGAGACCTCAGCGTATGGCAGTGGCTGTTCAGAATACAGTGGAGTTCATTTTGCTGCTTTGCGTAAATTGCCCCGATGGGAACGCTTACATTTGCGCTTAGGTGTAAAAGGTCCCCTGCAGGTAATTTACATCATTTGAAACCCGTAGTGCAAAAGAGAAGTGTAAAGAGGCCGTGGAAGCCTGTTTAGACGTCTCTTTTGCACTTTGCAGTGCAAATACAATAAACGCTGTGTTCCAAAAACGCATGGCGTTTACATTGATTTTCTATGGAAGACGCCTGCTTTTTGCGTATTCAATAGGAAATCATTGGTTTTACACCAGTGTAAAACCAATTTGTTTTTAAAGACGTGGGAGGTGACGAGGGGCGGGGTCGAGGAACAAACAGGGGTTGGAAGTGCAACTCACGTTCCACACCCACCCTCAGTCTTCAGAAACAATGAAAATTCCCCAAAGCGTGAATGGATGCGTTAATACAGGCATAACAACATTACGCCTCTCTCTTGTCTTCTTCTTCTTGCTGATCGATGTTATCCATCTGCATTGATTTTTGCATACCGAGGCTTGGGCCTCATTACTCCATCTTCTCGGGTTGAGTATGTAGTCGTGGGTTGGGATTCTTCTTGGTCTGTGTGGACTTGTCACAGTAGGGCTGGTTTCACGGGGTCTTCGCAGTGATGGGACGCGGGTAGCCGTCGAAGGTGTTTGCAGTGATGGCAGTGAGTCTTCTGATCAGAGGGTTCGGGTTCTGATCCAGTCCTTGGCAGAAGTTCCTACTCAGCTTCGCTAGACGTTCGTCCAACATCTCGATGTCCAGGTCTCTGTGAAGGTCTGCTGTCCTTGTGAAGAGTGGAGCTCCAGAAGATATCCGCAGGGCCTTGTTCTAGACTATCTGAAGACTCTTCTCGTGTCGCTCATGGCAGGTCATCCTTGCTGGGGAGGCATACGTCGGGGTTGGTCTAATGATCCATTTGTTTTAAAAGACGATGGGGGGGAGGGGAAAACAGGAGTCGGAAGTGTAACTCACGTACCACACCCACTCTCAGTCTTCAGAAACAATGAAAATCCCCCAGAGTGCGAATGGATGCGTTAATACAGGCATAACAACATTATGCCTGCCTTTAGCGCCTCCATTTATACTCCAGGGGACTCCAAAATAAGCCTTTGTGTGGTGGTACACTTTGGCCCTCATTACAACACCGGCGCTAAACCATGGCGCTATTAGCACCATGGTTGGTGCCGGTGTTGCAACGAGTCCGCCATGGTGAAATGGGGAACTACCACCCCATTCCAAGGTTGGCGGGGCGGTATTTCCCCATTTCACCATGGCCCTTCCCCATTCCCATTTTTGCCCCATAGGGCTCAATGGGAATGGGGAAGGCGGCAATTACGGTACTGCAAATTGCGGTACCGTAATTGCCTGCGAGGTCCCTTTGCGGGTCCCTACTTTAACAGCTGGTCCAGACCAGCCGTTCAGGTCGGGTCCCACAAAGGGACCTCGTAGTAAGGCGCTAAGTGGTTAACGGCGCCGCAGCCTTTTACGGCGCTGTTAACCACTTAGCGCCTGGGTCGTAATGAGGCCCTTTGTTTCCATTGTTTGTGAAAATGGTTTTATGATCATCAAGTCTCCTTACTAATAGTTGTGTTGAAAATGCACTGCACGCTTTATTCCAAAATGAGATGGAGGATGAAAAGCGCGCCTTTTTGGTTATATTTACTCTTTGATAGGACGGCAGAGGCATGAGTGGAACTAGAATGTGATTTTGTGGTTCTTGTGGCCAACAGCATATCCGTTTTCATTTCCCCAGAGCACGTGTTTGTGATATTTTACAAGCGCCACGCTATGCTGTGAATGGTAAATGCTGTTTCTGCCGAGTCAAAGTGGGCGCCCAGCAGATTCCAGTAACATTGGCCTGCGTTTCCCATTTTAGCATAAGTCATCGCTCGGTGGGGGGACTCTGCGGGGGCGGTGGAGGCAGCCTTCTCTCTTCTCGAACTATTTAGAAACCATATGGAGACTTGCTGAGTATTGGGAGTTTAGTGTCAGATTTCCCGTTGGCTGAGAAGTGATGGGAAGTTGACAACCTGGCATTCTATGACAAAGCACCATTTTTTAAAATGTTACTTAAAGAACACCTTTGTGTTGTTACCATGTTGTTTGATTTCAAATGAAGTTGAGGTGAAAATCACTTCATGCAAAATACAATGCCATCAATAATTAGTGCAATGTCAGTTCCTCTGTTTTTTTCACAGTCTTCTTTAGGTTTGGCAGCACATATCCTATAATCATTCACATGTGTTTATGTGGAATCACTGCTCGGTGATCAATGGCCAGTGCTGGTTGGATGATGGGATGTCCACCCTTGGTATGGGTGTGCCATGTATAATTGCCCTTTTCCCACAAAGCGGAACTGCATTCTTCTCCACAGACCATGGCCAGCCTATGAAGACCCTAGTCTCTAGAGGATCCATGTCAGTGGAAGGCCTGGCAAAGGGAGCGTGGGGTTGACATGGTGTGCTTAGGCACAGAACAAGGGGAAGGCCCCCAAGACCTCAGAAGAAGAAAGAGTATGGCGGGAGTAGGGAGAAAAAAAAACATAAACTAAACCACCCACTGGTCCTGCTTTGGCATCTGCACCGGTGTTGTTAGATAGGCATAACACGCGGTTGAGACCCCTTGACCTAGGCATGCTAGAGACACCAGTGTCAGGTGGCACCTCGTAGAACAGAGTCACTGAGTCAATCAGGATGCACACAGTTACCAAAGATCCACATGACCAGAAAAATGGCAGCAAGTCACACTATTCGCCAGACCACCCTGCGAGACACCACGATACTCAGTTTGGACAAGAAAAATAATAGAAAATATATGGGCACTTAGAGATATTTTTATTGATAATTTCATCTTTTCATTAAGTGGCAGCAACTAATCTAACATCCCCTAGTGTAATGTCCCATGCCACAATTCTGGGACAAAAGTGTATCACTGTTTATCAGTGAAGCTTGAATTTATTTAAATAAAAGTAAAACCAAAGGCAGGGGCGGATTTACCGGTCGCCAGGCAGACAAATGGCAAGCGGGCCCCCTGTGCCCGGCCCGCCCCCTTCTTTTCTTCCCACTCGCTATCATGTGCACAGCAGCTGGCTGGCAGCAGTTGCAGCGCTCATGTGGCCCCGTGTGTGAGCCGTGCCTATCTGTGAGCATTAACCTGGCAACCTGGGCTGGCTTGCCCAGGCAGCTGCAGCAAAACTTTGCAAAAACGAGTCACTAACTTGTGTCAAGTAAGTTGCGTGGAGCCTGGAGTACAGGCCAGGTTGGTGCCAACCGTGCGTGCGCTGGTGCACTGTCTGCAGTTGCAAAATGTGCAACTTTGGTTAGCATAGGGGACAGGGAGCGGCCGGTGGTCCATGGGGTATAGAGCGGCTGGTGGCGCTGGTGGGACTGCCCTGTCTGTAACAAAATGTAACAGTTTGACGGCGCCGCCACCACTACCGCCATGATTTCAGCATATTTCCAGAATGTTCCAGAAGTCACAGAGTCTGGACTGTTCCACTCCCCAATAAGAACTTGTGTATTGTGTGCACTCTGTCTGCACCAGTCCGTCCGTCCATGTCGACTCTACCAGCGGCTCTGACAGCCAGAGCAGAGAGCGCAGAGTGCAGAGCAGCAGCAGGCAGCATGTGGACTGGAGATGGGCATGGTGGTGGGGTGGTGATGTGACTGCTGTCTGCTGTTCTGTCACAGTACCCGGAGCGGGGAGCGGAGAGCGGTGACGGCCCTCGTGGCTTACGCCGTTACCTCCAGTTTGGCTTGGAAACAACGTGTATATTTTAAAATTTTATTCCACCCAAAGGTATCGTTTCACAGCTTCACCCTTCTTTTTCCATTCTTTCTCTCTCAAATGTCTTAAGCAGATGGAGCAGCATGTGATCAGCATATGGCTACGCGAGTCTAGCAGGACGTAAATACACTTTCATGGAATATTTGCCCGGTTCAAACTGAATTTGCACTGCTGAAAAGTGACTTTGCACTGCGGACACAAACCCTGATTCATGGAACCGTGCAAAGTGTATTTTTGCAGTGCAGAGTCCAGGCAAAGTCACTGCATAGCCATTTTGCTGTTCAAAATGACTTTGCACGGACTTTGCATGGCAGTGCGAAGTCACTTTTCAGCAATGCACAATCAGTAGTTATAAAGGGGTCCTTTTCTCCAGTGTTAAATTTTTGACAGGTGGGAACGCCCCCTGCTTGTCCTTAGTCCCGCACCCTTTTGATATGGGTTTAATTTCTTTTTGATATGGACTTTGATATCAATACATTTTTTATATCAAAATGTTTCAATATCAAATTTTATATCAATTTGATATCTTTTTTATATAAACGGATATATAAAATGTGTTTGTGTACGGTTTGATATAAAGTTTTACATCAAAATGATATAAAGTGTATATCAAAATAGTTTTAGTATGGGAGAGCGTGTGTGCGCTGTTGCTTAGTCGAGGGCATAGTGAGTTGTGAGGAGTTAGACGACGAGTGTTAATTGTACAACATGATTTATATAAATGTTATATTATTTTAATGTATGAAAAAAATAAAACATACAAAAGTCAGATATTAAAATTATATCGTATATTTTGTAATATCGTAATTCTTTTTTATATCAATTGTATATCAAAATATTTTGATATCAAAATTCTATTGGATATTTATTATATATCGCAATACATTTTTTGTATATCAAATTTCTTTTTATATCTTTTTTTATGTCAACATTTTTGATCAAACATTTTGTTGATCAAAATTATAAACAATGTTTATATAAAAATGGCAACAATTTGATATAAATATATTTTTATATCAAAATAATCTGGATTTATAGAAAGGGCTGACATATAAAAGGCATTTAAAATGTACAAATAATTTATATCAATTATTGGGCAGCATTGTGAAGTTGCCGGGGCACGCTTGTGCAAGTCTGAGCATGTCCCGATGCATTGTGAACATATTATTCCAAAATCTGTGTTATTGTTGAAATTTGTGAATATATGGTTTATAATATATAACAAAAATGAAGGAAGAAAGATCTAATTTCAGGTTCCAGGCAGCACAGGCAAACCCATGAAACATGCTGGGACACTGTATTCTACCCTTCTGCCTGTTGTGCAGAAAGCAGCATTCCAGGAACGCAGCCGCAACATGGCTTTATGTAAATGCAGCGCCAGGGCAGAGAATTCACAGATGACGACACACACGTGAGGTCCGGAGCTCTGACTTAACTATTTTGGTTTCTCTGTTTGTAACAAATGATATGAAACCACATCAGAATGATCCAACCTTGCAATGAAACCCTGAGGCTATTGTAATCATGAGCCGACATGTGCCCAGTGTGTCTAAATTGTATCTGCATGTCCCCATTCATTGTGAAGTCACAGGACGCCCGAGGCTATTGTAATCAAGAACAAGCTATCATGCGGGTGGTCTGTCTAATCGGCTGACATTCAGGCTATTCATGGTAAATTATCCGCGACTAATGGGCCATTCAAAGGGCCTAGCAGCCTGCACGTGGAATATTGCCATAGGCAGGATGGGGGCTTTTCTCATAAGGGCAGTTGAATGTCTTTTAACACCCATGCTTTGGAAGCCTGACAGAACATACTGTGTATTTTGGGACAGTTACAAGCCACGGCTGGAACTGAAGACTCCAGGACATCTAAAGTCCGGTGCTGAAAGAGTCATTCTACTTTTAAAAAGTGAGTTTATTTTATGTATTTTATGCAGGCCTGTAACTAAATAACTGTTTTTCTGACCAGGTGTGCTATGTTTTAAAAGCATAACATATTTAAAGTTAGAGAAGAGTGTTTCTAGTGCTATGAAGATGGTTAAGGCGCAGATATGTGTTTGTGATGCAGCAGTTCTAAGTGTTTTTAGATCAGCTATTTAATAACCAGCTACAGGATAAGCAAAATAAAGGCATTTTTCTATGGGCAGGGCAATATGTTAGTCAGTTTCTTCTAGAATCTAGCCCTGTGTATTTATATTTAACGGTTCAAATAGATATTTTTAAACAAAACATAATTATTTTTTAGCCGCAGGCAGGGTTAATTGCCAGCCTGAATTTGTTACCAGCTATTTAATATGCAGGATAAGCAAAATACAGGTGTTTTTCTATGAGCAGGGCAATATGTAAGTCAGTTTATTTAAAGTTTGTTCTAGAATCTAGCGCTATGTATTTTTATTCAACTACGGCAAACAGTTATTTTAAAACAAAACATGCTTATTCTTTATCTGCAGGCAGCATTAACTGCCAGCTTATATTTTCAGGAATGTGTAACCTGTGCAATTAAATAGTAGATATCTATGTCAGGTATCCCAAGGCCACCCTTCTCCAATGGCTGCGCGAATACTTCAGATTTCACCTTTGGTTTTCTAGCCCCCAAACCAATGTTCCAAGTAGTTGTCAGAACAAAGGACATTGGCTATTTGACTGGGAAATTCGTAAGTACAGGCAGTATTATCATGTGTATTAAAGATGTTCCTAGCATTGTGAGGGGAAGAGTCATCCATCTTTTAATTTTAACATCTAATTGTTGTTTTAAAGCTGTCTGATTTAAGGCTATAGGTTCTGCCCGAGTTCATTCTATGTGTATACCTAAATATTGAATTGATGTCCGGCACCATATCAACAGTCCATTATTAAACTAACATTCAGTGTTCGGGAACACCTCTGATTTTTATGGTTTTACCTGCTATCCGCAAATTTTCCTGAATGCGGGAACTTCTGATAATATTGGTTTAATATTCTTTGAGGGGGTTTCTACCTATATCATGAGGTTGGTTGGATGTTATGGAAAAAAAAATGGTTAGTACATTTATATTTAACTCTTTGGCTATATGTTAATCTCGCAGAGGCTCTACCGCTATTGCAAACAAAAGGGGACATTGGTCACCCCTGATGAATACCTCTAACTCACTAGAATGGATCAGATGTCATGTTGTTGGTAGAGCCCTATCCGTCAATGAACTGTGCAGCAATGCTATCATATTGATGAAGATTTGACCCATTGATAACTTTTATATTACTGCAAATAGACATGGCCATTCCAATGTATCGAAGGCTTTTGTGTGTCTAGCTTTACTACAGCTGGCAGGTCTGGGCTAATCCTGTGCAATACTGTAAACAGTTTTTGCTGATTTTGATGTTTAGTCCTACTAGGTATAAACCCAAATTGCTTTGCCAATACTATTGCCGGCAGACCGGTTGTACCCTTTGTGTCAGCTGCTTTGCAAACATTTTATTAAGCATAGACAGCCGTCTATACGAGGCACAAGAAGTGGCCATCTTTCCTGGTTTCAACACATAATAATATTAGCTTTGCATGTGGTAATTCTTGCAGTTGACCACACTCAATCTAAGTCTAGGAACTGATACTAAGTCCATTGGGGCCTGGTGATTTACCCAGGGCCAATTCACTTATAGTTTCTGAAACTTCATCTGTTGTTACAGGGCCCCATAACCATTCCCTGGGGCCATCCTCCAGCCGTAGCAAAGCTACATCTTTCAGATAGGCTTTTTTTCTGTTACTGAGGTCTGCAGTTTGGAAATATATATATATATTATATATCTCAATGAAAAATGTTTGTTAAAGGGACGTTATAGTTCAGTTGTGCTACTAAAAACCTATCAAATTCAGTGTAAAAACTTTGTTAAACGGACGTTATGGTTACAAGTAAAACCGAAAAAACCCTGAAATTCGCCAGTTATGGTAAGCTAAGCAACCATAACTCACACCACCACTGTGCACTGCTAAGAATAACACAAATGACTTCAAAGATGACATCACAAATATGATTGATGACGTCACTGTATAGGTTTGATAGGTTTTTAGTAGCACACCTGAACCTTGAACAAAGTTTTTTCATTGAATTCCATAGGTTTTTATTAGTGCAACTTAACCATAATGTCCCTTTAGCTAAGAGTTTTCATTGAATTTCATAGGTTTTTACCAGTGCATGCCATTTTCCTACAACTTACTAATATACTTACCCAATATAGAAATATTTGTGTCCAATTTACAAAGTTTTACCTTAAAACCTTGCCATTTCCCACCTTCTAGAATCATTTTTAACATTTCTATACACTTTTTGCAACTATTTCAACAATGTTTGCACCCATAGACGTCTAAGAACATCTGACTTTGTTGCTGACCTTCCAGCCAGTGCCACATGACCATACGCTGGCGTGCGGCATGATGACGTGTCCAAGAACCCTTCCGCACTTCACAATAAGATCTATGCTTCATGGACAGTTCCGTACTGCTTTTTCTACTGATCTAGGAACTTTCAACTTCAAAATTTCTCTTCCACAGCTCCAACACCTATTCCTACTCATTATCCATTAACAATCTAGTACACAGTACATACTTTGAGCAAAACTGCTATTTATCTTAAAATGGCATCAGCTAATGTCATCCCTTCTCCCCAAGAGCCACCACCACTGCTGTAATCAAGGAGCATGAGAAACACTGCCCCCTACCTTAGAAATAACACATGCGCAACATTTTCCCCTGTCCACCTACGCCTCCATATTAGTGTTTGGTGCCTCTTCCATCATTTTCTCCCCACCTTTCGTTCTTACCTCTCCTGCCAAAAAGAAAATACATCCAAAAACAACAGAAGAAATGTTCCTTTAGGAGCCACCTTCCACAGTTAAAAAATAGAACTAAAAAAAAAAACTTACAGACTCCATCTACTTTATATCTCTCAGTAAAGGACATAGACTCAATAAGATTGTCCACCATTTCCATTTGCATTTTGTGTTATGCTAATGGGAATATTGTGGTGTTTCAGGGACTGGAACGGTGGATACCGGCCTGGCAGCCCAAGTTATCAGCCCAAGCGAAGCGAGGGTGTATAACAAAGTCTCCAGACCATTATCCCCCCATTCCAGCCCCTGCAATGGGGGATGAAGGCCATCGCACCCTAGATTCCCAAAGCGGGAACGCGGGGTGCTAAAAAAAATGATCTTCCTACATCAGGACGCCTGCAGCAATCCGGTGTAGTAAGGAAAACCCTTTTCCAAGATGGCCACCATGGAAAGGGAAGGCGAAGTTCCGTACAGGGCCCCTCTTCGCTTTCCATCGCAGCCTGCACAAGGCAAAAACAGAACCCTATGACCATATTGCCACAAGAACCTTTTTCTTCCCTTTCAACCCTATCCCAATTTCAAATACCTTTACCACAAAATCAGTCCCAGGTGGACATGGCCACTTTAACCCCATGTGTTGTCCCTCGTGGTCATGGCCAGTAGCCAGATTGTGCGGATCATCACCTTATTCCATGACCCAGAAAATCTGGTCACTGCCCATGGCCACAGGCTACACCTCAGTCACCAAAGGTATATCACAATGTTTTGTACGTACATTATGACACTAGTCAAAAAATAAAACACAGGCACTTTTGCAAAACCATGCTTTCAGGTCCTTGCCAATGCTCCTTACACAAGTTTGCTGAATCCACCCACGTTAATTTTTTTCAAAAGTGTCAAATGTATGTACATACAATAGTCATATAACCTTGCCCCCACTTGACAAAATCCATTCTGACTTTACGAAAACATTTATATCTAGATCTATAATATTATTCCAGTACCTTGTGTAGATTTCTCAAATGGCACCACGTTTATAGGCCTTTATAATATTTTGGAACCCCCCCTCTAATTTTGCCCCCTGTGACAAAATCCCAACACATTTTGCAAAAACATTTATGTGCAGATCTATTATCAGTTTGCCAAAGTAATTAAAGATTTCTCAAATGGCACCTTCTTCATAAGCCTTTACATTATTTTGGGACGCCCCTCTCTAATTTTGCCCCTCTTGACAAAATCCCACCAATCTTTGCAAAAACATTTATATATAGATCTGTTATGAGTTTGCCAAATTAAGTGTAGATTCGCCAAATGGCACCTCATTTATAAGTGTTTGCATTATTTTGGGACCCCCCTCTAATTTTGCCCCCTCTTTACAGAATACCACCAAACTTTGCAAACTCATTCAGAATTAGGTGGAGAATAAAATTGTAAAATGTCATGCAGTTTCATTAAAGGAGGAGTGCGCGCAAAAATATTATTGTCCCAAGCGTTCGGGCATGTGTATTTAAGCATGCGTTGCTCCATCGTAAAAACTTTTCCTATACACCTTACTGTGGTTTTCCTCACTTTTACATATGCAAAAACAGGTAGCAAGGCGCGGCCCTTTTGTTCTAAACTTATCCGGCTGCATCGCCCTAAGCTCAAGTGTCCTTTCGGGACTAAATCATAGTCCCCACCCCTGAAGCTGACATCACCAGTCCTAGCGATATTCTCTGCCTATATCCGTGACGCTACTGTGCAGCGTAGCCAAATGCATCCATCCATCACCTACGTCCAGACATCAGTTGACGCAAAATCCGGAATATCAACACACATCCTTTCATAGCACATTGCATCCCAATTCTGAATACAAAACACTATCTTTAAAGGAAACAGCAATACTCTGCAATTTAGAATGTGCTTTCATTTCACAATAAACGCTCCGAGAACATCCACCGATTTCCATATTGAACCAAATTTTCTGTTGCTTTCATTGTTCTCGTTACAGAAATGTTTATCGTGAGTCACACAGTGTTCCTTTGGGTATATGTTCAATGGATGGAGGCACTGTGATTCACAAGACTTCTGCATCAGCTTGCTGCTACACCACTGTAAACGATGTCAAGGTACTCCTTATTGCCAGTACCGTGAAAGGGCATATGGGCCCGGCGTGATCAGCCCAAAACAGCGTTATGCTCATCCACCCATTGAGGTGTATCATGAACTGCCGGCTGAAGAAGCCATCAATTGGTATCTGGAAATTATGAAATTCGCAGTAGGGCTGGATGTGGCTGTGTAGAAAACATAACTGAAATGTGTCTCAGTACCGGTTCTTAATTCTATTTTAATCGTTCCATTACTTATGCACCGTGTGAAAACTAAGGATGAACACAAACTAGAAACAATTTAAACACAGAGAAAACAATGTGCAATGTTGGATTCAACTATCTGATTGAGAGGTTAGTGCTATGCAGTGTGTGTACCCTGCAATGTGAGGCTGATGCGGAAGTTGACTGAAGAAATCGAATAACACATAGACACCATTTTAATGTAACATAGCCTGGCATTGGGCGTTGGTGAAACCTGTGCGAACACTGACGTGGACTCCATGAATTTCGGTGCTGGACTGCCCACGTGTCATGGGACAAATACAAGTACACAACGGTTGTCTCCTCACCAATTGCCAAAAACAACAAACCATTGCAATGTTAGCCAGCAATTCATACCGGTCATTAAAAATGAAACCTTGACTCCTTTGTCTACAAATTAATCTCTAGTAAAACTTATATAACAATCAGCATTTTCATTCTCTTGGCGTAACACGGAGTGTCTGTTCAGATCAATGATTTTTCATCAAATGAAATGAAACGTTACTTTGTCCAGTTTTGGAATGCTTACCCTTATCATGTTTGATGTTTTTACATACTTCATCCCATTCCTTTTCTTTTACTTACGAATCCTCCCTTTATTTCCAAGGACAAAAAATAATACAGGCTTACGCCTAGCTTGCTTTTGCTACATGGAAGTGACAAAATAACTCAGCAGGACACGAGGGAGAAAACAGCTCAAGGCATTGACCTTGAGGCCCACGGCAGCGATTCCCATGAGCACCACTGTAGCATTAGGAATATTTATGAAAAACAAACCAATTGTTGGCGAGCATACACCAATGCTGCTTGAAATTTCCAGATATTTACTAGTTTCATGAAAACACTCGGAATTCATAATCCACCTGTCAGCTGAGCACGTCTCCAGTTTTCGGATAGTTACCTCCGCGCACCAACAGCCCCCACCTTTGCAAAGGCTGCGAACAGTGACTGCCTCCCACCTTTTTCCTCCAGCCCACTTGTCAGACTAGTCTATTTGTCATGGCTGGCCTACCGCAATGTGTTATAATTCAAACAGTGTATTGGTTTTGCTTAGTCCTTTTGATAGTTTTGAAATTCAAGTTACATGTTTTCCATTGGTCATGTACAATGTATCAAAATTGTTGAACATACAAATAGCTGATAATCATTTGTATCGGGATGCCAACTGTTCCACGTGTTCTACTTTCGGTGGACAGAACATGTTTGCAATGTTTAGTGGCAATGTATATGTCCACGATTCCATGAGTATGCATGTGCAACACACTCAAATTCAGATCTTTCACGAAATTGAAATCGATTTCCTAATATATTGGCTTGACCACCAACTTTTTGGTTCTTTTTCCAAAGGCCATTTTGTATCGAAGCCAAGGGTGTCGAGTATCCGGGTGCTCCGGGGCCCGGGCTCCCCTGGCAGAATTAAGTCAGGATGGAGCCCCACCCGGGCCGAAGAGAAGAGACGCAGTATGGATGGCCCTTTGTTCCATCCATACTGTGTCTCTTTCTGGCCCGTGTAAAAGCTGGGTAAAAAAACAATTTTTTGAAATTGAAGGACAGATGCAAAGCAAGACGTTTTAGCTTTGCATCTGTCCCTCAATTTCTAAAAATCATTTTGGGTTGGGAATACTTCTACATTTGTACAACCCGGGTGCAGAGATGTAGAAGTACACCCAACCCAAAACGATTTTTAGAAATTAAGGCACAGATGCAAAGCCAGAATCTGTGCCTCCATTTCTAAAAATCGTTTTGGGTTGGATGTATTTCTACATCTGTGCACCCCTCTTTATAAGAGGGGTGCACAGATGTAGAGGTATACTCAACCCAAAAAGATTTTTAGAAAAGGAGACATAGATGCAAAGCAAGAGGCTCTTGCTTTGCATCTGTCCATCAATTTCTAAAAATCATTTTGCGTTGAATGTATGTGTACATCTGTGCACCCCTCTTGGCAAGAGAGGTGCACAGATGTAGAGGTACACTCAACCCAAAACCATTTTTAGAAATAGAGGCACAGATGCAAAGCAAGAGGCTCTTGCTTTGCATCTGTCCATCAATTTTTAAAAAAGCGTGTTGAAATAAAAATGTCTTAACCAAGTGTGCCTTCCGCTACTTGGTATATACACAATTGGTATGTCCTTTCATCTGCTTCCTGCACTGAATTCCTGTTAAAAGCAAGCATGTGTACTGCCTCCTAGGAACAGATAGCATGCATACATGAATAGAGTTTCATTTTAGGATGTAAAAGAGTTAACGAGGGCACATGTAATGACACAAATGATGAGGAAACATTTTCAAATCTTATGATTCAATGAGGGGAATGGTGGAGTGCGAGAGAAAGTGAGTATTGGGTTGCACATGTGAGCATAGTAAATAACAAATGACAGAAATGTATGTCACAACTGCGGAGCATGTTCGACTGAAAATATTGGGCATAGAGGTCAAATCCTGGGCATATGGTATGCAAGTGAGGGCTATGGTGTGCAATAGAGGGGTATTGGGATGTACACAATAGAGGAGGGGCAGCAATGGTGAAAAGTACTATTATATTTGCAAAGCTCCTTTCAATTAGGGGTTTGGGAATGGTCATCTTACGAGCTGTGATAACTGTATTATTGAACAGGATGTATTCTGTTTTATCAAGCGTGGAATATGATGTGCGATTATTGATACACTTTTATGATCCCGAATATATACAGTGCAATTGTAGCTGGGTTTATCCATAAGAAGTAAAGCATGTGTGGGTTGACTGCAGGAGAAGCAAACCTTGACAAAGCCAACAGTTTTTTTCTTTTGTGTAGGCACTGGAGAAGCATTTGCCAGGCCTTCTGGTACTTGCTCTATTTGCCAGCTGTCTCCAAATTATGACCAAGTAGCAGAGTTCCATCATTGGCTGTGTTGTCATGAAATGCTCAGGTACTCTAATATTGCAGGCATTTCTATTCTATTCTATTACATCTCACTGATAGTCCAGGAACCATTATCATCAGTCTACGATACAATGAAGTCGTCCCATGCCGCCCACTCCTTGTGTTGTGGAGGGGACCATCCCTACCCTGCTCCAGGACCTCCATCATGAAGTGGATGATGGGACCCGACCCCCTGACATACCCTCACACATGCACCAGGGTCCTGACAGGGCACACCAGTACAGGCCATATCAGATTTTTGAGACATTTTAAGAAATGGGTGTTTCCCGAATGAACAACCCTCTTAATAGCTTCATGAGAGTCTACAGATGTCCACACTGCCCTTAGAAATAGTCCTTTAAGAGTAGGATACAGTGTTTTAAATCAACATCAGTGTGACTGTAGTGGTCAGCCTAGGTGACCTCTTTGGCGTATCCGAGCACTGTATAAACATTACAACAACCACCAACCAAGAAGCACCCTTTAACCATGATTTTATTTGGGCCTCAAAATGTGCACTTCCCACTAGCTATTATCTATTGCTAATTTGCAAGTGCTGATTAAGAAATAGTGTGTGGGCATGTGTGGGAGCGAGTGGCTTTTTATGCCTGGCTGGTTTGTTTGTTTATTTATATAGCGCTCAAAACTCGCAGGTATCTAGTATCTTGCAACTTGAAGTTCTTTCCCCTGGTTTATTAATACAATCCTCTTAGGTGGTGCATTGATCCGTTTAGCTATCTTGTTTATTTTGCTCTGGGCCCAATATCCTTACCTAACTTCATTAGGGAGCTTTGAAAAGATATTGTACTGTATTTCAATTTATAAAGCACGAAACCAAGGCTCGAAGACATCTGGGCACTGAGGAGCAGGACCGTCGAAGATCCCCTTACCGAGAGATTTAAACATTAAGGAATGTCTTTAAGGCCGTAGGAAAATGGAGGTGGTCAAACAGCTCTCAAAGTTGAGATGGGAGAGCGTTCCACAACTTCACAGTAAAAACAGGATGGCATGGTTGGTCGTATCGAAAGCCGTGGTGAGGTCAAGTAAAATGAGAACTCTGACCTCACTGCGGTACTGGAGCATGGCCATGACATCAAAAACAGAAGTCATCACGGATTCCATTCATCTAAGAAATGTAAAGCCTGCCTGGAATGCATGCAGAAAAGAGTTTGTCTCAAAGAAAAATGAAAGTTGCAGGGTAACAATGGATTCCATAAACTTAAGCAAGTATTAAACAACACTCAGTTAGAAATAGGGTACTGTTTCAAATAAATTGGCACATTTTTGGAGTCGCAAAAGCATTACACTTACTCCATGCTTCATGCTTGCTTTGCCATTGTGATAAATGTTTTGTGTGCCTATACCCTTGTTCATGTATTCATTTTCTTCTGGCCCTTCTGTGTTGGTTTCTTATGCCAGAAATATCTCATACAGTATATACTGCTATTTTATTTTTCTACCCAGAAGCATTGTTCTTTCACTGTATTAAAACAGTACCATGCATGTTGTTTTCAGGTATATATTACAAGAATCAAGCATCATAAAACGGTTCAAAGCCCTAACATTAAAATTCATCATCACCTATTCACAAAACACTGGCAGTGCTTGTTTTTCATTTTACTGCACTGCGCAATTTCTTCTGTATTTTTGTTTGAGCCAAATTTACTACTACTTGGAGCTGCAACATACCTCAGCAAAGTAAACAATTTGTCCCAACAACCTTAGTTTACCACAAGTCAAGGTAATGTGACAACTAGATAACTCTTTGAAGCTTTCATTTCAATAATATTTTAATTTCAACAGCCATAAGGCACTACTACTATAGGTTTCCCAGTGCTCAAGTAACCAAATAGGGAAAGAATGGAAATAAGAACTGGCAAAGCGAGATAACTTGAATTGGGAACTTCTTTTTGGTGTTGGTGGTGGTAGTCCACCTTACAGCTGTACCTTCTGTTTAGTATTCTCCCATCCTAGTTGTGTTGCACTGCCTTTTGAGGACTACTACAACCTGGATGATTATAGAGGGGTGGAGTAGGGGCAGTGATGTTTTACTGGATTGCAACCGGAAGGCTTAAACCTCCTTCTTCCTTGACTTTAGTATATGCAGTACATGCTAGCCAATGTTTCCACTTTTCTGCACCCCCTAACCTTCCTTGGACCAAGTTGGCGACTTTGTGCAAATGCGGTCATAACTGCCGGTGATGTGACTTCCTATATTTGGGAATCCCCCAGGAAATTCATAAGTCGGCTCCCTTGATCGAAGCATCCCAGATTTGCCATCAGTTTTACATTGTTGTCTGCCTATGTTCTCGTTATGCGCTAATAACGCAAGTAGTGTGCGAGATTCCATACCCTGTATACTGAAATGCAATCTCTTGGGCCGGTACTTTAGGCACATATTGTGGAACACCTCCAAATCTCCTATGTGACAGAATTCTGAGAGTCCCTTCAGATCTCTTGATAGAGTTTTATCAAGCACAATCTTCTCAAGAGCTTTGTGTGCAGGTGAAGATGGAACCAACTACTTCTTCTTGCAATCCTGCTCCTCCGTTAAAAGCCCATGTTCACATTTCTGAAAATGTTGGTTTTCTGTCCAGGAGTGAAAGTTGGAGCAGTGGTGCATCAATGAGTGCCATTTGTCAATTAATATTTCCAACTGCTTTTCACCAAGCCTGTAATACTGAGGTGTCCGCAAACTTCTCATAGTCTTTTGCGGTGAAAAACACCAGTTTTTGTTGCTTCTTGCAACCTTATCCCATCCCATCCTCATCACCCCTAAATCCCCAGAGATTATTTGATAAATTTGAGAAGTGCAATGTTGTGTTTTCTTATAGGTTTTACTGCGATGTCCGTGGACACTGGTTGCTGTCCGCGGACCCAAGATGGCGGGTGTTTTAAAAAATCTGATGCACTTCACAAATATCATTGATTTATCAAAAAGTAGTTCTGAAAAAATGAGTGATATCTATGTTCACTCCGCAGTCACACTTCCCTGTTCGGTCGTCAAACAAGATACCGATTGGCTAAGGGGCTGGCGTCATGACCGCGGACACGCAACGTCTCTGCCCATTGGCTGCTGCGAGACGTGTTCTGCGTCAGATGGTTTGGATGCGCCCGACATCTTGGATCCGCGGATCCGCGGAAAGCGGAGCAACAACCGCGTACACATGCTTTTTTCATGAAACTATTTTGCTGTGTCACAGAGCATTGGGAAAGGTTCAGACAGTAAGACATGGGTGATCAATGCATTTGTTCTGGGGGTCGGTCGTCATGATGTAATTTCTATGGACACCTTGTAAGCACAGTAAATGTGGGGTGTAATAACAATAGCACTTCAGTCCATGCAGTGGACAGGAAATTTGTAACTGTTGAAAGCACACGCGTATTGGTAGGCAACATTGAAATTGACAACATGCCGTGAATGCATTCTTTTTCCAATGGATATTATTATATTCATTAGTACGCCGCCATGGGTGGCACATGCTACGGTGGTTGTGGCCAGGGCCTAGAGTCTTGGATGCATGGCCGTCGGCTGAAGGCCGAGGGCCTTACTTCCAAGACTGTAGGTCTTGGCCACAACCTCCGCCGCATGTGCCACCCATGCATACACCTGTAGTGTTGCGTTTGGATTGGCAAGTTGTGGGGAGTGCGTGCTGTCTTGGGTGCATGGCCAAGGGCCATGCACCCAAGAACAAAGTGGTAAGTACTAGACGTGGAGGACACTGCACACCCATCCCATGTAAGATCCACAGACATACAGCTAGGAGTGAAGCCTCTGGGCACACGCACTGAAGGATAACACACCTACAAAATAACCCCCACTACCACACATCACTGAGATGGTAGTGGGGAGACCCTGCACTCTTGGGTGCAGGGCCGAAGGCCATGCACTCAATAATACACTTATACCTACTTAATGACGTATGTTCTATGGCCTCCTTGTACGCACAGAAAATTAGGGGTCGAATAAGGCCAGTATTTCAGCCTGTGCAGTGCACGGGGGAGTTGTTACATTTGTAAGGGCACGTATGGTGTTAGGAAACATTGATATTGACTACATGCCGTGAATGCAATTTTTTTTCCAATGGCTATTATTATATTCATTAGTACGCCGCCATGGGTGGCACATGCTACGGTGGTTGTGGCCAGGGCCTAGAGTCTTGGATGCATGGCCGTCGGCCGAAGGCCGTCGGCCGAAGGCCGAAGGCCTTACTTCCAAGACTGTAGGCCCTGGCCACAACCACCGCCACATGTGCCACCCATGCATACACCTGTAGTGTTGCGTTTTGATTGGCAAGTTGTGGGGAGTGCGTGCAGTCCTGGGTGCATGGCGAAAGGCCATGCAACCAAGAACAAAGTGTCAAGTACTAGACTTGGAAGACACTGCACACCCATCCCATGTAAGATCTACAGACATACAGCTAGGAGGGAAGCCTCTGGGCAGAAGCACTGAAGGATAACACACCTATAGAATAACCCCCACTACCACACATCACCGAGGTGGTTGTGGGGAGACACTGTACTCTTGGGTGCATGGCCAAAGGCCATGCCCCCAATAATACACTTATACCTACTTAATGTTGTATGTTGTATGGCCTCCTTGTATGCACAGAAAATGAGGGGTCGAATAAGGCCAGTATTTTAGCCCGTGCAGTGGACGGGGGAGTTGTTACATTTGTAAGGACACGTGTGGTGTTAGTGAACATTGAAATTGACAATATGCCGTGAATGCATTATTTTTTCCAATGGCTATTATTATGTTCATTAGTACGCTGACATGGGTGGGACATGCTACGGTGGTTGTGGCCAGGGCCTAGAGTCTTGGATGCTCGGCCGTCGTCCAAAGGCCGAAGGCCTTACTTCCAACACTCTAGGCCCTGGCCACAACCACCGTTGCATGTGCCACCCATGCATACATCCGTAGTATTGCATTTCGATTGGCAAGTAGTGGGGAGTACGTTCAGTCTTGGGTGCATGGCTAAAGGACAAAGGCCAAAGGCCATGCACCCAAAAACAAACTTATAAGTACTAGACGTACAAGCCACTGCACACCCATCCCATGTAAGATCTATAGACATGCAGCTAGGAGTGAAGCCTCTGCCCAGAAGCACTGAACCGCCCACACTTCACTGAGGTGTTTGTGGAGAGACCCTACACTCTTGGGTGCATGGCTAAAGCCCATGCACGCAAGACTCAAGTCATAAGCAGTGGAGTTACAAGTCAATATGGGTGTGGTGGAATGCGCTAGTTGTGTTGATGCCCTAGTGTCTTAACTTCATGGCTGCAGACAATGGTCCGAAAAGAAAATTTATAAGCAGCTAATTTACAAGGACAATGGTTTTCATATGCAGCGATGGTTGTGGATAGGAACTATACTCCTTGTACCTTGGTTGTAAAGCGTAGGTGGTAGGTTACTCACCGAAGATGGAAGGGCAGCCTGCAGGCACTGCAGCATATTAGTACCGTAGATTAGACGTGTAGATTCCCATGTGTAGAAAATGCCTGCCAATATACTTACTCCTTACTTTGTTCAGAATCCACATACATTTTTTTAATTGGCTTTCGTACTTGGCGGAGTATCACTTTTTCCATTTCTGTGATGAAAGAAAAAGGTGTGTTAGTGTTTGCATTTTTTAAAAATTTACTACATTGCATAATAGACAGTTAACCTTTTTTTTACCCTCATATTTAGTTTACAAACTAGTGTACTGTGCGTTGCGCTCAGTTTCTGTGTTTGCTTTTCTAATCCTTGGGTCTGGGGAAAAAAATCCTTGTCGGATTAAAAAAAACCTTCATTTCCTATGGTACAAACTACTTCCTTTTTTCCTTTCAGCGTTTTCTTCATCTTTCTGATCAATGTTATGTTTGTTGCCTTCCTGCCCATTTTTAACAACAGTTAGATACTTGTAGGCGTATTCTAACTGTGCATTTGTTCCTACAGATTTGTGATACTCATTCATTCGTGTCGTTGTTATATCCTGTTTCCTTCATTTTTCCCATTAATGTTTTGTTTGTTGCCTTCCTGCTGAATTTTAACAACAGTTAGATACCTATAGGCGTAGTCTACCTGTGCATTTGTTTCCAACGATCTGTGATAATCATTTATTTGTGTTATTCTTCCATCCTGTTGGGTAGTTAGATACCTGTGGGCGTATTCTAACTGTTTGTAGTGTTTCACATCATTTGTTGACAATCTTGAAGTACACAGTATTTCGTAAATTTTGGCTTCAAGAACATTAACAGGCGATTCATGGAATTAATGTGCGCCGAAAATCTCTGCGCAAGCGTGCAAAAGCGTGCGAATCGCAGCGCAAGCGCAAAACATCACAGCGCAAGCCGCGCACATCGATTCATGGAAGTCCGTGCGCGTGTAAATCCTGGGATGCGCGCTAAAATCCTGCGTGGCGCACGCGGGCGCACATGTCATCAAACGGCATGCGCTACATGCACAGCGAAAGCGCACATAGAGCGGCGCACACAACAAAAGTGGGCGGAACACGGGGCGTAACACGCGGAATGGGGAACAAGGCATGAAAATGTGGGCGTTACGGGGAAAGTACAGGAGTTAAATGCGCGGAACGCCCACACGTGTGCCTATAACACGTATGCATGGAATCGAACAGGGGAAACGCGTGCGCCAAAAAAAGACGCGCTAATCCGGAAACACGTACACCAGCAGGAAGCAGGCGTACGCGGCCCCGAGCAGCATAAAAGTGCACGCAAACAACAAACAAGCTCAGACGCTACGATGAATATACCGTTCCTTGCAGCAGTGGTCGTGGGACACCGCAGGAGGAGGAGGATAGTCAGGCCCAGAATTTTTACACCAAGGACCAGCCTTTTTGGATTGCCTGATGACCGGGTGTATGGGAGGTACAGGTTTCCACCTCACATAATACTCGACCTGGTGAGTGAGTGGGAGGATGACCTCACATCACCCACCCTGTGCTCCCAAGCACTAAGCCCCTTGGAAAAGGTGCTCAATGTACTGCACTTCTTGGCCACTGGTTCATTTCAGCGGACAAGTGCCATAGTGGGCGGGGAGGGGGTGTCACAGGCCACGCAGTCATGCTGCCTACACCAGGTGTTGGACATCATGACTGCACGCTCTTCAGTCCGTAGGCACATATACCTGCCCAGAACACCTGCAGAAAGGCAGGCTACCGTCCAGGATTTTTACGGGGTGGCACACTTCCCCAAAGTGCTAGGTGCCATTGATTGCACCCATGTGGCTCTATGTCTTCCCAGGGCAACTGTGCACATGTATAAAAACCGCAAGCACTGGCATTCCATCAACGCGCAGGTAGTATGTGATGCCAAGGGAATCATCACCTCAGTATATGCCAACTATCCAGGGTCTACCCATGACAGTTTCATTTTCACAATGTCACCCCTAAACCGGGACCTAGAAGCTGGGCGGCATGGCGATATATGGCTGCTTGGTGAGTATAAATGCCTCTGCACATGCATGCAAGTCAGATACTGAGTAATGTCACAACCCCACTAATGATCCCCTTCATCACCTCCCCAGTGGACAGTGCCTACCCTCTGAGCACCCACATGATGACGCCAATTCGGAACCCCACCACACCACCCAAGGTAAGATACAACACAGCCCATATTCCAACCCGGGGCATAGTGGAGCGCACATTCGGAGTGCTCAAGTCACGCTTTCGCTCCCTTGACCGCTCTGGTGGGCAGCTGCTATACGCGTCCCCAGTAGTGTGCAGGATCATAGTGGCAGCATGTGTCCTGCACAACGTTGCAACCCGCCGGGGCCTGCCGGTGGACATGGTGGTGCCCCCACATCCCCAACCACATGCACGGCTGCTGCGCATGGGAGGGGAAAGGGCACGTGGTGAGGCAGCCCGTACGCAGCTGGTGGCTAATTATTTCACCTAAAATCACACCCCAGTGAAGTGCACACAGCCCTGGCACATACCAGCTGACAATCAATGTTCATGACCTAAGGGACAGTCAACTGTCACAACCATACCAGCCTGAGATTGGTCACCTGGAAGTGTTACATTGTGTGCATCCCTACCTACCGAAAGACAACCAATGCTGTGTCACAAAAAGACACACATTTAGGCTGCATGAATGACTACCCCCTTGCAAAATACTACATGAAAATAGCGCCATGTCACCCAACCCCTCCCCATCTCCGCTACCCAACACACCATGGCATGTCATGCAATGTGAAAGCAAACAAAGGAATGCACAACACATGACACAAGTGTCACAAAGTGCACTGTCCCAAATGGAAACAGGCCACAGACAATATGCTCCCAGTAATCAATAACAAACAGCACACATGAGCAAATACTTACCAGCAACACAATACAGCAACACAGGATGAAAAATTGCCAAAATATGACAGTACAAAATCAAAGTAGTGCAAGTCTTACAACCTGAATAAGCCAGCACATCGACCACTTCCAACTGCAGAGTATTGCTGTCAGGCAAATGTGTCAGTGTACTGCATACAACATGAACTGCATCTGCAAAGGAGACAGCCTTGTGAAGACATGAAGAAGGTACCTGTGAATAAGGAGGAAGACATGGATGCACAAGCACATATCAATACACCATGCAGTGTTCAATACAACAACAATCCCCACTAGGGATGTCCACACAGTTTTGACCACAGACTGCCCACACAGCTCATGGGAGCCGAATGTCACTGTGTAAGTCACTGTCACTTGGTCACACCCTTTGCAAGCCCATGGAAAGGGGAAGCAGGAGGGGTGTGTGTGTCAGGAACCCAAGTATCTAACCCAAACACAGGACAAGCCTGCATGTGCCCAGCTGGAATACACAGTGGATGCCCACGGGAGCCCCACAAGGCAACACACTGAAAAAAATAAAAAACAAATTAAAAAAAATCAAAAATGGCCATGTGTCGGCCGAGGGGGGGCACCCAGGAGGTTCAAGGACAGGGTGTACACCAACACCCACCTGCGTGGATGTTGCGATAAAAAAATACCTCCATGGGCTCATGGCCTGCACGGCTATGCTAATGTGGGAGAACTGCTGCTGTCGCCCTCTTCACCCTCTGCTGCTACATCAGGAGGTGGCCGTGCTATGGGAGGCAGCCCACGCAAAGCCCTGGTATGGTCCTCCATGGCAGCAAGCATGCGGGTGTTGAAGGTCTGGTTCTGGAGAATGATAGTACGGAGATCCCCATACAGCACCTCACGGATTGCCTGCATTTCTGCACGCATAGCCTCACGTGATGCCTGGATCTGCTGCCGAGTTGCCTGCAGCTCAGCTGAGAGCGAACATGTGAGCTGCTCCAGCTGCTGTTCTGACCTCAAATTTCGGGAAGCCTCAAGTTCACTGAGGAACTGGAGTTCTAACCTCAGGGCTTCCCTGTGGCCCTGTGACCCTGTGACTCTACAGAAATGGCTTCCTGCAGAGTCTCCAGTGCCGCCCGTCGGTCCCTGTTGGCCGCCAGCATGTCCTCCCTGTGTGATTGACAAATGGACTCTGTTGCCTGCTGTTGGAGCTCCATCTGCCTTTCAGGGGGAGAATGGAAGTGGCCACCCTCTCCATTGCCTGAGCCATCATTTCAACCGATGCTCCCTGTTGTGCTGCTATACTGTACATGGAGTTTTCCCATACAGTATTGCCTGGTGGCGCACGGGGCAAGGCGATCTGCACCTTGCTGTGCTGGCACTGCCTGAGGCTGCAGGACTGCATTCCCTCTCTGATCTGCTGGCCCAGGAACAGGATCAGATGTTTTGGAGTGTGACCCTGCATCCTTAACCGCCAAAGGCGGAGTTACCAACACTGACGTCCCCATAGAGGGGTCTACCCCTGGTGCAGGTGGGTTGGACAGAACAGCATCCCTGCCAAAAACACTCACCTGCGACAGCACATAAGTCTCATCCTCCGATTCAGCACCTGAATCATAGCGGTCTGGGGAGGTGCACCCAGAGACACCCCTGGACAGTATGGTCTGCAGGAGGATTGGGTTTTCACCCACCACCACACCACGTCCTCCACTGGTGCCCGGTGGTGCCTGAGATTCCTCCTAGGTCTGCACCATCTCCTCCACCTCTACAGCATCAAGTGCGTCATCACCTGCAAAAACATGAAAGACAACAAATGGAAACAGGCATGAGCACCATAGCACACACATAGGCCTGACAAGCCAGAGATCCAGTACATGAACAACAAATGTCCCACATGACCATAACCTTGGCATACATGCACTGTCAATGATTTGGAAGGGGAGGCAAAAGCAGACACTGAGGACTCCAAGATGGAAAATGAACACATGTGCTGCATGCTGGATAGCACTGTCATCACATATTAGCCTGTGAGTGGCATGGTCAATCCACATACATGGCACATGCCAGCACACAGATGGCACATAGCATAGCCATGGTACATTTGACAAGTACAGCCATATGTCAGTGAATGATTACTGTCACCCATCCATGTGAGATGGACATGTTGAGAAGAAAAATGCAAAATAGTGTGCCAGAATATGCATGTGCCACACACTCAACACATCCAGTGTGCAATAATACATTGACGGCAGGCAGATGGATTCATCAATGGTTGTTCACTTCAACATGACAGAACACAACAGTCATGTTCAACATTCTAACAGGGACCAGAAATGATTGTGAGCAGGCCCTTACTCAATCAGACTGAATGGTCAAATCATTTCCATAACAAGGTAATAAATGTGGGCCAATGTGGGGCGTAATCTATGACAGAAGCATTTCACATATGTGGCATTAGGGCAGAAAAATGCGTTGCAAAAATGGGAGGATTGAAACAATCAGGCTGAATGAACACTGAAAAATCAGAACAATGTTGTTGCAAGATGACAGTTCAAGGGCAACTGTAGTAATGTGGCGCTAATTGGCTACCGTGGTCAGAAGGGATACTGTCATACCCAAACCCAATGCTGGTGAATGGTTTGGAGGAAGCACATGGGTGACCCATACCACTCAGGAGTACACACCCTCACCTGGCACTCAATCATTACACATCACCCAAGAAACATACACATGGATTACACACACTTGCATGGGCACTCACCGGACAATGCATCATAATCTGGTAGGTCTCCCACGCCTTGGATCTGTTTCTCTGTGACGAAGGTTCCAGCAACAGACTCATGTTCAGTGAGTTGGTCGTCCTCTGGTGGAGACCCACCGCCAGTCACCAGAGTAGAGGCATGATTTGAAGCCAGCTTGTTCTTTGCTCTGCGTTTCAGGTCATTCCACCGCTTGTAGCAATCATCAGCTGTGCGCCTCACAAATCCAAGGGCACTAATGTGGTCCGCGATGGTCTGCCAGTGGGCCCTACGTTGACCAGGTGTAGTCTTACAGCCTGCAGTCACCAACATTTCACAGCTATGTGCCGACACATAGGCCACAAGTGCATCAAGTTCGGCGTCATTGAAGCTAGTCTTCCTTGACGTGCCGGAGTGTGTAGCCGTGTCTGGGGTCTCAGCCTGTAGTGCAAGAGCACCCTTCTTCTTCCTCTTGTAAGGTGGTGCAGATCCTGAGTGGCTTACACCGCTCTGGTCAGTAGGGGCAGAAGCGCAGGTGGACTTGGTACTAGAAGCCTGTAAAGGCACAATGACCATAGGTCTGGGTGCAGGCATTGGCTGCAGGGTGATGTTGGCAGGGCCAAAGTCGGTGTGATGGACCTGGACCGACACTGTCCCGGCTGCGAGACTCGGAGCTGGGGTGGATTGAGCTGCAGCTGGCCCTGCAGTATCCCCACCCTGGCTACTTGGTGCAGCAGATGACATTGCTGCCCCAGATCCACGTGGCCTGGTGACAGCAACTTTCACCGGCACACGTGGCTTAGACTTGCTGACCTGGAAGTCAGCCTGGGAGTCATCCTGTGCCGATTCAGGTGCCAAAATGGGCCGGTCCAACAAGGGCTGAGCTGGGATGGTGACAGCTACGTTTCCCACAACCATTGGGTTGGGGGGCATAGGTGTCCCCGATTGGTCCTCTAGGGGCACCCTGCAAATCCTGGCCATGTTTCCTACTGCGCCCACCAAGCCCACCTTTTGGAGGTCAGCCACCTTTGCCTCCCTTACTGCTTGGTCGCCTCACAACCATGGCACTGATGTTGTTGTGCGTATGGGAGTTGCAGTAAACAATTGTCCTGGGCAATTGGGGTGAAAGGGGTAGGGTACTAGATGGAATTCGTACCCTAGTGCTCTAGCAAGGCTGATTGTGACCCCTGGGAGAAGATGACGGGTCACTCAATGCACAAAAAACAAAAGTACACGTGCATGCAACCCCTGGTAGACCACATGTGTGGAAAAATGAACCCACACTACGCTGTGGCACCCAGAAACACTAAAATAAGCGTACGCTGTTACACGCAGCCTGGGGTACGCGACACATGGGTGCAAACACAGTTGGAAAATACGTGCGCGACTCACCGTCTGCCTTGAAAAAGAACATGAAAAACACCCCTGCCAAAAGAAGAAAAGAACGCAGTCTGAGGAAACGGGGAGTACAAACTGGAAACGTTGTGAAGTAATCGCGTGTAAACCGACAAGAAGTACAAGATACACCCGCTCGCTCTCCACAAAAAGCACATACAAGGAAACAGCGTGATACTCCTACCTTTTAAGCCAGCCCACACGTGAAAAGTCACTTACGCGCTAAGGCCCTTTCCTCCAATAGCACGGTGACGTGCAGTTTTCTCACGTGCTGATTCACTATGCACCCGTGTTGTGGGCAACGCCCGCGCGCGTAACGTCACTGACCTTTCCTCAGATTTCATGCTGACATGCAATTTTTTCACGTGCCAAATCTCTCCTTATCAAGCTGGCCACACGAAAACACACGGAATACCACGCTCCTGCTCAAAAGGCCAGTTTCCTGCCCCAAGAGCCCCAAGCATGCTCCAACCAGCCATCTGCTGCTGCCTGCCTGCTGCCCACGTGCCCTGCTATTTGGTGCCTGCACGTCAGCCATCTGCAGGGGTCCAGTTGCTGTGTCCACCCCTGCTGGAACAGAAGACTCCCAACTGGGATACCATCGCTCCACAGCCCAGCCTCAGGACCCAGTTGCCCACCCACGCCTGCCTCGGGGGTTGCCATGTCAGGGCAAACACCATCTGAGACCACATTCGACCCCCAGTCAGAGAGGCAGAGGGCCACCAGCTTCAGTGAGAAGGAAGTTGGTGTCCTGGTGGAGCATGTCCTGGGGCATTATGATGCCCTCTTTGTAACATCACGCGCCAACAAGGAAGGACGGTCGAGGATCTGGGAGGACGCAGTGGTTGCCATCAATGCGGAGGGGGTGGCAACCTGCGACATCAAGCACGTCAAGAAGCGCTGGGAGGACTTGAGGTCCAGGACCCTCTACAAGGCCCTGCGCCTCACAGAGGGGGGCCGGGGCAGCATGAGCAACATCCAGGTGAGGGTCCTGGAACACGTAGGCCCAGCGCTCCACTCCCAGATCCTTCGGAGGCAGACCCGTCTGGAGTTGAGCGGTAAGTGGCCAAGCATTCCTCTGTGAGATAGGGTATGTTGCAGTGTGCTGGTAGTCTGATATTTGCCTGTATGTGTGACATAGGCCATGTATGGATGTGTGTGTGCAGGGACATCATGGTCATGCATGTGAGACCAGTAATGTGTGAACCACATGGATGGTGCATGTGTTCCAATGCAACATGGGGAGCTGTATGCGGAATGCACACATGAAAGCATGCCAGTCTCTGTTCTTGGACATGGAGGGGGTGTGAGGGATGGGTGCTGTTGTCATGTACAGGTATGGTGCACATGTGTGTGTGTCTGAGAAGTGTGTGTGTGACTTTGAAACGCCAGGGATGTATGACACATATCCGTGATGATGTGTAGATTCACTCATGCAGTGCCGTCACCGTTGTATCCACTGTGTCTATCCACTGTGTCTGTGGTGTACAAGCCATGATGCATGACCCTCCGGTGATGTGTGTGCATGGGATCAGTGTGAGCCATGATGCATGTGAGTTTGAAGGCAACATTTTGGTTAACAGAGGCCCTTGTACATGGATGCTGATGTTGATTGCAGGCATCGGGACTGTTTCTGCATGTGTGTTGCGTGCATTCACCCATGTGTTGTGGAGGACAGGATGGAAGTGACATTTGACAGTGCCACTCATGTGTTATTGCTTCCTGTCTAGGGGAATATTGTACTGTACCCTGATGCTTGTTTTCTATGTCCCTCTACGCAGCGTCAAGTGAAGAAGAGGGCGGAGACGGCGCTGTGGAGCCAAGCGGCGGGGATGCCTCCACCGGGCGGCGATGCAAGGCCCAGCCACCCTCCCAGGAATTGCCATCATTCGGGAGCGAGGGGGCTGGTGCCGCGTCTGCCACTACAGCTGTAGCGGAAGGGCCGGATGAGCCCTCAAAGGGGCTTGCAATGGCGGTAGACGGTGTGGAGACATCCAGGTTGGTGGTCTCCACAGAGGAGGAGGAGCCCGCTACTGAGCCGCACATGGGGCCTGGTGGGGGTAGTACCACTGGTGCAAGTGGTGCAGTCCAGGGCCAGGGTCAGGAGGCAGCACAGGTCACTGCGGAGGGGCCCGTGCATGTCGCTGTCCTTGACCCTGTGACTGCACCACCATGCACCAGCAGGGATGCCCCGTCCAGGCCCGTCCGCAGGCAGGGGGGGGAGTGCCACGTCATCTGCCTCTCCACTACCTGTGGACGAGGGGTCCCATGACTGCATGGGCTCCGTCCTGGTTGGTGTCGCGTTGCGCACGTGTGACATTTGTGATGACGTGCATGCTTCCTGGGCACTGGTCGGTGGGTTCCTACATGTGTCGCGCACTCTGACGGTCCTCTCCTCCTCTGTGGAGACTATGCGCCAGTCGTTCTCCCTGCCGTCCTCCGGCCCAGATTCCACCAGGGCCCCCTGTGGACCTGGCCTGATCAACACAGCCAGCTTGGTGGAGATCCCATCCCTGCCACAGTCGGGAGTCGGCGGTCCAGCAGTGGTGGACACCCCAACAACTGGAGACCAGCAGATGGAGGATGTGCAGGCATCAGACAGGGCACATGGACAGCAGCAGGCTCTAAGTGGGAGCAATGATGGCTCGGGGCCATCGACATCAGAGGGGCAGGCATCGGCCAGAGGGCAGGAGAACCCTGTAATGGGAGTGTCTTCCATGTGGCTGTGGTTGGGCCAGCGCATAGATGCGTAGCGGCGGTGGGCGGAAGAGGCGCGGCTCACCATGGTCAGGGTGGAGTTCTCCATGTGTCGGGCGTTGAGGCGAGCAGAGTGCAGGGAGTTGGAGCAGGAGTTGGAACAGGCCATGAGTGCATCCCTGCGAGACCTCAGGGCCAGGGCAGAGGCCCGCCTCCGGGACATCGACATGGAGTTCGATGATGCCCTGGCCCGGGACATCACAGAGTGAGCCGCAGGACTTGCCCGCCACCATTGTATATAGTTACACAGTGTTAGGTTTCCTTTGTTTTTCTTTTAATTTGGAGTTAATGGACATTGCTCCACTTCGTGTGTCTATAGTTTTTTCTTCATAGGACTTTTTTGTAGGTTTCCTTTTGTTGGCTGAAATCCAAAATTATTTAATCATCCTAATTTTATGTCAGACTTACCCAGACAGACCAAAGTAAGGGGCTATGAAAAACAAACTATTAAATCACCCTGTGTTTATTTAAAGCGAAAGTGTGGGTGAAATAATAATTGCCATATGCATTGTACAAATTTGTAAAACTAAACTGCTAGCCTTTTAAGCGCACAGGAAAATCGAAATTGCACAGCATTGCATGTATAATTGTTTTTTGTTTATTGATCAGTTTAATTATTTCTTGAAGTGAAATTTGTAGAAAGTGAAGAATTGTGATTTGTATTCTGTTCAGCCCACTTGTGTGATTTATTTATGTTGAGAGAAGTTTATTGTGTTGTGCCACGTATAAAGTGGTGGTTGATGTTTGGGTTAGAAATAAACAAACAAATTAGTGTGAATTTTTGTTTAACATCTAATTCAAATAAATGAAAGATGTATTTCCTGTTCACCGGCCTATTTTCTGGCTCTTTGATAGCTCAGGTGGAGGTATCCATGGTATATTAGATGAATTGGAGAAAGGGCTGAATAATAGAACTGACATTAACCTTTTATTGTGTGACACTTAGCTTGGGGAGGGAGGGTGTCTCAAACTGTTACAAGATGACTCTCTTGCTCATCAACTTATATGACAGTGATCATCTTTCAAGGAAGAGTCTGTCACCAACACATTTCCGCCAGGACAGTGGTAGCTACATGCATGCACTCACTTGTGGCTTTTATGGGTTCCAGAATGCCTGTTCATAGCCCGTAAATGGATTTACTGATGTTTGCATACATTAAACATACTCTGGGGCAATTTATATAATTTAAATTAGATGTTGCGATTAATGCAGCCAAAACATGTGCTTTTTGAAACATTAGCTTTAGCAGTCCGTTCACTCTTATTTTCATCAATGTTCTGTTGTCAAGGAACTATGAGTACACAAAAATGAAAATGAAGGCTTGTAGGTAACATACAAGGACATACAAGGACAATGAGCACTTTTGATTCCTCTCTAATATTGAAAGGTAGCAAGGGATCGAATCGCTAATGCTAAGTCCCTCTTCTATTTTTATGGTCAGGACAGAGAGTGAGCATGATGGGTCAGGCCAGGCAGAAAAAGCTTGATACCTGGATGTTATGTGATATAGGGGGGGTGCGGTGCGAGGGGAGAACAGTACAGATTATTGTGAGGAGGGAGGAGTGAGGAGTGAGGTGTTGTCTGCTAAAACAAACATGGCGGTGCCTGGGGAAGGGTTACGGGCAGGGTCGGACTGGGACAAGAAATAGGCCCAGTCTCCCACCGAAAAAGTGGCCCTCATCGTGAATCGCGGAAATTCATGAATTTACAGAAAAAGCTACTTATAGAAGCTGTGGAGGGTTAATGGCGTTTGTTGCATGTAATGTTTTCTGTAAACACTTGAGAAACCCAGTGATAACATCCCTTTTTTTGAAAAAAACAGACATTTTCTGACATAATTCTGTTCTTATTTTGAAGATCCAAACTCAAGGCACCATCATTATAAATGTGCTTTTAATTAGCAATGCAAGCAAATGATGTAATTGCAGGTGTTATTATTCCAATTAATGGTGTAACGCAGGACCACTTGAGGCAACACCTGACACATTGCTCATAACCTATGGTTGTGTTTTCTCTGCTGGGTGGTTTACTTTCCTGTGGTACACCATCGTAAATATCCTCTGCTTGTAAATGGCCATGTAAATATCTGCTGCATGTAAATGGACTTGTAAAATCTTATGCATATGTATCTTCATGTAAACCTATGTAACTATAACCCTAAGAAATGCGCCCAGATGCCTTTCGGCCAGGCACGCTATATACATAAACAAAATGCAAATACAAATGGTGGTCAATGCATCAACCACCTCAGAAAGATGAAAGGCCAAGTGGGTCCGGATGCAGGATTCGAACTTGCGAAGTACAGCCTGGCACCATCGAGAGACAACAGCAGATGAGCACTTACCTCGTGAGCTCACCCACCCAGGCACTCCAAGTAGTAGCAGTAGCCACAATGGACCTAGCATTTGGTAATGATTTGTTAAATAGATAGTGCTTTTGCCAAATCGCTTTATGTAGAACATATTTAAATGCAATTATTATCCCAAATAAAGTTGGCACTCATTTATCGACCTCGAAAGGATGTAAAGGGTGAGTTGGCCTTGCCAGGATTACTATAGTAAGATAGGAACAAGTAGTTCCTTCCTTCCTTGCTCTTCTGATTTTCTTCTGTCTTTTTTCATTCGTTCTTTGCTTTCTTCCTCACTTCCATTTTTGTCTTCCTTCCTTTATTCTTGCTTCTCCTTCCATCCTCTCCCCTTTTTTCCCTTGTCTTCCATCCTTCCTTCCTCCCTATTTTGATGTTCTTCTTTCTTTTTTCTTTCGTTGCTTTCTTCTTCCCTCACTCTCCATTTTTTTCTTCCGTGATTTATTCTTGCTTCTCCTTCCATTCTCTACACTTTCTTCCCTTGGCCTACTTCCATCCCTCTTTTCCTTCCTCTCTCCCATTGTTTCCTTCCTGTAGCTCTACCATCTTTCCTTATAGGTTCTCATATTGGCTGGCGCAGAAGCCTCTGGCATTAGTGCTGCAGCAGAAGCTCACTATGTTCAGGGGCAGCTCAGTTCTGACCTGCATGCTCAAAGTCTTCAGTGAGCTCAGCTCGGTGCTGTTCCCCATGACAGACTGACTGTGCTCTTGAGAGCTCAGGACTGCTATTCAGTATGGAAGACCATGTGTGCTGTTGTGAGCTCAGCTCTGTGCTGCTCATCCAGGAAAACAAGATATAGGGTCAGGACGTTGGCGCTAGAGAGCCTGGTCAGGTGCTGTGCTCTAGTTCTAGTTCGCACCAGTTCTTAGTGAGCCCAGCGTGTTATATAACAAGATGTGCAATAGAGGGGGAATGAATAAACACATGAGGGAGAGGGTATTCCGATAGCTATGGCCGCTAAAGTCAGTTTAATTACTGAGGGACTTAAAGGGTAAGTTCACTCAAAATGTTATTGTCTCAAAAGATGGGCCATAATAAAAAATATTATAAAAAATATTTTTAAAGAAGGTTCCTATGTAAAGTTTTGAGGAAATGAGACTCAAAATGATATGATAATATATGATATGGCATTTGTAACAGGCCTATACACAAGTTTTTCAAAGATCGAAAATCAAACATTTCAAGCACTAGAAGGCATCCATTTCATGAAATGAATGAGCCTCCTGTACTTGTGTTAAGCTCTGCTCTTGCTGCAATAATGAAGCCTGAGAACAGAGAATGCTGTCAGGCTCCTTCTGGTTCTATGTTAAAGCGAAAGTCCAGGCAATTATAAATACAACTGTGTTGTATTTATGATTGCTGTGGCTTTCTTTTTAAGCCTCAGGGGAGCCCAGGAGAATTAAAAAGAATGTATGAGCAATTATAAATACAACAATGTTGTATTTATGATGGCCTTGCCTTTTTCTTTCAAGTCTCCCAAGCTCCCGTGAGTCGGGGGAGCCCGGGAGACTTAAAAAGAATCTACCTGCAATTATAAATACAACAGCATTGTATTTATGATTGCTGTGGCTTTCTTTTTAAGTCTCCCGAGCTCCCCATGGCTCGGGGGGAGCCCGGGAGACTGAAAGTGAAAGTACCGGCAATTTTAAATACAACATTGTTGTATTTATGATTGCCATGGCTTTCTTTTTAAGTGTCCCGGGCTCCCCCGGCTCGGGGGAGTCCAGGAGACTTTAAAAGAAAGTACTGGCAATTATAGATATAACAGCATTGTATTTATGATTTATGTGGCTTGCTCTTTAAGTCTCCCGGGCTTGGAGACTTCAAAAGAATGTACTGGCAATTTTAAATACAACGTTGTTGTATTTATGATTGCCGTGGCTTTCGTTTCAGGTCTCCCGAGCTCCCCCAAGCCGAGGGAGCCTGGGAGGCTTAAAAAGAAAGGCACGACAATCATAAATGCATTGTATTTATGATTGCCGTGGCTTTCTTTTTAAGTTTCCCGGGCTCCCCCGGTTCGGGGGAGCAGGGAGACTTAAAAAGAAAGTACCAGCAATTATAAATACAACAGCGTTGTATTTATGATTGCTGTGGATGTCTTTTTAACTCTCCCGGGCTACCCCGGCTCATGGGAGACCGGGAGACTTAAAAAGAATGTACCGGCAACATTAGTGAAGATACAGTATCTTGACATGATACATCAACATTTTCGTCCATGCATTTTGGCCTGGACGTACATTTCAAACAGACGTAAAATGTCCCTGGGATCATGCTGATCAAATTAAACGCAAAACATGATAATGTATTATTTATTTATTTATTTATTTGCTTTTGATTAAGCGCATAGGCAGCCCAATGGGCATCGTGGCGCTTGTTACAGAATTTAAAAATGACTTATTACAACATACAGGGAGGTCATTGCTTAGTTACGATAGTAGAAATTGCAGATTTAGAGAAGAGAGAAAGGAGAAGGAGAAGAGTTAGTTAAACAGGGTAGTTTTGAGGTTTTTTTTGGAAAACCGAAAGTGAGGTTTCTGCTCTGAGTGTGCTGGGTAGAGCATTCCATAACTTCGAGGCAATAAAGGGGAAGCTTATTCCTCCAGCTCTAGCTTTTTCTGATGCGCGGGACCCTCAGTTGGTTGGTGTGACACTGTCTAGTGGGTCTGGTGGACAGAGATCTTGTTATAGTGTCAGAGAGATATGTGGGGGCTGGCAGATTGATGCATTTATGGGCGGTGGTAAGAATTTTGAATGTAATACGCTCTTTGATGGGTACCCAATGTGCTGCCCTTCTGGCTTGAGGGATGCGGTTTCTTTTATGTATGTTGAGTGCTGCTCTTAGTTCGTTGTTCTGGGTAGTTTGAAGTTTGGTCAGATTGGCGTTGGATGTGCCGGCCAGCAACGCATTACAATAATCTAGTTTAGCTCCAATGGTAGCTCTGGCGATCGAGAGGCAGTTATCTTTGGTTAGGAATGGTTTGATGGCATTGATATGCTTTGTACTCAGGGCTGAGGCAGATACGATAGCCTTGACTTGCTTGTCCATGGAGAGGGAGGCGTCTATGTGGACTCCCAATGTTTTGACAGAGGGTAGAACTGGGATAATACAGTTGTCAATGCAGAAATTGGTGTATAGTGAATCGAGGTTAGTGAGTGTGGATTTTTGACCAAGGATGAGAATTTCAGTCTTATCTCCATTAAGACATAGGGCCTAATTACGAGTCCGGCGGTAACCGAGGCGGTAAAACCGCCTGGTTACCGCCGGACTCGTATTACCATTCCGCCTCCATGATTCCCGGAATTACCGGGGCATTACAACCCCGGTTTTCCAGGAATCACGGAGGCGGAATGGTGTTAATCCCCATGCCCATTGAGTCCTATGGGACTCAATGGGAATGGGGATCATGGAAACACCGGCAGCATCTCGTAATGCTGCCGGTATTTCCTCGTTCGCCTGCAGGCGGGCGGTGTTAAACCCACCAGGTCAAACCTGGCGGGAACATCACCTCCCGCCTGCAGGAGTCGGGATCAGGCGGTCCGGAAACAACGGTGGCGGCGGGTTTACCGCCACCGTTATTTCCGGACCGCCTGATTTGTAATGAGGCCCATAGACCATTCGTGGCCATCCATGCTTGGATGGTGGCATATATGTTTTGGAGGGTGGCAGCGTCCTGATGGTATATTCCTGTGAGCGGGAGAAGCACTTGGGTATCGTCCGCATAGTTGGTGTATGTGATCCCAAGTGCGTCCAGTTTATCAAAGAGAGGTTTGGTAAAGAGATTATAGAGGGTGGGAGCTGTGCATGAGCCCTGTGGGACCCCATGCTTAATGGTGGTGGGCTCTGCGTTTGCAGTGTTGGAAAACACTTTCATCACTCTTCCTTTGAGGAAGGATGTGATCCAGTTTGTGGCCTGTTTGGAGAAATGTGCTGCCTTAGTAGGGTGGTTAGTGAGGATGGCATGATCGACCAAATCAAATGCAGCAGAGAGGTCAAGGAGGAGCAGCAGAGCTGGCTTGCCTTTGTCCAAAATTTGGGTAATTTGGTTTTTTAAATCAAGTAAGGCTGTTTCGGTACCATGACCTTTGTGGAATCCTGACTGCCTTTTTCCTAGGACAGACCTTTTTTTTCCAGGTAAGACTGTATCTGCATGTGTGCAGCTTTGTCTAGGATTTTAAGGAGAAATTGAACCGTTGTAATGGGACGGTAGTTATTCGGTTGGGCTGGGTCAAGGGAGGGTTTCTTGAGTAGCGGCCGCACCCATGCCTCCTTGAGGCTGCTTGGGACTTCGCCCGTCTTGAACGAGGCGTTAATAAATGCTGTGATGATTGGCGTAACAGGTGCTGCACACTCTTTGATGATGCTGGGAGGAGGGCATATATCGCCTTTGCATTGAGACGGTTTGAGCTGTTTGAGGATGCGAAGAACCTCAGATTCAGTGACTTGCGAGAAATGAAACCTGGGGGAATGCTTGTCTTCAGAGGCACTGGCGTGAACGGCTTGCTGGGGGGGAAGGGCCTTGAAGTGTTCTGTTATTTTAGATTGAAGTAAATCTATTTTCTTTAGCATAGCTGTTTGGATGCTATTGCACCAGGATTCATCCTTGACAATCTCGTCAGTGCAGATTGGAGGTATGGTTAGCTCTTTGAATATGGTGAATAGCTCTTTTGAGTGGGAGATACGCTTGTTGTAAGTTTCTGATTTAGCCTTTAATATAGCGCTTTTGTACCTCTTAGAGATACTCAGAAAGTTTGCTTTGGTGACGTCACAGGCATTGGCCTGCCATGCTTTAAGAGCTTGGCGCTTGCTTTGGCGTAGATTTAATAGGTCATCTGAGAACCATGAGTTGGAGTGAAGTGATTTTTTTCTCTTTTTTGTTTTCAAGAGGAGCAACAATATTGATGGCGTGGGTAAGGATGTCCTTGAAGATTTCTGCTAGAGTATTAGGGTCAGTTGAGAAAGGATGTGCTAAGCAAGGAATGTTGAGAAAGGGCTCTATATTGTCTGCTGTGAGTTTTTGGCACTTCTGACTAACTTTGCTGGTGCAGGTGTTGGTGGTTTGGAGTAAGAGGTGATGGGGAAGCAGAATTGTAGGCAATTGTGGTCTGACCATGGGAGGGCTGTGTTGGCTTTAAGAATGGAGCCACAGTTGTGGTCTGCTACCCAGTCTAGGTTACGGCCTTTATTATGTGTTGGAGCTGTCACTATCTGGTAAAAAATGTCTGATGGCTAGAGTGTCTTTAAAGATAAGTGCAACCCCACCACCCAATTTGGCTGGTTCGTCCTGTCTCAGGATCGAGTAACCTGGTGGAATGGCTAGGTTACTCGCTGGGCCACAGGCTATATGTAGCCAGGTTTCAGTTATGGCTAAGATATCTAGGTCTTGCAATGTAATAAGCTCGTTTACTTCTATAGCGTGAGCGTTGAGTGAACGTACATTTAGGAGTGCACATTTGAGATGTTGGGGTTTATTTGTTTGCGATGGCCTGACGTCGGTAGTGGGGGTCGTTTTTTTAGTGTTATGATGTCTAGGGGGCGATGAGGTCTGTACCCTAGTCGGGCGCTTATGGGCCGTAGCAAAGGGCAGGTGGCATGCCTTAGCTAGGATGCGTGAGATGCGAGATCCTAGGCGTGAGTTCCTGTGTGTTACCTTTATAGGTGTGTTGATGTATTCTGCAGGATGCGTGCGTGTTTTGAGTCTATGCTGCCTGAGCTGGTTAACCAGCATTTCGGGGGGAGTAGATGTGGAGGGGTATCTTAGTGCTATTGTGTGGCTTTCGGGATGCATTGCAGTCAGTATGTAAGCAGTAATGCTAGCGATAAAGACATAAGCTAAGACTAGAAGGAGGTTCTGTGCATGGGAGGAGTGCATGTTGTGATAGGGATGCAAGTGCGATTCTAATGTGTAGGAGGATTGGGGCTAGAAACTAGGTGGCGACAGTAGAAAGGAAAGAGGCTCCTACGAGATCTCTAAGACATTTGTTATCCAGGAAAAGAAATGAATAGGCATAAGTACAGTGTTGGAATACAACATGGGAGGGCTAGGTCACACATAACATACATATATTAGCAGCTACATGCAAACAGACACGGTTCCTTTGCGGGACGTTCAATCAGTGTGGTCAGCAGTTAATGGGTGCCGGAGCAAAGGACGTTTTAAAGTGCACAAACGAATCTGTGGTCTCGGGTCATAAACAAGTCCTGTGGCTTGATGACTATATTACAACAGAGCAGATAGAGGCGTACCTTAACTCACAGTCCATAGGAGTCTCTTGTATTACATGATTGATTCGATAAAGGGGTGCAGAAAGTCATAGATCCTACCACGTAGCACCCTTGGGGTGTGGAGACGGTTACCTCCTGGCGCAGATGGGTTACGGGTAGAGGCCCCCGGCTCCTTCAGGTTCGAGACAGGGGCAACCCGCCTTTGTGTTTCGGCCTTTGTGTTGAGGGCCGGATCTCGCCTGCCGGCTCTCATTGGATGTAGAAAAGGCGGTCGGCGGCCAATCGGGTGCCACGTTGCTGCAGTTAGGCAGGAAGCTGGAAAAGGATTACAATCTGCAGCAGCAAATGCAAAAAACGGGTGCTGGTGGGCATATGCACCAAATTAAAATCTAGGTGCTGGTGAGGGAGGCACACCATATTACAACATTTACAGTGTTGGCATTTGACACTGGGGGGGGGTAGTGGCAACACAAGTGTTTCGGCCAATTTAGAGCTGATCTATTCTAATAAGGAGTGGAAGGCTTTCATCAGCACAGTGAGGAAAAGTAGGTAATGGAGTCCTGTTTCCCTCTGTCAAACAAATGAACAGAGATGAATGTGTGAGAATGCATACTGGTGCGGGTACTAATTGGATTAATTATATATTTCATTTAATGCTTATTCATTGATAAAAGGTATCTTCCTCCATGAGGAGGGAGATCATTCTTACCGTGTTTCTGTCACGATTGTGCCACTGGCGCACCAATTGGCACCCATCGTGGACTATTTGGGACTCATTTGTTTCCGTAATACTCCCTGGACAACACCTATTCATACTATTGTCTTTACTTTCCGTTTGCAAGGCTTTGGAACTTTCTTATTTACTTTTACAAACTACATGTCCCATAATGGAACTTCTGGCAGTTCCCATTCCCTGGCTATTCCTATGCAGCAGTTCTAGCACTACAATCCCCAGAAGCCTTAGAGAACAGTGCAGCTTTCGCTTTCCCAGGACTAGAGAGGGAGAAGGCCAATTACATTCAGGTGTGCTGCTCCAGGTGCTGCTAATTAGCCTACTTCAGCACAGGGCAGGTCAGTATTTAAGCAGCTGCCTGCAGGAGCACAAGAGTCTTGCATAGAGCTACCAGCCCTTTGTTGCCTTGTTCCTTGGAAATGCGCTGTGTCCTGTGGTTTCCAGTTCCTGTTCTTGTTCCAGAGCCCTGTGCTTCCTGCTTTGCAGCCCTGTTTCTTAGCCTTCTCTCCCCTGCCTTTTGCCTGCACCTCTGTGCCTTCCATACTGCAGCCCTGCTTCCTTGTTTGCAGCCCTCTATTCCCTGGCTACAGCCCCCTTGCTCCCTTGTTTGCAGCCCTCTATTCCCTGGCTACCTCCCCCTTGCTCTCTTCCTTGCTTGCAGCCCTCTGTTCCCTGGCTACACCCACTTTGCTTTCAACCATCAATTATCTTTTTCCTAGCCGTGTGCTGCGCCCTCTGCCCATGATTCCTGTCCTTAGCTTCCTTGAATCTTTAGTCCTCCCTTTTTTCATTCACTTCAGTAGTACTGTTCCTTGATTTCTCTCTGCTAGCTTTCTCTTGTCTATCCAGCCCTGAGTTACTGTTCTTGATTCCCGTGTCCAGTTTCCGGTTGCCGTTCCCTGCATTTAAATACTAGGTTTCTGCCCTTCCTTTCTTCCGGTTCTCTGTCCTGAACCTTGCTCTCTTTGACTTCCTTTTCCCTGGATATTTTTGTTCTTGTCGTCACTTGTGCTTTATGTAATTCCTATGTAACAGAGTTTGGCTTCTGGGTTTCCAGCAGGCAATCTCTGCCCCTTCCCTTGTCGCGTTTCAGTGTTGTACTTCGTGTCTTTGTTAACAGTGTACTGGTTCCTGTTTCAGGAAGCAGTCATTGTTCGGTTCCTGCTGGACCTGTACAGGCTTCAGTCTTGTGAGTACTGTTACCTTGTTCGTGCCTTAGGGTTCAGATACAGACACCCACTGCTGTTGCTCCTAGCCATGAGCATTCAGAGTGGGCCCCTGTAATAGTAATCTATTCAGAGGGCTGGAGTTTCCCAAGTTCCATGGAACACACTCCCCCATTCTGCGTACACCCCAAGAGGGAACCAAACGTGTTTGTTCTCTTTGTATTCCCTGCCCCTTTTGGTTCACAACCTCTGTTACCTATCCTTTCTTGTATGCGGGACTCCTTGTAATCCAGCTTCTTGTGTGCCTTTCTCCCTTTGGCTTAGTGGGCACGCCTCTACCCTCAGGCCCTTTCTGACAGATCCGATATGTTCACACAGTGTTTTCCAAAAACCCACTTTGAGTAATGGGTGCAGAAGACGGCTTGCTGCTGAACTATCTTGCTCCCAGGGTTCCTATGAGTGAACAGTGGACATGGTTATGGGGATATGTTTCCCACTAAGGGCGGGTACTGTGTGTACTGCCCATGTGCAAAGACAACTATTGTGTTGCCCATATGCGACAATGTAGGATAGTGCTTCAAAAGTGTTGCACTAGCCATTGGTTTATTACTAGGATATAGCTTACCCTGTGTGTTAATCTTGGTGGGATATTTGATGGTCCCCCTTCTCAGAGTGTGGTGGCTGCTGGGCCAGAGCGAGTATTTGCCAGGTCACTGTGAAGGGCAGGCAATACTTATATAAGTACAACCTTTGTCCATTTCGGCATCATAATGAGAGTGCTTTAGTGTGTCAATAAGATGCTTACTACTGCTCACTCTGTTATTTAGTGAAGTAATAAACGTGGTGTCCTGTTTAAGATTATAAACAAAGAGTGTGCTATTCTATTTTCTTAACAAAGCTTATGAACGCCTGTGTCATATAGTGCACCTCTGGATAATGCGTGTTGGCGGCTACTTGTTGCAGCCCATAGTTTCAGTGACCGACCGCGCCTATTGAGCCATGGTGAAGATGTTGAGATGGAGTGCTGGATTGATATACACAGTGATTCACCGGTGCACCCACAACCTTTCAATTAAATCTGACTGGGATGCAATGGAGGACCAAATCCCAACTGTGATTTAAAAAAAGGGACAGTGAAAGACTGCGCCTTAGGCGGCCGCTGTAGTAGCGTTCCAGTCCCGGTGTCGGTGTCAGTTAAATGTCTGTGCTGGATCGGGGCTCTTACCCGTTATTATTGGGGTCCTATGTTGGGAAAAAGCCTGGAGGGGGCGCTAGAGGGAAAGCCTACATAGCGAGATGCTCCTCTGGCCAACCCACCCCGGGTTAAGTCAAACTCTTCTCCTCCTCCAACCCCTTATTTATTATTTTATATATTCAGATTTGTAGAGCGCACGTCAGCCCAGGGGCATCATGGCGCTTGTTAGTCATATCTTGGTTACGCATAATACAATACAAATAATACAATATTTAACAAAGAATACATTACTTACAGTGGAAAATGTGTTATTAGTACAAGAAGCAATGCATTATATTTACATAGATACGCAGGGGTCACATTATTGTGCAAGGAAAGAGGTCTTCAGTTTCCTACGAAAAATTGGGAGCAAGTTTTCCGCTCTAATGTCTGCAGGAAGAGCGTTCCAGGTCTTGGTGGCAATGTAGGGGAAGCGTAGGCCACCGGCTTTGGCTTTTTTGATGCGTGGGATGCAGAGTAGGTTGGTGTATTGCGTCCTGGTAGGACGGGCGGAGGAGGGTTTGGAGATGGTCTCTGATAGATAGGACGGGGCGGAGAGAGAGAGGAATTTGTGGGTGAGGGTGAGGATTTTGAGTGTGATCCGTTCTTTAACCGGGAGCCATTGGGCTGCATGTCTGGCATGGGAGCTATGCTCTCTTCTTGGGATACTGAGAGCGGCCCGGAGAGCATTGTTCTGTGTGACTTGGAGTTTGTTTAGGTTTTTTGCTGATGTGCCCGCTAGGAGGGCATTGCAATAGTCCAGTTTGGCTCCAATGGTTGCTCTGGCTATGGAGAGGCAGTTGGGTTTGGAGATGTAAGGCTTAATGGCGTTTATGAGTTTAGTGGTATGCGCAGATGAGGAGGTGATTGCGCTGACTTGTTTATTCATAGATAGAGAGGAGTCTATGTACACTCCCAGTGTCTTTGCCCCTGGAGCTGGAAGGGGCGTCCCCAAGGGCCTGACGCATCCGGTCTCTGGCGCTTGTGGGTGTTCGTAAGGCAGGGGCTGCAACAGTGCAGTCTCATTTTTGGCAGCCTCCCTGCCTGCAATTCCCACCCCATCCCTTCATTAATTTGATAGCGGGATGTGAGATGGTTAGGTCATATGATTTTCTGTGTTTTTTTTTATAAAACAAAAATAACATGTTCTCTATGCTGTGACCACACAATGGGGGGGGCAGTCAATAGTGCTCGTCACACTGCTCAGATGCTGGGATTCCCCCAGTGCATTGGAGATAAAAAACCTGGCCTGCTTACCTTCTTCATGCAGTGCATATGACCTGAGGAAACTCCACCCATCCAAGACAAAACAAGACTGTTTAGTTATTAGCCTCTGGCTGCTGGGCCTGGAAGCAACTTGGGTCCGAGCTGCAAACCATGCAGCCGAGAGACAAGGCGAGACGCTTGGCACTAAAGCAGGTCGTCCTCACCTCTGGACCTGGTCAGACCAAATCTCTAAAATCAAAACCAGGAGTGGAAATAAAGGCACTCCTGCTCAAGGGCTGTATGTGCCACTCCTTTATACTTGACACGTTACTGGGGGCTCGGTTTCTATTGAGCCTGCAAGAAAAATGTGGAGTTACCAGAGCAACCGCTACTCGCCGAAATAGAGGAAGAACCAACGCAGCAAACAATCCCTGTGCACAGATATGGGGCGGAGCAGTAGTGTGCTAAGGTAGAACACGAGCCGTTCCGCAACACTCTTCAAAACAGAACACAACATGTAGCAAGCCACGGGAATCGCCTATGTTACGAAGACGTGTGTAAGGAAACTCGCAAAACAATAAGACGGTGTCCAAAGAGGGGTGCAAGAAAATGGGGTACGGACAGCCCTTTGCGGAAACATATATCAGTGATGGATAGACATTTTAGCTATCATTTGCTACAGCAGTTTTTCAATTTCATGGCACTCAGGACATTTTTTAAATGTGCTGTAAGTCATTAGCACTAGAAGCACTGAGAATCCTTCAGTACCCACAGGCAATTTGGATGTGTATAAAACGCAACAAACTAATTTGTATGCGTGGCCTTCCAAACGTGTGGGCGGGGCATTCCGTTTAAGTAGGTCTTCAGGTTTTTCATTTTGAAATGTAGGCAGCTATGGTGCTCGGGTCACTTAGTAGCAGCATCATGCTGTAGAGAGTTAAGAGCGGGTAACAGAAGAGCAGAAACATGCTCTAGAGAGTTGAGAGCGGGTAACATAGGATGGAGCAGCGACATGCTTTAGAGAGTTAAGAGTGGATAACATAGGACGGAGCAGCGACATGCTTTCGAGAGTTAAGAGTGGGTCACATAGGAGCAGCGACATGCTGCAAAGAGTTCAGAGCAGGTCACATAGGAGCAGCAACATGCTTTAGAGAGTTAAGAGCGCGTCACAGGAGCAGATACAAGCTGTATTTAAGAGTGGATCACACAGGAGCAGCGACATGCTTTAGAGAGTTAAGAGCGGGTCACATAGGAGCAGCGACATGCTGTAGAGAGTTAAGAGCGGGTCACATAGGAGCAGCGACATACCTTAGAGAGTTAAGAGCGGGTCACATAGGAGAAGCGATATGCTGTAGAGAGTTAAGAGCGGGTAACAGAGGAGCAGCAGCATGCTTTAGAGAGTTAAGAGCAGGTAACATAGGATGGAGCAGTGACATGCTTTAGAGAGTTAAGAGCGGGTCACATAGGAGCAGCGACATGCTGTAGAGAGTTAAGAGTGGCTCGCATAGGAGCAGCGACATGCTGTAGAGCGTTAAGAGTGGGTCACATAGGAGCAGCGACATGCTGTAGAGAGTTAAGAGAGGGTCGCGTAGGAGCAGCGACATGCTTTAGAGAGTTAAGAGTGGGTCAAATAGGAGCAGCAACATGCTTTTGAGAGTTAAGAGCGGGTCACATAGGAGCAGATACAAGCTGTAGTCAAAAGCGGATCACACAGGAGCAGCGACATGCTTTAGAGAGTTAAGAGCGGGTCACATAAGAGCAGCGACATGCTGTAGAGAGTTAAGAGCGGGTAACATAGGATGGAGCAGCGACATGCTGCAGAGAGTTCAGAGTGGGTCACATAGGAGCAGCAACATGCTTTAGAGAGTTAAGAGCGGGTCACATAGGAGCAGATACAAGCTGTAGTTAAGAGTGGATTACACAGGAGCAGCGACATGCTTTAGAGAGTTAAGAGCGGGTCACATAGGAGCAGCGACATGCTGTAGAGAGTTAAGAGCGGACCACATAGGAGCAGCGACATGCTGTAGAGCGTTAAGAGCGGGTCACATAGGAGCAGCGACATACCTTAGAGAGTTAAGAGCGGGTCACATAGGAGCAGCAACATGCTGTAGAGAGTTAAGAGCGGGTAACAGAGGAGCAGCAGCATGCTTTAGAGAGTTAAGAGCGGGTAACATAGGACGGAGCAGCTACATGCTTTAAAGAGTTAAGATTGGGTCACATAGGAGCAGCAACATGCTTTAGAGAGTTAAGAGTGGGCCACATAGGAGAAGATACAAGCTGTAATTAAGAGTGGATCACACAGGAGCAGCAACATGCTTTAGAGAGTTAAGAGCGGGTCACATAGGAGCAGCGACATGCTGTAGAGAGTTAAGAGCGGCTCGCATGAGAGCAGCGACATGCTGTAGAGCGTTAAGAGCGGGTCACATAGGAGCAGCGACATACCTTAGAGAGTTAAGAGCGGGTCACAGGAGAAGCGATATGCTTTAGAGAGTAGAGTTAAGAGCGGGTCACATAGGAGCAGCGACATGCTTTTGAGAGTTAAGAGCGGGTCACATAGGAGCAGATACAAGCTGTAGAGAGTTAAGAGCGAGTAACAGAGGAGCATCAACATGCTTTAGAGAGTTAAGAGCGGGTAACATAGGACGGAGCAGCGACATGCTTTAGAGAGTTAAGAGTGGGTCACATAGGAGCAGCGACATGCTGCAGAGAGTTCAGAGCGGGTCACATAGGAGCAGCAACATTCTTTAGAGAGTTAAGAGCGGGTCACATAGGAGCAGATACAAGCTGTAGAGAGTTAAGAGCGGGTAACAGAGGAGCAGCAACATGCTTTAGAGAGTTAAGAGCGGGTAACAGGACGGAGCAGCGACATGCTTTAAAGAGTAAAGAGTGGGTCACATAGGAGCAGCGACATGCTACAGAGAGTTCAGAGCGGGTCACATAGGAGCAGCAACATGCTTTAGAGAGTTAAGAGCGGGTCACATAGGAGCAGATACAAGCTGTAGAGAGTTAAGAGCGGGTAACAGAGGAGCAGCAACATGCTTTAGAGAGTTAAGAGCGGGTAACATAGGACGGAGCAGTGACATGCTTTAAAGAGTAAAGAGTGGGTCACATAGGAGCAGCGACATGCTACAGAGAGTTCAGAGCGGGTCACATAGGGGCAGCAACATGCTTTAGAGAGTTAAGAGCGGGTCATATAGGAGCAGATACAAGCTGTAGAGAGTTAAGAGCGGGTAACAGAGGAGCAGCAACATGCTTTAGAGAGTTAAGAGCGAGTAACATAGGACGGAGCAGCAACATGCTTTAGAGAGTTAAGAGTGGGTCACATAGGAGCAGCAAAATGCTGCAGAGAGTTCAGAGCGGGTCACATAGGAGCAGCAACATGCTTTAGAGAGTTAAGAGCGGGTCACATAGGAGCAGATACAAGCTGTAGAGAGTTAAGAGCGGACCACATAGGAGCAGCGACATGCTGTAGAACGTTAAGAGCGGGTCACATAGGAGAAGCGATATGCTTTAGAGAGTTAAGAATGGGTCACATAGGAGCAGTGACATGCTTTAGAGAGTTAAGAGCGGGTAACATAGGAGCAGCGACATGCTGTAGAGAGTTAAGAGCGGGTAACATAGGACGGAGCAGCAACATGCTTTAGAGAGTTAAGATTGGGTCACATAGGAGCAGCAACATGCTTTAGAGAGTTCAGAGTGGGCCACATAGGAGCAGATACAAGCTGTAATTAAGATTGGATCACACAGGAGCAGCAACATGCTTTAGAGATTTAAGAGCGGGTCACATAAGAGCAGCGACATGCTGTAGAGAGTTAAGAGCGCTCGCATAGGAGCAGCAACATGCTGTAGAGCGTTAAGAGTGGGTCAGATAGGAGCAGCGACATGCTGTAGAGAGTTAAGAGAGGGTCGTGTAGGAGCAGCAACATGCTGTAGAGCGTTAAGAGCGGGTCACACAGGATAAGCGATATGCTTTAGAGAGTTAAGAGTGGGTCACATAGGAGCAGCGACATGCTTTAGAGTGTTAAGAGCGGGTCACATAGGAGCAGATACAAGCTGTATTTAAGAGTGGATCACACAGGAGCAGCGACATGCTTTAGACAGTTAAGAGCGGGTAACATAGGAGCAGCGACATGCTGTAGAGAGTTAAGAGCGGACCACATAGGAGCAGCGACATGCTTTAGAGAGTTAAGAGTGGGTCAAATAGGAGCAGCGTCATGCTTTTGAGAGTTAAGAGCGGGTCACATAGGAGCAGATACAAGCTGTAGAGAGTTAAGAGCGGGTAACAGAGGAGCAGCAACATGCTTTAGAGAGTTAAGAGCGTGTAACATAGGACGGAGCAGCGACATGCTTTAGAGAGTTAAGAGTGGGTCACGTAGGAGCAGCGACATGCTGCAGAGAGTTCAGAGCGGGTCACATAGGAGCAGATACAAGCTGTAGAGAGTTAAGAGCGGGTCACATAGGAGCAGATACAAGCTGTAGAGAGTTAAGAGCGGGTCACATAGGAGCAGCAACATGCTTTAGAGAGTTAAGAGCGGGTCACATAGGAGCAGATCCAAGCTGTAGTTAAGAGTGGATTACACAGGAGCAGCGACATGCTTTAGAGAGTTAAGAGCGGACCGCATAGGAGCAGCGACATGCTGTAGAGCGTTAAGAGCGGGTCACGTAGGAGCAGCGACATGCTGCAGAGAGTTCAGAGCGGGTCACATAGGAGCAGCAACATGCTTTAGAGAGTTAAGAGCGGGTCACATAGGAGCAGATACAAGCTGTAGAGAGTTAAGAGCGGGTAACAGAGGAGCAGCAACATGGTTTAGAAAGTTAAGAGCGAGTAACATAGGACGGAGCAGCGACATGCTTTAGAGAGTTAAGAGTGGGTCACATAGGAGCAGCGACATGCTGCAGAGAGTTCAGAGCGGGTCACATAGGAGCAGCAACATGCTTTAGAGAGTTAAGAGCGGGTCACATAGGAGCAGATAAAAGCTGTAGTTAAGAGTGGATCACACAGGAGCAGCAACATGCTTTAGAGAGTTAAGAGCGGGTCACATAGGAGCAGCGACATGCTGTAGAGAGTTAAGAGCGGCTCGCATAGGAGCAGCGACATGCTGTAGAGCGTTAAGAGCGGGTCACATAGGAGCAGATACAAGCTGTAGAGAGTTAAGAGCGAGTAACAGAGGAGCAGCAACATGCTTTAGAGAGTTAAGAGCGGGTAACATAGGACGGAGCAACGACATGCTTTAAAGAGTAAAGAGTGGGTCACATAGGAGCAGCGACATGCTACAGAGAGTTCAGAGCGGGTCACATAGGAGCAGCAACATGCTTTAGAGAGTTAAGAGCGGGTCACATAGGAGCAGATACAAGCTGTAGAGAGTTAAGAACGGGTAACAGAGGAGCAGCAACATGCTTTAGAGAGTTAAGAGCGAGTAACATAGGACGGAGCAGCGACATGCTTTAGAGATTTAAGAGCGGGTCACATAAGAGCAGCGACATGCTGTAGAGAGTTAAGAGCGCTCGCATAGGAGCAGCAACATGCTGTAGAGCGTTAAGAGTGGGTCACATAGGAGCAGCGACATGCTGTAGAGAGTTAAGAGAGGGTCGTGTAGGAGCAGCAACATGCTGTAGAGCGTTAAGAGCGGGTCACACAGGATAAGCGATATGCTTTAGAGAGTTAAGAGTGGGTCACATAGGAGCAGCGACATGCTTTAGAGTGTTAAGAGCGGGTCACATAGGAGCAGATACAAGCTGTATTTAAGAGTGGATCACACAGGAGCAGCGACATGCTTTAGACAGTTAAGAGCGGGTAACATAGGAGCAGCGACATGCTGTAGAGAGTTAAGAGCGGACCACATAGGAGCAGCGACATGCTTTAGAGAGTTAAGAGTGGGTCAAATAGGAGCAGCGTCATGCTTTTGAGAGTTAAGAGCGGGTCACATAGGAGCAGATACAAGCTGTAGAGAGTTAAGAGCGGGTAACAGAGGAGCAGCAACATGCTTTAGAGAGTTAAGAGCGGGTCACATAGGAGCAGCGACATGCTGTAGAGAGTTAAGAGCGGCTCGCATAGGAGCAGCGACATGCTGTAGAGCGTTAAGAGCGGGTCACATAGGAGCAGATACAAGCTGTAGAGAGTTAAGAGCGAGTAACAGAGGAGCAGCAACATGCTTTAGAGAGTTAAGAGCGGGTAACATAGGACGGAGCAACGACATGCTTTAAAGAGTAAAGAGTGGGTCACATAGGAACAGCGACATGCTACAGAGAGTTCAGAGCGGGTCACATAGGAGCAGCAACATGCTTTAGAGAGTTAAGAGCGGGTCACATAGGAGCAGATACAAGCTGTAGAGAGTTAAGAACGGGTAACAGAGGAGCAGCAACATGCTTTAGAGAGTTAAGAGCGAGTAACATAGGACGGAGCAGCGACATGCTTTAGAGAGTTAAGAGTGGGTCACATAGGAGCAGCGACATGCTGCAGAGAGTTCAGAGCGGGTCACATAGGAGCAGCAACATGCTTTAGAGAGTTAAGCGCGGGTCACATAGGAGCAGATACAAGCTGTAGTTAAGAGTGGATCACACAGGAGCAGCGACATGCTTTAGAGAGTTAAGAGCGGATCACATAGGAGCAGCGACATGCTGTAGAGAGTTAAGAGCGGACCACATAGGAGCAGCGACATGCTGTACAGCGTTAAGAGTGGATCACACAGGAGCAGCGACATGCTTTAGAGAGTTAAGATTGGGTCACATAGGAGCAGCAACATGCTTTAGAGAGTTAAGAGTGGGCCACATAGGAGCAGATACAAGCTGTAATTAAGAGTGGATCACACAGGAGCAGCAACATGCTTTAGAGAGTTAAGAGCGGGTCACATAGGAGCAGCGACATGATGTAGAGAGTTAAGAGCGGCTCGCATAGGAGCAGCGACATGCTGTAGAGCGTTAAGAGCGGGTCACATAGGAGCAGATACAAGCTGTAGAGAGTTAAGAGCGAGTAACAGAGGAGCAGCAACATGCTTTAGAGAGTTAAGAGCGAGTAACATAGGACGGAGCAGCGACATGCTTTAGAGAGTTAAGAGTGGGTCACATAGGAGCAGCGACATGCTGCAGAGAGTTCAGAGCGGGTCACATAGGAGCAGCAACATGCTTTAGAGAGTTAAGCGCGGGTCACATAGGAGCAGATACAAGCTGTAGTTAAGAGTGGATCACACAGGAGCAGCGACATGCTTTAGAGAGTTAAGAGCGGGTCACATAGGAGCAGCGACATGCTGTAGAGAGTTAAGAGCGGACCACATAGGAGCAGCGACATGCTGTACAGCGTTAAGAGTGGATCACACAGGAGCAGCGACATGCTTTAGAGAGTTAAGATTGGGTCACATAGGAGCAGCAACATGCTTTAGAGAGTTAAGAGTGGGCCACATAGGAGCAGATACAAGCTCTAATTAAGAGTGGATCACACAGGAGCAGCAACATGCTTTAGAGAGTTAAGAGCGGGTCACATAGGAGCAGCGACATGCTGTAGAGAGTTAAGAGCCGCTCGCATAGGAGCAGCGACATGCTGTAGAGCGTTAAGAGCGGGTCACATAGGAGCAGATACAAGCTGTAGAGAGTTAAGAGCGAGTAACAGAGGAGCAGCAACATGCTTTAGAGAGTTAAGAGCGGGTAACATAGGACGGAGCAACGACATGCTTTAAAGAGTAAAGAGTGGGTCACATAGGAGCAGCAACATGCTTTAGAGAGTTAAGAGCGAGTAACATAGGACGGAGCAGCGACATGCTTTAGAGAGTTAAGAGTGGGTCACATAGGAGCAGTGACATGCTGCAGAGAGTTCAGAGCGGGTCACATAGGAGCAGCAACATGCTTTAGAGAGTTAAGCGCGGGTCACATAGGAGCAGATACAAGCTGTAGTTAAGAGTGGATCACACAGGAGCAGCGACATGCTTTAGAGAGTTAAGAGCGGGTCACATAGGAGCAGCGACATGCTGTAGAGAGTTAAGAGCGGACCACATAGGAGCAGCGACATGCTGTACAGCGTTAAGAGCGGATCACATAGGAGCAGCGACATACCTTAGAGAGTTAAGAGCGGGTCACATAGGAGAAGCGATATGCTTTAGAGAGTTAAGAATGGGTCACATAGGAGCAGTGACATGCTTTAGAGAGTTAAGAGCGGGTAACATAGGAGCAGCGACATGCTGTAGAGAGTTAAGAGCGGGTAACAGAGGAGCAGCAGCATGCTTTAGAGAGTTAAGAGCGGGTAACATAGGACAGAGCAGCGACATGCTTTAGAGAGTTAAGATTGGGTCACATAGGAGCAGCAACATGCTTTAGAGATTTAAGAGTGGGCCACATAGGAGCAGATACAAGCTGTAATTAAGAGTGGATCACACAGGAGCAGCGACATGCTTTAGAGAGTTAAGATTGGGTCACATAGGAGCAGCAACATGCTTTAGAGATTTAAGAGCGGGTCACATAGGGGCAGCGACATGCTGTAGAGCGTTAAGAGTGGGTCACATAGGAGCAGCAACATGCTGTAGAGCGTTAAGAGCGGGTCACATAGGAGCAGCGGCATACCTTAGAGAGTTAAGAGCGGGTCACACAGGAGAAGCGATATGCTTTAGAGAGTTAAGAGTGGGTCAAATAGGAGCAGCGACATGCTTTTGAGAGTTAAGAGCGGGTCACATAGGAGCAGATACAAGCTGTATTTAAAAGTGGACCACACAGGAGCCGCGACATTCTTTAGAGAGTTAAGAGTGGGTCACATAGGAGCAGCGACATGCTGCAGAGAGTTAAGAGAGGACCGCATAGGAGCAGCGACGTGCTGTAGAGCGTTAAGAGCGGGTCACATAGGAGCAGCGACATACCTTAGAGAGTTAAGAGCCGGTCACATAGGAGAAGCGATATGCTTTAGAGAGTTAAGAATGGGTCACATAGGAGCAGTGACATGCTTTAGAGAGTTAAGAGCGGGTAACAGAGGAGCAGCAGCATGCTTTAGAGAGTTAAGAGCGGGTAACATAGGACGGAGCAGCTACATGCTTTAGAGAGTCAAGATTGGGTCACATAGGAGCAGCAACATGCTTTAGAGAGTTAAGAGTGGGCCACATAGGAGCAGATACAAGCTGTAATTAAGAGTGGATCACACAGGAGCAGCAACTTGCTTTAGAGAGTTAAGAGCGGGTCACATAGGAGCAGCGACATGCTGTAGAGAGTTAAGAGCGGCTCGCATAGGAGCAGCGACATGCTGTAGAGCGTTAAGAGCGGGTCACATAGGAGCAGCGACATACCTTAGAGAGTTAAGAGCGGGTCACACAGGAGAAGTGATATGCTTTAGAGAGTTAAGAGTGGGTCAAATAGGAGCAGCGACATGCTTTTGAGAGTTAAGAGCGGGTCACATAGGAGCAGATACAAGCTGTAGAGAGTTAATAGCGGGTAACAGAGGAGCAGCAACATGCTTTAGAGAGTTAAGAGCGGGTAACATAGGACGGAGCAGCGACATGCTTTAAAGAGTAAAGAGTGGGTCACATAGGAGCAGCGACATGCTACAGAGAGTTCAGACCGGGTCACATAGGAGCAGCAACATGCTTTAGAGAGTTAAGAGCGGGTCACATAGGAGCAGATACAAGCTGTAGAGAGTTAAGAGCGGGTAACAGAGGAGCAGCAACATGCTTTTGAGAGTTAAGAGCAGGTCACATAGGAGCAGCGACATACCTTAGAGAGTTAAGAGCGAGTAACTGAGGAGCAGCGACATGCTACAGAGAGTTCAGACCGGGTCACATAGGAGCAGCAACATGCTTTAGAGAGTTAAGAGCGGGTCACATAGGAGCAGATACAAGCTGTAGAGAGTTAAGAGCGGGTAACAGAGGAGCAGCAACATGCTTTAGAGAGTTAAGAGCGGGTAACATAGGACGGAGCAGCGACATGCTTTAGAGAGTTAAGAGTGGGTCACATAGGAGCAGCGACATGCTGCAGAGAGTACAGAGCGGGTCACATAGGAGCAGCAACATGCTTTAGAGAGTTAAGAGCGGGTCACATAGGAGCAGCGACATGCTGTAGAGAGTTAAGAGCGGACCGCATAGGAGCAGCGACATGCTGTAGAGCGTTAAGAGCGGGTCACATAGGAGCAGCGACATACCTTAGAGAGTTAAGAGCGGGTAACATAGGAGCAGCAACATGCTGTAGAGAGTTAAGAGCGGGTAACAGAGGAGCAGCAGCATGCTTTAGAGAGTTAAGAGCGGGTAACATAGGACGGAGCAGCGACATGCTTTAGAGAGTCAAGATTGGGTCACATAGGAGCAGCAACATGCTTTAGAGAGTTAAGAGTGGGCCACATAGGAGCAGATACAAGCTGTAATTAAGAGTGGATCACACAGGAGCAGCAACTTGCTTTAGAGAGTTAAGAGCGGGTCACATAGGAGCAGCGACATGCTTTTGAGAGTTAAGAGCAGGTCACATAGGAGAAGTGATATGCTTTAGAGAGTTAAGAGTGGGTCAAATAGGAGCAGCGGCATGCTTTTGAGGGTTAAGAGCAGGTCACATAGGAGCAGCGACATACCTTAGAGAGTTAAGAGCGAGTAACTGAGGAGCAGCGACATGCTACAGAGAGTTCAGACCGGGTCACATAGGAGCAGCAACATGCTTTAGAGAGTTAAGAGCGGGTCACATAGGAGCAGATACAAGCTGTAGAGAGTTAAGAGCGGGTAACAGAGGAGCAGCAACATGCTTTAGAGAGTTAAGAGCGAGTAACATAGGACGGAGCAGCGACATGCTTTAGAGAGTTAAGAGTGGGTCACATAGGAGCAGCAACATGCTGCAGAGAGTTCAGAGCGGGTCACATAGGAGCAGCAACATGCTTTAGAGAGTTAAGAGCGGGTCACATAGGAGCAGATACAAGCTGTAGTTAAGAGTGGATCACACAGGAGCAGCGACATGCTTTAGAGAGTTAAGAGCGGGTAACATAGGAGCAGCGACATGCTGTAGAGAGTTCATGCTTTAGAGAGTTAAGAGCGGGTAACATAGGACGGAGCAGCGACATGCTTTAGAGAGTTAAGATTGGGTCACATAGGAGCAGCAACATGCTTTAAAGAGTTAAGAGCGGGTCACATAGGAGCAGCGACATGCTACAGAGAGTTCAGAGCGGGTCACATAGGAGCAGCAACATGCTTTAGAGAGTTAAGAGCGGGTCACATAGGAGCAGATACAAGCTGTAGAGAGTTAAGAACGGGTAACAGAGGAGCAGCAACATGCTTTAGAGAGTTAAGAGCGAGTAACATAGGACGGAGCAGCGACATGCTTTAGAGAGTTAAGAGTGGGTCACATAGGAGCAGCGACATGCTGCAGAGAGTTCAGAGCGGGTCACATAGGAGCAGCAACATGCTTTAGAGAGTTAAGCGCAAGTCACATAGGAGCAGATACAAGCTTTAGTTAAGAGTGGATCACACAGGAGCAGCGACATGCTTTAGAGAGTTAAGAGCGGGTCACATAGGAGCAGCGACATGCTGTAGAGAGTTAAAAGCGGACCACATAGGAGCAGCGACATGCTGTACAGTGTTAAGAGCGGATCACATAGGAGCAGCGACATACCTTAGAGAGTTAAGAGCGGGTCACATAGGAGAAGCGATATGCTTTAGAGAGTTAAGAATGGGTCACATAGGAGCAGTGACATGCTTTAGAGAGTTAAGAGCGGGTAACATAGGAGCAGCGACATGCTGTAGAGAGTTAAGAGCGGGTAACAGAGGAGCAGCAGCATGCTTTAGAGAGTTAAGAGCGGGTAACATAGGACGGAGCAGCGACATGCTTTAGAGAGTTAAGATTGGGTCACATAGGAGCAGCAACATGCTTTAGAGAGTTAAGAGTGGGCCACATAGGAGCAGATACAAGCTGTAATTAAGAGTGGATCACACAGGAGCAGCAACATGCTTTAGAGATTTAAGAGCGGGTCACATAGGGGCAGCGACATGCTGTAGAGAGTTAAGAGCGCTCGCATAGGAGCAGCGACATGCTGTAGAGCGTTAAGAGTGGGTCACATAGGAGCAGCGACATGCTGTAGAGCGTTAAGAGAGGGTCGTGTAGGAGCAGCAACATGCAGTAGAGCGTTAAGAGCGGGTCACATAGAAGCAGCGGCATACCTTAGAGAGTTAAGAGCGGGTCACACAGGAGAAGCGATATGCTTTAGAGAGTTAAGAGTGGGTCACATAGGAGCAGCAACATGCTTTAGAGAGTTAAGAGCGGGTCACATAGTAGCAGATACAAGCTGTATTTAAAAGTGGATCACACAGGAGCAGCGACATGCTTTAGAGAGTTAAGAGTGGGTCACGTAGGAGCAGCGACATGCTGCAGAGAGTTCAGAGCGGGTCACATAGGAGCAGCAACATGCTTTAGAGAGTTAAGAGCGGGTCACATAGGAGCAGATACAAGCTGTAGAGAGTTAAGAGCGGGTAACAGAGGAACAGCAACATGCTTTAGAGAGTTAAGAGCGGGTAACATAGGACGGAGCAGCGACATGCTTTAGAGAGTTAAGAGTGGGTCACATAGGAGCAGCGACATGCTGCAGAGAGTACAGAGCGGGTCACATAGGAGCAGCAACATGCTTTAGAGAGTTAAGAGCGGGTCACATAGGAGCAGCGACATGCTGTAGAGAGTTAAGAGCGGACCGCATAGGAGCAGCGACATGCTGTAGAGCGTTAAGAGCGGGTCACATAGGAGCAGCGACATACCTTAGAGAGTTAAGAGCGGTCACATAGGAGAAGCGATATGCTTTAGAGAGTTAAGAATGGGTCACATAGGAGCAGTGACATGCTTTAGAGAGTTAAGAGCGGGTAACATAGGAGCAGCAACATGCTGTAGAGAGTTAAGAGCGGATAACAGAGGAGCAGCAGCATGCTTTAGAGAGTTAAGAGCGGGTAACATAGGACGGAGCAGCGACATGCTTTAGAGAGTCAAGATTGGGTCACATAGGAGCAGCAACATGCTTTAGAGAGTTAAGAGTGGGCCACATAGGAGCAGATACAAGCTGTAATTAAGAGTGGATCACACAGGAGCAGCAACTTGCTTTAGAGAGTTAAGAGCAGGTCACATAGGAGAAGTGACATGCTTTAGAGAGTTAAGAGCGGGTAACATAGGAGCAGCAACATGCTGTAGAGAGTTAAGAGCGGATAACAGAGGAGCAGCAGCATGCTTTAGAGAGTTAAGAGCGGGTAACATAGGACGGAGCAGCGACATGCTTTAGAGAGTCAAGATTGGGTCACATAGGAGCAGCAACATGCTTTAGAGAGTTAAGAGTGGGCCACATAGGAGCAGATACAAGCTGTAATTAAGAGTGGATCACACAGGAGCAGCAACTTGCTTTAGAGAGTTAAGAGCAGGTCACATAGGAGAAGTGATATGCTTTAGAGAGTTAAGAGTGGGTCAAATAGGAGCAGCGGCATGCTTTTGAGAGTTAAGAGCAGGTCACATAGGAGCAGCGACATACCTTAGAGAGTTAAGAGCGAGTAACTGAGGAGCAGCAACATGCTTTAGAGAGTTAAGAGCGGGTAACATAGGACGGAGCAGCGACATGCTTTAGAGAGTTGAGTGGGTCACGTAGGAGCAGCGACATGCTGCAGAGAGTTCAGAGCGGGTCACATAGGAGCAGCAACATGCTTTAAAGAGTTAAGAGCGGGTCACATAGGAGCAGATACAAGCTGTAGAGAGTTAATAGCGGGTAACAGAGGAGCAGCAACATGCTTTAGAGAATTAAGAGCAGGTAACATAGGACGGAGCAGCGACATGCTTTAGAGAGTTAAGAGTGGGTCACATAGGAGCAGCGACATGCTGCAGAGAGTTCAGAGCGGGTCACATAGGAGCAGCAACATGCTTTAGAGAGTTAAGAGCGGGTCACATAGGAGCAGATACAAGCTGTAGAGAGTTAATAGCGGGTAACAGAGGAGCAGCAACATGCTTTAGAGAGTTAAGAGCGGGTAACATAGGCCGGAGCAGCGACATGCTTTAAAGAGTAAAGAGTGGGTCACATAGGAGCAGCGACATGCTACAGAGAGTTCAGACCGGGTCACATAGGAGCAGCAACATGCTTTAGAGATTTAAGAGCGGGTCACATATGAGCAGCGACATGCTGTAGAGAGTTAAGAGCGGGTAACAGAGGAGCAGCAGCATGCTTTAGAGAGTTAAGAGCGGGTAACATAGGACGGAGCAGCGACATGCTTTAGAGAGTTAAGATTGGGTCACATAGGAGCAGCAACATGCTTTAGAGAGTTAAGAGTGGGCCACATAGGAGCAGATACAAGCTGTAATTAAGAGTGGATCACACAGGAGCAGCAACTTGCTTTAGAGAGTTAAGAGCGGGTCACATAGGAGCAGCAACATGCTGTAGAGAGTTAAGAGCGGCTTGCATAGGAGCAGCGACATGCTGTAGAGCGTTCAGAGCGGGTCACATAGGAGCAGCGACATACCTTAGAGAGTTAAGAGCGGGTCACACAGGAGAAGTGATATGCTTTAGAGAGTTAAGAGTGGGTCAAATAGGAGCAGCGACATGCTTTTGAGAGTTAAGAGCGGGTCACATAGGAGCAGATACAAGCTGTAGAGAGTTAATAGCGGGTAACAGAGGAGCAGCAACATGCTTTAGAGAGTTAAGAGCGGGTAACATAGGACGGAGCAGCGACATGCTTTAAAGAGTAAAGAGTGGGTCACATAGGAGCAGCGACATGCTACAGAGAGTTCAGACCGGGTCACATAGGAGCAGCAACATGCTTTAGAGAGTTAAGAGCGGGTCACATAGGAGCAGATACAAGCTGTAGAGAGTTAAGAGCGGGTAACAGAGGAGCAGCAACATGCTTTAGAGAGTTAAGAGCGAGTAACATAGGACGGAGCAGCGACATGCTTTAGAGAGTTAAGAGTGGGTCACATAGGAGCAGCAACATGCTGCAGAGAGTTCAGAGCGGGTCACATAGGAGCAGCAACATGCTTTAGAGAGTTAAGAGCGGGTCACATAGGAGCAGATACAAGCTGTAGTTAAGAGTGGATCACACAGGAGCAGCGACATGCTTTAGAGAGTTAAGAGCGGGTAACATAGGAGCAGCGACATGCTGTAGAGAGTTCATGCTTTAGAGAGTTAAGAGCGGGTAACATAGGACGGAGCAGCGACATGCTTTAGAGAGTTAGGATTGGGTCACATAGGAGCAGCAACATGCTTTAAAGAGTTAAGAGCGGGTCACATAGGAGCAGCGACATACCTTAGAGAGTTAAGAGCGAGTAACAGAGGAGCAGCAACATGCTTTAGAGAGTTAAGAGCGGGTAACATAGGACGGAGCAACGACATGCTTTAAAGAGTAAAGAGTGGGTCACATAGGAGCAGCGACATGCTACAGAGAGTTCAGAGCGGGTCACATAGGAGCAGCAACATGCTTTAGAGAGTTAAGAGCGGGTCACATAGGAGCAGATACAAGCTGTAGAGAGTTAAGAACGGGTAGCAGAGGAGCAGCAACATGCTTTAGAGAGTTAAGAGCGAGTAACATAGGACGGAGCAGCGACATGCTTTAGAGAGTTAAGAGTGGGTCACATAGGAGCAGCGACATGCTGCAGAGAGTTCAGAGCGGGTCACATAGGAGCAGCAACATGCTTTAGAGAGTTAAGCGCAGGTCACATAGGAGCAGATACAAGCTGTAGTTAAGAGTGGATCACACAGGAGCAGCGACATGCTTTAGAGAGTTAAGAGCGGGTCACATAGGAGCAGCGACATGCTGTAGAGAGTTAAAAGCGGACCACATAGGAGCAGCGACATGCTGTACAGTGTTAAGAGCGGATCACATAGGAGCAGCGACATACCTTAGAGAGTTAAGAGCGGGTCACATAGGAGAAGCGATATGCTTTAGAGAGTTAAGAATGGGTCACATAGGAGCAGTGACATGCTTTAGAGAGTTAAGAGCGGGTAACATAGGAGCAGCGACATGCTGTAGAGAGTTAAGAGCGGGTAACAGAGGAGCAGCAGCATGCTTTAGAGAGTTAAGAGCGGGTAACATAGGACGGAGCAGCGACATGCTTTAGAGAGTTAAGATTGGGTCACATAGGAGCAGCAACATGCTTTAGAGAGTTAAGAGTGGGCCACATAGGAGCAGATACAAGCTGTAATTAAGAGTGGATCACACAGGAGCAGCAACATGCTTTAGAGATTTAAGAGCGGGTCACATAGGGGCAGCGACATGCTGTAGAGAGTTAAGAGCGCTCGCATAGGAGCAGCGACATGCTGTAGAGCGTTAAGAGTGGGTCACATAGGAGCAGCGACATGCTGTAGAGCGTTTAGAGAAGGTCGTGTAGGAGCAGCAACATGCAGTAGAGCGTTAAGAGCGGGTCACATAGAAGCAGCGGCATACCTTAGAGAGTTAAGAGCGGGTCACACAGGAGAAGCGATATGCTTTAGAGAGTTAAGAGTGGGTCACATAGGAGCAGCAACATGCTTTAGAGAGTTAAGAGTGGGTCAAATAGGAGCAGCGACATGCTTTTGAGAGTTAAGAGCGGGTCACATAGTAGCAGATACAAGCTATATTTAAAAGTGGATCACACAGGAGCAGCGACATGCTTTAGAGAGTTAAGAGTGGGTCACGTAGGAGCAGCGACATGCTGCAGAGAGTTCAGAGCGGGTCACATAGGAGCAGCAACATGCTTTAGAGAGTTAAGAGCGGGTCACATAGGAGCAGATACAAGCTGTAGAGAGTTAAGAGCGGGTAACAGAGGAGCAGCAACATGCTTTAGAGAGTTAAGAGCGGGTAACATAGGACGGAGCAGCGACATGCTTTAGAGAGTTAAGAGTGGGTCACATAGGAGCAGCGACATGCTGCAGAGAGTACAGAGCGGGTCACATAGGAGCAGCAACATGCTTTAGAGAGTTAAGAGCGGGTCACATAGGAGCAGCGACATGCTGTAGAGAATTAAGAGCGGACCGCATAGGAGCAGCGACATGCTGTAGAGCGTTAAGAGCGGGTAACAGAGGAGCAGCAGCATGCTTTAGAGAGTTAAGAGCGGGTAACATAGGACGGAGCAGCGACATGCTTTAGAGAGTCAAGATTGGGTCACATAGGAGCAGCAACATGCTTTAGAGAGTTAAGAGTGGGCCACATAGGAGCAGATACAAGCTGTAATTAAGAGTGGATCACACAGGAGCAGCAACTTGCTTTAGAGAGTTAAGAGCGGGTCACATAGGAGCAGCGACATGCTTTTGAGAGTTAAGAGCAGGTCACATAGGAGAAGTGATATGCTTTAGAGAGTTAAGAGTGGGTCAAATAGGAGCAGCGGCATGCTTTTGAGAGTTAAGAGCAGGTCACATAGGAGCAGCGACATACCTTAGAGAGTTAAGACCGAGTAACTGAGGAGCAGCAACATGCTTTAGAGAGTTAAGAGCGGGTAACATAGGACGGAGCAGCGACATGCTTTAGAGAGTTGAGTGGGTCACGTAGGAGCAGCGACATGCTGCAGAGAGTTCAGAGCGGGTCACATAGGAGCAGCAACATGCTTTAAAGAGTTAAGAGCGGGTCACATAGGAGCAGATACAAGCTGTAGAGAGTTAATAGCGGGTAACAGAGGAGCAGCAACATGCTTTAGAGAATTAAGAGCAGGTAACATAGGACGGAGCAGCGACATGCTTTAGAGAGTTAAGAGTGGGTCACATAGGAGCAGCGACATGCTGCAGAGAGTTCAGAGCGGGTCACATAGGAGCAGCAACATGCTTTAGAGAGTTAAGAGCGGGTCACATAGGAGCAGATACAAGCTGTAGAGAGTTAATAGCGGGTAACAGAGGAGCAGCAACATGCTTTAGAGAGTTAAGAGCGGGTAACATAGGACGGAGCAGCGACATGCTTTAAAGAGTAAAGAGTGGGTCACATAGGAGCAGCGACATGCTGTAGAGAGTTAAGAGCGGGTAACAGAGGAGCAGCAGCATGCTTTAGAGAGTTAAGAGCGGGTAACATAGGCCGGAGCAGCGACATGCTTTAGAGAGTTAAGATTGGGTCACATAGGAGCAGCAACATGCTTTAGAGAGATAAGAGTGGGCCACATAGGAGCAGATACAAGCTGTAATTAAGAGTGGATCACACAGGAGCAGCAACATGCTTTAGAGATTTAAGAGCGGGTAACATAGGAGCAGCGACATGCTGTAGAGAGTTAAGAGCGGGTAACAGAGGAGCAGCAGCATGCTTTAGAGAGTTAAGAGCGGGTAACATAGGACGGAGCAGCGACATGCTTTAGAGAGTTAAGATTGGGTCACATAGGAGCAGCAACATGCTTTAGAGAGATAAGAGTGGGCCACATAGGAGCAGATACAAGCTGTAATTAAGAGTGGATCACACAGGAGCAGCAACATGCTTTAGAGATTTAAGAGCGGGTCACATATGAGCAGCGACATGCTGTAGAGAGTTAAGAGCGGGTCACATAGGAGCAGCAACATGCTTTAGAGAGTTAAGAGCGGGTCACATAGGAGCAGATACAAGCTGTAGTTAAGAGTGGATCACACAGGAGCAGCGACATGCTTTAGAGAGTTAAGAGCGGGTAACATAGGAGCAGCGACATGCTGTAGAGAGTTCATGCTTTAGAGAGTTAAGAGCGGGTAACATAGGACGGAGCAGCGACATGCTTTAGAGAGTTAAGATTGGGTCACATAGGAGCAGCAACATGCTTTAAAGAGTTAAGAGCGGGTCACATAGGAGCAGCGACATGCTACAGAGAGTTCAGAGCGGGTCACATAGGAGCAGCAACATGCTTTAGAGAGTTAAGAGCGGGTCACATAGGAGCAGATACAAGCTGTAGAGAGTTAAGAACGGGTAACAGAGGAGCAGCAACATGCTTTAGAGAGTTAAGAGCGAGTAACATAGGACGGAGCAGCGACATGCTTTAGAGAGTTAAGAGTGGGTCACATAGGAGCAGCGACATGCTGCAGAGAGTTCAGAGCGGGTCACATAGGAGCAGCAACATGCTTTAGAGAGTTAAGCGCAAGTCACATAGGAGCAGATACAAGCTGTAGTTAAGAGTGGATCACACAGGAGCAGCGACATGCTTTAGAGAGTTAAGAGCGGGTCACATAGGAGCAGCGACATGCTGTAGAGAGTTAAAAGCGGACCACATAGGAGCAGCGACATGCTGTACAGTGTTAAGAGCGGATCACATAGGAGCAGCGACATACCTTAGAGAGTTAAGAGCGGGTCACATAGGAGAAGCGATATGCTTTAGAGAGTTAAGAATGGGTCACATAGGAGCAGTGACATGCTTTAGAGAGTTAAGAGCGGGTAACATAGGAGCAGCGACATGCTGTAGAGAGTTAAGAGCGGGTAACAGAGGAGCAGCAGCATGCTTTAGAGAGTTAAGAGCGGGTAACATAGGACGGAGCAGCGACATGCTTTAGAGAGTTAAGATTGGGTCACATAGGAGCAGCAACATGCTTTAGAGAGTTAAGAGTGGGCCACATAGGAGCAGATACAAGCTGTAATTAAGAGTGGATCACACAGGAGCAGCAACATGCTTTAGAGATTTAAGAGCGGGTCACATAGGGGCAGCGACATGCTGTAGAGAGTTAAGAGCGCTCGCATAGGAGCAGCGACATGCTGTAGAGCGTTAAGAGTGGGTCACATAGGAGCAGCGACATGCTGTAGAGCGTTAAGAGAGGGTCGTGTAGGAGCAGCAACATGCAGTAGAGCGTTAAGAGCGGGTCACATAGAAGCAGCGGCATACCTTAGAGAGTTAAGAGCGGGTCACACAGGAGAAGCGATATGCTTTAGAGAGTTAAGAGTGGGTCACATAGGAGCAGCAACATGCTTTAGAGAGTTAAGAGCGGGTCACATAGTAGCAGATACAAGCTGTATTTAAAAGTGGATCACACAGGAGCAGCGACATGCTTTAGAGAGTTAAGAGTGGGTCACGTAGGAGCAGCGACATGCTGCAGAGAGTTCAGAGCGGGTCACATAGGAGCAGCAACATGCTTTAGAGAGTTAAGAGCGGGTCACATAGGAGCAGATACAAGCTGTAGAGAGTTAAGAGCGGGTAACAGAGGAGCAGCAACATGCTTTAGAGAGTTAAGAGCGGGTAACATAGGACGGAGCAGCGACATGCTTTAGAGAGTTAAGAGTGGGTCACATAGGAGCAGCGACATGCTGCAGAGAGTACAGAGCGGGTCACATAGGAGCAGCAACATGCTTTAGAGAGTTAAGAGCGGGTCACATAGGAGCAGCGACATGCTGTAGAGAGTTAAGAGCGGACCGCATAGGAGCAGCGACATGCTGTAGAGCGTTAAGAGCGGGTCACATAGGAGCAGCGACATACCTTAGAGAGTTAAGAGCGGTCACATAGGAGAAGCGATATGCTTTAGAGAGTTAAGAATGGGTCACATAGGAGCAGTGACATGCTTTAGAGAGTTAAGAGCGGGTAACATAGGAGCAGCAACATGCTGTAGAGAGTTAAGAGCGGGTAACAGAGGAGCAGCAGCATGCTTTAGAGAGTTAAGAGCGGGTAACATAGGACGGAGCAGCGACATGCTTTAGAGAGTCAAGATTGGGTCACATAGGAGCAGCAACATGCTTTAGAGAGTTAAGAGTGGGCCACATAGGAGCAGATACAAGCTGTAATTAAGAGTGGATCACACAGGAGCAGCAACTTGCTTTAGAGAGTTAAGAGCGGGTCACATAGGAGCAGCGACATGCTTTTGAGAGTTAAGAGCAGGTCACATAGGAGAAGTGATATGCTTTAGAGAGTTAAGAGTGGGTCAAATAGGAGCAGCGGCATGCTTTTGAGAGTTAAGAGCAGGTCACATAGGAGCAGCGACATACCTTAGAGAGTTAAGACCGAGTAACTGAGGAGCAGCAACATGCTTTAGAGAGTTAAGAGCGGGTAACATAGGACGGAGCAGCGACATGCTTTAGAGAGTTGAGTGGGTCACGTAGGAGCAGCGACATGCTGCAGAGAGTTCAGAGCGGGTCACATAGGAGCAGCAACATGCTTTAAAGAGTTAAGAGCGGGTCACATAGGAGCAGATACAAGCTGTAGAGAGTTAATAGCGGGTAACAGAGGAGCAGCAACATGCTTTAGAGAATTAAGAGCAGGTAACATAGGACGGAGCAGCGACATGCTTTAGAGAGTTAAGAGTGGGTCACATAGGAGCAGCGACATGCTGCAGAGAGTTCAGAGCGGGTCACATAGGAGCAGCAACATGCTTTAGAGAGTTAAGAGCGGGTCACATAGGAGCAGATACAAGCTGTAGAGAGTTAATAGCGGGTAACAGAGGAGCAGCAACATGCTTTAGAGAGTTAAGAGCGGGTAACATAGGACGGAGCAGCGACATGCTTTAAAGAGTAAAGAGTGGGTCACATAGGAGCAGCGACATGCTGTAGAGAGTTAAGAGCGGGTAACAGAGGAGCAGCAGCATGCTTTAGAGAGTTAAGAGCGGGTAACATAGGACGGAGCAGCGACATGCTTTAGAGAGTTAAGATTGGGTCACATAGGAGCAGCAACATGCTTTAGAGAGATAAGAGTGGGCCACATAGGAGCAGATACAAGCTGTAATTAAGAGTGGATCACACAGGAGCAGCAACATGCTTTAGAGATTTAAGAGCGGGTAACATAGGAGCAGCGACATGCTGTAGAGAGTTAAGAGCGGGTAACAGAGGAGCAGCAGCATGCTTTAGAGAGTTAAGAGCGGGTAACATAGGACGGAGCAGCGACATGCTTTAGAGAGTTAAGAGTGGGTCACATAGGAGCAGCGACATGCTGCAGAGAGTACAGAGCGGGTCACATAGGAGCAGCAACATGCTTTAGAGAGTTAAGAGCGGGTCACATAGGAGCAGCGACATGCTGTAGAGAGTTAAGAGCGGACCGCATAGGAGCAGCGACATGCTGTAGAGCGTTAAGAGCGGGTCACATAGGAGCAGCGACATACCTTAGAGAGTTAAGAGCGGTCACATAGGAGAAGCGATATGCTTTAGAGAGTTAAGAATGGGTCACATAGGAGCAGTGACATGCTTTAGAGAGTTAAGAGCGGGTAACATAGGAGCAGCAACATGCTGTAGAGAGTTAAGAGCGGGTAACAGAGGAGCAGCAGCATGCTTTAGAGAGTTAAGAGCGGGTAACATAGGACGGAGCAGCGACATGCTTTAGAGAGTCAAGATTGGGTCACATAGGAGCAGCAACATGCTTTAGAGAGTTAAGAGTGGGCCACATAGGAGCAGATACAAGCTGTAATTAAGAGTGGATCACACAGGAGCAGCAACTTGCTTTAGAGAGTTAAGAGCGGGTCACATAGGAGCAGCGACATGCTTTTGAGAGTTAAGAGCAGGTCACATAGGAGAAGTGATATGCTTTAGAGAGTTAAGAGTGGGTCAAATAGGAGCAGCGGCATGCTTTTGAGAGTTAAGAGCAGGTCACATAGGAGCAGCGACATACCTTAGAGAGTTAAGAGCGAGTAACTGAGGAGCAGCAACATGCTTTAGAGAGTTAAGAGCGGGTAACATAGGACGGAGCAGCGACATGCTTTAGAGAGTTGAGTGGGTCACGTAGGAGCAGCGACATGCTGCAGAGAGTTCAGAGCGGGTCACATAGGAGCAGCAACATGCTTTAAAGAGTTAAGAGCGGGTCACATAGGAGCAGATACAAGCTGTAGAGAGTTAATAGCGGGTAACAGAGGAGCAGCAACATGCTTTAGAGAATTAAGAGCAGGTAACATAGGACGGAGCAGCGACATGCTTTAGAGAGTTAAGAGTGGGTCACATAGGAGCAGCGACATGCTGCAGAGAGTTCAGAGCGGGTCACATAGGAGCAGCAACATGCTTTAGAGAGTTAAGAGCGGGTCACATAGGAGCAGATACAAGCTGTAGAGAGTTAATAGCGGGTAACAGAGGAGCAGCAACATGCTTTAGAGAGTTAAGAGCGGGTAACATAGGACGGAGCAGCGACATGCTTTAAAGAGTAAAGAGTGGGTCACATAGGAGCAGCGACATGCTGTAGAGAGTTAAGAGCGGGTAACAGAGGAGCAGCAGCATGCTTTAGAGAGTTAAGAGCGGGTAACATAGGACGGAGCAGCGACATGCTTTAGAGAGTTAAGATTGGGTCACATAGGAGCAGCAACATGCTTTAGAGAGATAAGAGTGGGCCACATAGGAGCAGATACAAGCTGTAATTAAGAGTGGATCACACAGGAGCAGCAACATGCTTTAGAGATTTAAGAGCGGGTAACATAGGAGCAGCGACATGCTGTAGAGAGTTAAGAGCGGGTAACAGAGGAGCAGCAGCATGCTTTAGAGAGTTAAGAGCGGGTAACATAGGACGGAGCAGCGACATGCTTTAGAGAGTTAAGATTGGGTCACATAGGAGCAGCAACATGCTTTAGAGAGATAAGAGTGGGCCACATAGAAGCAGATACAAGCTGTAATTAAGAGTGGATCACACAGGAGCAGCAACATGCTTTAGAGATTTAAGAGCGGGTCACATATGAGCAGCGACATGCTGTAGAGAGTTAAGAGCGGGTCACATAGGAGCAGCAACATGCTTTAGAGAGTTAAGAGCGGGTCACATAGGAGCAGATACAAGCTGTAGTTAAGAGTGGATCACACAGGAGCAGCGACATGCTTTAGAGAGTTAAGAGCGGGTAACATAGGAGCAGCGACATGCTGTAGAGAGTTCATGCTTTAGAGAGTTAAGAGCGGGTAACATAGGACGGAGCAGCGACATGCTTTAGAGAGTTAAGATTGGGTCACATAGGAGCAGCAACATGCTTTAAAGAGTTAAGAGCGGGTCACATAGGAGCAGCGACATGCTACAGAGAGTTCAGAGCGGGTCACATAGGAGCAGCAACATGCTTTAGAGAGTTAAGAGCGGGTCACATAGGAGCAGATACAAGCTGTAGAGAGTTAAGAACGGGTAACAGAGGAGCAGCAACATGCTTTAGAGAGTTAAGAGCGAGTAACATAGGACGGAGCAGCGACATGCTTTAGAGAGTTAAGAGTGGGTCACATAGGAGCAGCGACATGCTGCAGAGAGTTCAGAGCGGGTCACATAGGAGCAGCAACATGCTTTAGAGAGTTAAGCGCAAGTCACATAGGAGCAGATACAAGCTTTAGTTAAGAGTGGATCACACAGGAGCAGCGACATGCTTTAGAGAGTTAAGAGCGGGTCACATAGGAGCAGCGACATGCTGTAGAGAGTTAAAAGCGGACCACATAGGAGCAGCGACATGCTGTACAGTGTTAAGAGCGGATCACATAGGAGCAGCGACATACCTTAGAGAGTTAAGAGCGGGTCACATAGGAGAAGCGATATGCTTTAGAGAGTTAAGAATGGGTCACATAGGAGCAGTGACATGCTTTAGAGAGTTAAGAGCGGGTAACATAGGAGCAGCGACATGCTGTAGAGAGTTAAGAGCGGGTAACAGAGGAGCAGCAGCATGCTTTAGAGAGTTAAGAGCGGGTAACATAGGACGGAGCAGCGACATGCTTTAGAGAGTTAAGATTGGGTCACATAGGAGCAGCAACATGCTTTAGAGAGTTAAGAGTGGGCCACATAGGAGCAGATACAAGCTGTAATTAAGAGTGGATCACACAGGAGCAGCAACATGCTTTAGAGATTTAAGAGCGGGTCACATAGGGGCAGCGACATGCTGTAGAGAGTTAAGAGCGCTCGCATAGGAGCAGCGACATGCTGTAGAGCGTTAAGAGAGGGTCGTGTAGGAGCAGCAACATGCAGTAGAGCGTTAAGAGCGGGTCACATAGAAGCAGCGGCATACCTTAGAGAGTTAAGAGCGGGTCACACAGGAGAAGCGATATGCTTTAGAGAGTTAAGAGTGGGTCACATAGGAGCAGCAACATGCTTTAGAGAGTTAAGAGCGGGTCACATAGTAGCAGATACAAGCTGTATTTAAAAGTGGATCACACAGGAGCAGCGACATGCTTTAGAGAGTTAAGAGTGGGTCACGTAGGAGCAGCGACATGCTGCAGAGAGTTCAGAGCGGGTCACATAGGAGCAGCAACATGCTTTAGAGAGTTAAGAGCGGGTCACATAGGAGCAGATACAAGCTGTAGAGAGTTAAGAGCGGGTAACAGAGGAACAGCAACATGCTTTAGAGAGTTAAGAGCGGGTAACATAGGACGGAGCAGCGGCATGCTTTAGAGAGTTAAGAGTGGGTCACATAGGAGCAGCGACATGCTGCAGAGAGTACAGAGCGGGTCACATAGGAGCAGCAACATGCTTTAGAGAGTTAAGAGCGGGTCACATAGGAGCAGCGACATGCTGTAGAGAGTTAAGAGCGGACCGCATAGGAGCAGCGACATGCTGTAGAGCGTTAAGAGCGGGTCACATAGGAGCAGCGACATACCTTAGAGAGTTAAGAGCGGTCACATAGGAGAAGCGATATGCTTTAGAGAGTTAAGAATGGGTCACATAGGAGCAGTGACATGCTTTAGAGAGTTAAGAGCGGGTAACATAGGAGCAGCAACATGCTGTAGAGAGTTAAGAGCGGATAACAGAGGAGCAGCAGCATGCTTTAGAGAGTTAAGAGCGGGTAACATAGGACGGAGCAGCGACATGCTTTAGAGAGTCAAGATTGGGTCACATAGGAGCAGCAACATGCTTTAGAGAGTTAAGAGTGGGCCACATAGGAGCAGATACAAGCTGTAATTAAGAGTGGATCACACAGGAGCAGCAACTTGCTTTAGAGAGTTAAGAGCAGGTCACATAGGAGAAGTGACATGCTTTAGAGAGTTAAGAGCGGGTAACATAGGAGCAGCAACATGCTGTAGAGAGTTAAGAGCGGATAACAGAGGAGCAGCAGCATGCTTTAGAGAGTTAAGAGCGGGTAACATAGGACGGAGCAGCGACATGCTTTAGAGAGTCAAGATTGGGTCACATAGGAGCAGCAACATGCTTTAGAGAGTTAAGAGTGGGCCACATAGGAGCAGATACAAGCTGTAATTAAGAGTGGATCACACAGGAGCAGCAACTTGCTTTAGAGAGTTAAGAGCAGGTCACATAGGAGAAGTGATATGCTTTAGAGAGTTAAGAGTGGGTCAAATAGGAGCAGCGGCATGCTTTTGAGAGTTAAGAGCAGGTCACATAGGAGCAGCGACATACCTTAGAGAGTTAAGAGCGAGTAACTGAGGAGCAGCAACATGCTTTAGAGAGTTAAGAGCGGGTAACATAGGACGGAGCAGCGACATGCTTTAGAGAGTTGAGTGGGTCACGTAGGAGCAGCGACATGCTGCAGAGAGTTCAGAGCGGGTCACATAGGAGCAGCAACATGCTTTAAAGAGTTAAGAGCGGGTCACATAGGAGCAGATACAAGCTGTAGAGAGTTAATAGCGGGTAACAGAGGAGCAGCAACATGCTTTAGAGAATTAAGAGCAGGTAACATAGGACGGAGCAGCGACATGCTTTAGAGAGTTAAGAGTGGGTCACATAGGAGCAGCGACATGCTGCAGAGAGTTCAGAGCGGGTCACATAGGAGCAGCAACATGCTTTAGAGAGTTAAGAGCGGGTCACATAGGAGCAGATACAAGCTGTAGAGAGTTAATAGCGGGTAACAGAGGAGCAGCAACATGCTTTAGAGAGTTAAGAGCGGGTAACATAGGCCGGAGCAGCGACATGCTTTAAAGAGTAAAGAGTGGGTCACATAGGAGCAGCGACATGCTACAGAGAGTTCAGACCGGGTCACATAGGAGCAGCAACATGCTTTAGAGATTTAAGAGCGGGTCACATATGAGCAGCGACATGCTGTAGAGAGTTAAGAGCGGGTAACAGAGGAGCAGCAGCATGCTTTAGAGAGTTAAGAGCGGGTAACATAGGACGGAGCAGCGACATGCTTTAGAGAGTTAAGATTGGGTCACATAGGAGCAGCAACATGCTTTAGAGAGTTAAGAGTGGGCCACATAGGAGCAGATACAAGCTGTAATTAAGAGTGGATCACACAGGAGCAGCAACTTGCTTTAGAGAGTTAAGAGCGGGTCACATAGGAGCAGCAACATGCTGTAGAGAGTTAAGAGCGGCTTGCATAGGAGCAGCGACATGCTGTAGAGCGTTCAGAGCGGGTCACATAGGAGCAGCGACATACCTTAGAGAGTTAAGAGCGGGTCACACAGGAGAAGTGATATGCTTTAGAGAGTTAAGAGTGGGTCAAATAGGAGCAGCGACATGCTTTTGAGAGTTAAGAGCGGGTCACATAGGAGCAGATACAAGCTGTAGAGAGTTAATAGCGGGTAACAGAGGAGCAGCAACATGCTTTAGAGAGTTAAGAGCGGGTAACATAGGACGGAGCAGCGACATGCTTTAAAGAGTAAAGAGTGGGTCACATAGGAGCAGCGACATGCTACAGAGAGTTCAGACCGGGTCACATAGGAGCAGCAACATGCTTTAGAGAGTTAAGAGCGGGTCACATAGGAGCAGATACAAGCTGTAGAGAGTTAAGAGCGGGTAACAGAGGAGCAGCAACATGCTTTAGAGAGTTAAGAGCGAGTAACATAGGACGGAGCAGCGACATGCTTTAGAGAGTTAAGAGTGGGTCACATAGGAGCAGCAACATGCTGCAGAGAGTTCAGAGCGGGTCACATAGGAGCAGCAACATGCTTTAGAGAGTTAAGAGCGGGTCACATAGGAGCAGATACAAGCTGTAGTTAAGAGTGGATCACACAGGAGCAGCGACATGCTTTAGAGAGTTAAGAGCGGGTAACATAGGAGCAGCGACATGCTGTAGAGAGTTCATGCTTTAGAGAGTTAAGAGCGGGTAACATAGGACGGAGCAGCGACATGCTTTAGAGAGTTAGGATTGGGTCACATAGGAGCAGCAACATGCTTTAAAGAGTTAAGAGCGGGTCACATAGGAGCAGCGACATACCTTAGAGAGTTAAGAGCGAGTAACAGAGGAGCAGCAACATGCTTTAGAGAGTTAAGAGCGGGTAACATAGGACGGAGCAACGACATGCTTTAAAGAGTAAAGAGTGGGTCACATAGGAGCAGCGACATGCTACAGAGAGTTCAGAGCGGGTCACATAGGAGCAGCAACATGCTTTAGAGAGTTAAGAGCGGGTCACATAGGAGCAGATACAAGCTGTAGAGAGTTAAGAACGGGTAGCAGAGGAGCAGCAACATGCTTTAGAGAGTTAAGAGCGAGTAACATAGGACGGAGCAGCGACATGCTTTAGAGAGTTAAGAGTGGGTCACATAGGAGCAGCGACATGCTGCAGAGAGTTCAGAGCGGGTCACATAGGAGCAGCAACATGCTTTAGAGAGTTAAGCGCAGGTCACATAGGAGCAGATACAAGCTGTAGTTAAGAGTGGATCACACAGGAGCAGCGACATGCTTTAGAGAGTTAAGAGCGGGTCACATAGGAGCAGCGACATGCTGTAGAGAGTTAAAAGCGGACCACATAGGAGCAGCGACATGCTGTACAGTGTTAAGAGCGGATCACATAGGAGCAGCGACATACCTTAGAGAGTTAAGAGCGGGTCACATAGGAGAAGCGATATGCTTTAGAGAGTTAAGAATGGGTCACATAGGAGCAGTGACATGCTTTAGAGAGTTAAGAGCGGGTAACATAGGAGCAGCGACATGCTGTAGAGAGTTAAGAGCGGGTAACAGAGGAGCAGCAGCATGCTTTAGAGAGTTAAGAGCGGGTAACATAGGACGGAGCAGCGACATGCTTTAGAGAGTTAAGATTGGGTCACATAGGAGCAGCAACATGCTTTAGAGAGTTAAGAGTGGGCCACATAGGAGCAGATACAAGCTGTAATTAAGAGTGGATCACACAGGAGCAGCAACATGCTTTAGAGATTTAAGAGCGGGTCACATAGGGGCAGCGACATGCTGTAGAGAGTTAAGAGCGCTCGCATAGGAGCAGCGACATGCTGTAGAGCGTTAAGAGTGGGTCACATAGGAGCAGCGACATGCTGTAGAGCGTTTAGAGAAGGTCGTGTAGGAGCAGCAACATGCAGTAGAGCGTTAAGAGCGGGTCACATAGAAGCAGCGGCATACCTTAGAGAGTTAAGAGCGGGTCACACAGGAGAAGCGATATGCTTTAGAGAGTTAAGAGTGGGTCACATAGGAGCAGCAACATGCTTTAGAGAGTTAAGAGTGGGTCAAATAGGAGCAGCGACATGCTTTTGAGAGTTAAGAGCGGGTCACATAGTAGCAGATACAAGCTATATTTAAAAGTGGATCACACAGGAGCAGCGACATGCTTTAGAGAGTTAAGAGTGGGTCACGTAGGAGCAGCGACATGCTGCAGAGAGTTCAGAGCGGGTCACATAGGAGCAGCAACATGCTTTAGAGAGTTAAGAGCGGGTCACATAGGAGCAGATACAAGCTGTAGAGAGTTAAGAGCGGGTAACAGAGGAGCAGCAACATGCTTTAGAGAGTTAAGAGCGGGTAACATAGGACGGAGCAGCGACATGCTTTAGAGAGTTAAGAGTGGGTCACATAGGAGCAGCGACATGCTGCAGAGAGTACAGAGCGGGTCACATAGGAGCAGCAACATGCTTTAGAGAGTTAAGAGCGGGTCACATAGGAGCAGCGACATGCTGTAGAGAATTAAGAGCGGACCGCATAGGAGCAGCGACATGCTGTAGAGCGTTAAGAGCGGGTAACAGAGGAGCAGCAGCATGCTTTAGAGAGTTAAGAGCGGGTAACATAGGACGGAGCAGCGACATGCTTTAGAGAGTCAAGATTGGGTCACATAGGAGCAGCAACATGCTTTAGAGAGTTAAGAGTGGGCCACATAGGAGCAGATACAAGCTGTAATTAAGAGTGGATCACACAGGAGCAGCAACTTGCTTTAGAGAGTTAAGAGCGGGTCACATAGGAGCAGCGACATGCTTTTGAGAGTTAAGAGCAGGTCACATAGGAGAAGTGATATGCTTTAGAGAGTTAAGAGTGGGTCAAATAGGAGCAGCGGCATGCTTTTGAGAGTTAAGAGCAGGTCACATAGGAGCAGCGACATACCTTAGAGAGTTAAGACCGAGTAACTGAGGAGCAGCAACATGCTTTAGAGAGTTAAGAGCGGGTAACATAGGACGGAGCAGCGACATGCTTTAGAGAGTTGAGTGGGTCACGTAGGAGCAGCGACATGCTGCAGAGAGTTCAGAGCGGGTCACATAGGAGCAGCAACATGCTTTAAAGAGTTAAGAGCGGGTCACATAGGAGCAGATACAAGCTGTAGAGAGTTAATAGCGGGTAACAGAGGAGCAGCAACATGCTTTAGAGAATTAAGAGCAGGTAACATAGGACGGAGCAGCGACATGCTTTAGAGAGTTAAGAGTGGGTCACATAGGAGCAGCGACATGCTGCAGAGAGTTCAGAGCGGGTCACATAGGAGCAGCAACATGCTTTAGAGAGTTAAGAGCGGGTCACATAGGAGCAGATACAAGCTGTAGAGAGTTAATAGCGGGTAACAGAGGAGCAGCAACATGCTTTAGAGAGTTAAGAGCGGGTAACATAGGACGGAGCAGCGACATGCTTTAAAGAGTAAAGAGTGGGTCACATAGGAGCAGCGACATGCTGTAGAGAGTTAAGAGCGGGTAACAGAGGAGCAGCAGCATGCTTTAGAGAGTTAAGAGCGGGTAACATAGGACGGAGCAGCGACATGCTTTAGAGAGTTAAGATTGGGTCACATAGGAGCAGCAACATGCTTTAGAGAGATAAGAGTGGGCCACATAGGAGCAGATACAAGCTGTAATTAAGAGTGGATCACACAGGAGCAGCAACATGCTTTAGAGATTTAAGAGCGGGTAACATAGGAGCAGCGACATGCTGTAGAGAGTTAAGAGCGGGTAACAGAGGAGCAGCAGCATGCTTTAGAGAGTTAAGAGCGGGTAACATAGGACGGAGCAGCGACATGCTTTAGAGAGTTAAGATTGGGTCACATAGGAGCAGCAACATGCTTTAGAGAGATAAGAGTGGGCCACATAGGAGCAGATACAAGCTGTAATTAAGAGTGGATCACACAGGAGCAGCAACATGCTTTAGAGATTTAAGAGCGGGTCACATATGAGCAGCGACATGCTGTAGAGAGTTAAGAGCGGGTCACATAGGAGCAGCAACATGCTTTAGAGAGTTAAGAGCGGGTCACATAGGAGCAGATACAAGCTGTAGTTAAGAGTGGATCACACAGGAGCAGCGACATGCTTTAGAGAGTTAAGAGCGGGTAACATAGGAGCAGCGACATGCTGTAGAGAGTTCATGCTTTAGAGAGTTAAGAGCGGGTAACATAGGACGGAGCAGCGACATGCTTTAGAGAGTTAAGATTGGGTCACATAGGAGCAGCAACATGCTTTAAAGAGTTAAGAGCGGGTCACATAGGAGCAGCGACATGCTACAGAGAGTTCAGAGCGGGTCACATAGGAGCAGCAACATGCTTTAGAGAGTTAAGAGCGGGTCACATAGGAGCAGATACAAGCTGTAGAGAGTTAAGAACGGGTAACAGAGGAGCAGCAACATGCTTTAGAGAGTTAAGAGCGAGTAACATAGGACGGAGCAGCGACATGCTTTAGAGAGTTAAGAGTGGGTCACATAGGAGCAGCGACATGCTGCAGAGAGTTCAGAGCGGGTCACATAGGAGCAGCAACATGCTTTAGAGAGTTAAGCGCAAGTCACATAGGAGCAGATACAAGCTGTAGTTAAGAGTGGATCACACAGGAGCAGCGACATGCTTTAGAGAGTTAAGAGCGGGTCACATAGGAGCAGCGACATGCTGTAGAGAGTTAAAAGCGGACCACATAGGAGCAGCGACATGCTGTACAGTGTTAAGAGCGGATCACATAGGAGCAGCGACATACCTTAGAGAGTTAAGAGCGGGTCACATAGGAGAAGCGATATGCTTTAGAGAGTTAAGAATGGGTCACATAGGAGCAGTGACATGCTTTAGAGAGTTAAGAGCGGGTAACATAGGAGCAGCGACATGCTGTAGAGAGTTAAGAGCGGGTAACAGAGGAGCAGCAGCATGCTTTAGAGAGTTAAGAGCGGGTAACATAGGACGGAGCAGCGACATGCTTTAGAGAGTTAAGATTGGGTCACATAGGAGCAGCAACATGCTTTAGAGAGTTAAGAGTGGGCCACATAGGAGCAGATACAAGCTGTAATTAAGAGTGGATCACACAGGAGCAGCAACATGCTTTAGAGATTTAAGAGCGGGTCACATAGGGGCAGCGACATGCTGTAGAGAGTTAAGAGCGCTCGCATAGGAGCAGCGACATGCTGTAGAGCGTTAAGAGTGGGTCACATAGGAGCAGCGACATGCTGTAGAGCGTTAAGAGAGGGTCGTGTAGGAGCAGCAACATGCAGTAGAGCGTTAAGAGCGGGTCACATAGAAGCAGCGGCATACCTTAGAGAGTTAAGAGCGGGTCACACAGGAGAAGCGATATGCTTTAGAGAGTTAAGAGTGGGTCACATAGGAGCAGCAACATGCTTTAGAGAGTTAAGAGCGGGTCACATAGTAGCAGATACAAGCTGTATTTAAAAGTGGATCACACAGGAGCAGCGACATGCTTTAGAGAGTTAAGAGTGGGTCACGTAGGAGCAGCGACATGCTGCAGAGAGTTCAGAGCGGGTCACATAGGAGCAGCAACATGCTTTAGAGAGTTAAGAGCGGGTCACATAGGAGCAGATACAAGCTGTAGAGAGTTAAGAGCGGGTAACAGAGGAGCAGCAACATGCTTTAGAGAGTTAAGAGCGGGTAACATAGGACGGAGCAGCGACATGCTTTAGAGAGTTAAGAGTGGGTCACATAGGAGCAGCGACATGCTGCAGAGAGTACAGAGCGGGTCACATAGGAGCAGCAACATGCTTTAGAGAGTTAAGAGCGGGTCACATAGGAGCAGCGACATGCTGTAGAGAGTTAAGAGCGGACCGCATAGGAGCAGCGACATGCTGTAGAGCGTTAAGAGCGGGTCACATAGGAGCAGCGACATACCTTAGAGAGTTAAGAGCGGTCACATAGGAGAAGCGATATGCTTTAGAGAGTTAAGAATGGGTCACATAGGAGCAGTGACATGCTTTAGAGAGTTAAGAGCGGGTAACATAGGAGCAGCAACATGCTGTAGAGAGTTAAGAGCGGGTAACAGAGGAGCAGCAGCATGCTTTAGAGAGTTAAGAGCGGGTAACATAGGACGGAGCAGCGACATGCTTTAGAGAGTCAAGATTGGGTCACATAGGAGCAGCAACATGCTTTAGAGAGTTAAGAGTGGGCCACATAGGAGCAGATACAAGCTGTAATTAAGAGTGGATCACACAGGAGCAGCAACTTGCTTTAGAGAGTTAAGAGCGGGTCACATAGGAGCAGCGACATGCTTTTGAGAGTTAAGAGCAGGTCACATAGGAGAAGTGATATGCTTTAGAGAGTTAAGAGTGGGTCAAATAGGAGCAGCGGCATGCTTTTGAGAGTTAAGAGCAGGTCACATAGGAGCAGCGACATACCTTAGAGAGTTAAGACCGAGTAACTGAGGAGCAGCAACATGCTTTAGAGAGTTAAGAGCGGGTAACATAGGACGGAGCAGCGACATGCTTTAGAGAGTTGAGTGGGTCACGTAGGAGCAGCGACATGCTGCAGAGAGTTCAGAGCGGGTCACATAGGAGCAGCAACATGCTTTAAAGAGTTAAGAGCGGGTCACATAGGAGCAGATACAAGCTGTAGAGAGTTAATAGCGGGTAACAGAGGAGCAGCAACATGCTTTAGAGAATTAAGAGCAGGTAACATAGGACGGAGCAGCGACATGCTTTAGAGAGTTAAGAGTGGGTCACATAGGAGCAGCGACATGCTGCAGAGAGTTCAGAGCGGGTCACATAGGAGCAGCAACATGCTTTAGAGAGTTAAGAGCGGGTCACATAGGAGCAGATACAAGCTGTAGAGAGTTAATAGCGGGTAACAGAGGAGCAGCAACATGCTTTAGAGAGTTAAGAGCGGGTAACATAGGACGGAGCAGCGACATGCTTTAAAGAGTAAAGAGTGGGTCACATAGGAGCAGCGACATGCTGTAGAGAGTTAAGAGCGGGTAACAGAGGAGCAGCAGCATGCTTTAGAGAGTTAAGAGCGGGTAACATAGGACGGAGCAGCGACATGCTTTAGAGAGTTAAGATTGGGTCACATAGGAGCAGCAACATGCTTTAGAGAGATAAGAGTGGGCCACATAGGAGCAGATACAAGCTGTAATTAAGAGTGGATCACACAGGAGCAGCAACATGCTTTAGAGATTTAAGAGCGGGTAACATAGGAGCAGCGACATGCTGTAGAGAGTTAAGAGCGGGTAACAGAGGAGCAGCAGCATGCTTTAGAGAGTTAAGAGCGGGTAACATAGGACGGAGCAGCGACATGCTTTAGAGAGTTAAGAGTGGGTCACATAGGAGCAGCGACATGCTGCAGAGAGTACAGAGCGGGTCACATAGGAGCAGCAACATGCTTTAGAGAGTTAAGAGCGGGTCACATAGGAGCAGCGACATGCTGTAGAGAGTTAAGAGCGGACCGCATAGGAGCAGCGACATGCTGTAGAGCGTTAAGAGCGGGTCACATAGGAGCAGCGACATACCTTAGAGAGTTAAGAGCGGTCACATAGGAGAAGCGATATGCTTTAGAGAGTTAAGAATGGGTCACATAGGAGCAGTGACATGCTTTAGAGAGTTAAGAGCGGGTAACATAGGAGCAGCAACATGCTGTAGAGAGTTAAGAGCGGGTAACAGAGGAGCAGCAGCATGCTTTAGAGAGTTAAGAGCGGGTAACATAGGACGGAGCAGCGACATGCTTTAGAGAGTCAAGATTGGGTCACATAGGAGCAGCAACATGCTTTAGAGAGTTAAGAGTGGGCCACATAGGAGCAGATACAAGCTGTAATTAAGAGTGGATCACACAGGAGCAGCAACTTGCTTTAGAGAGTTAAGAGCGGGTCACATAGGAGCAGCGACATGCTTTTGAGAGTTAAGAGCAGGTCACATAGGAGAAGTGATATGCTTTAGAGAGTTAAGAGTGGGTCAAATAGGAGCAGCGGCATGCTTTTGAGAGTTAAGAGCAGGTCACATAGGAGCAGCGACATACCTTAGAGAGTTAAGAGCGAGTAACTGAGGAGCAGCAACATGCTTTAGAGAGTTAAGAGCGGGTAACATAGGACGGAGCAGCGACATGCTTTAGAGAGTTGAGTGGGTCACGTAGGAGCAGCGACATGCTGCAGAGAGTTCAGAGCGGGTCACATAGGAGCAGCAACATGCTTTAAAGAGTTAAGAGCGGGTCACATAGGAGCAGATACAAGCTGTAGAGAGTTAATAGCGGGTAACAGAGGAGCAGCAACATGCTTTAGAGAATTAAGAGCAGGTAACATAGGACGGAGCAGCGACATGCTTTAGAGAGTTAAGAGTGGGTCACATAGGAGCAGCGACATGCTGCAGAGAGTTCAGAGCGGGTCACATAGGAGCAGCAACATGCTTTAGAGAGTTAAGAGCGGGTCACATAGGAGCAGATACAAGCTGTAGAGAGTTAATAGCGGGTAACAGAGGAGCAGCAACATGCTTTAGAGAGTTAAGAGCGGGTAACATAGGACGGAGCAGCGACATGCTTTAAAGAGTAAAGAGTGGGTCACATAGGAGCAGCGACATGCTGTAGAGAGTTAAGAGCGGGTAACAGAGGAGCAGCAGCATGCTTTAGAGAGTTAAGAGCGGGTAACATAGGACGGAGCAGCGACATGCTTTAGAGAGTTAAGATTGGGTCACATAGGAGCAGCAACATGCTTTAGAGAGATAAGAGTGGGCCACATAGGAGCAGATACAAGCTGTAATTAAGAGTGGATCACACAGGAGCAGCAACATGCTTTAGAGATTTAAGAGCGGGTAACATAGGAGCAGCGACATGCTGTAGAGAGTTAAGAGCGGGTAACAGAGGAGCAGCAGCATGCTTTAGAGAGTTAAGAGCGGGTAACATAGGACGGAGCAGCGACATGCTTTAGAGAGTTAAGATTGGGTCACATAGGAGCAGCAACATGCTTTAGAGAGATAAGAGTGGGCCACATAGAAGCAGATACAAGCTGTAATTAAGAGTGGATCACACAGGAGCAGCAACATGCTTTAGAGATTTAAGAGCGGGTCACATATGAGCAGCGACATGCTGTAGAGAGTTAAGAGCGGGTCACATAGGAGCAGCAACATGCTTTAGAGAGTTAAGAGCGGGTCACATAGGAGCAGATACAAGCTGTAGTTAAGAGTGGATCACACAGGAGCAGCGACATGCTTTAGAGAGTTAAGAGCGGGTAACATAGGAGCAGCGACATGCTGTAGAGAGTTCATGCTTTAGAGAGTTAAGAGCGGGTAACATAGGACGGAGCAGCGACATGCTTTAGAGAGTTAAGATTGGGTCACATAGGAGCAGCAACATGCTTTAAAGAGTTAAGAGCGGGTCACATAGGAGCAGCGACATGCTACAGAGAGTTCAGAGCGGGTCACATAGGAGCAGCAACATGCTTTAGAGAGTTAAGAGCGGGTCACATAGGAGCAGATACAAGCTGTAGAGAGTTAAGAACGGGTAACAGAGGAGCAGCAACATGCTTTAGAGAGTTAAGAGCGAGTAACATAGGACGGAGCAGCGACATGCTTTAGAGAGTTAAGAGTGGGTCACATAGGAGCAGCGACATGCTGCAGAGAGTTCAGAGCGGGTCACATAGGAGCAGCAACATGCTTTAGAGAGTTAAGCGCAAGTCACATAGGAGCAGATACAAGCTGTAGTTAAGAGTGGATCACACAGGAGCAGCGACATGCTTTAGAGAGTTAAGAGCGGGTCACATAGGAGCAGCGACATGCTGTAGAGAGTTAAAAGCGGACCACATAGGAGCAGCGACATGCTGTACAGTGTTAAGAGCGGATCACATAGGAGCAGCGACATACCTTAGAGAGTTAAGAGCGGGTCACATAGGAGAAGCGATATGCTTTAGAGAGTTAAGAATGGGTCACATAGGAGCAGTGACATTCGCTAGAGAGTTAAGAGCGGGTAACATAGGAGCAGCGACATGCTGTAGAGAGTTAAGAGCGGGTAACAGAGGAGCAGCAGCATGCTTTAGAGAGTTAAGAGCGGGTAACATAGGACGGAGCAGCGACATGCTTTAGAGAGTTAAGATTGGGTCACATAGGAGCAGCAACATGCTTTAGAGAGTTAAGAGTGGGCCACATAGGAGCAGATACAAGCTGTAATTAAGAGTGGATCACACAGGAGCAGCAACATGCTTTAGAGATTTAAGAGCGGGTCACATAGGGGCAGCGACATGCTGTAGAGAGTTAAGAGCGCTCGCATAGGAGCAGCGACATGCTGTAGAGCGTTAAGAGTGGGTCACATAGGAGCAGCGACATGCTGTAGAGCGTTAAGAGAGGGTCGTGTAGGAGCAGCAACATGCAGTAGAGCGTTAAGAGCGGGTCACATAGAAGCAGCGGCATACCTTAGAGAGTTAAGAGCGGGTCACACAGGAGAAGCGATATGCTTTAGAGAGTTAAGAGTGGGTCACATAGGAGCAGCAACATGCTTTAGAGAGTTAAGAGCGGGTCACATAGTAGCAGATACAAGCTGTATTTAAAAGTGGATCACACAGGAGCAGCGACATGCTTTAGAGAGTTAAGAGTGGGTCACGTAGGAGCAGCGACATGCTGCAGAGAGTTCAGAGCGGGTCACATAGGAGCAGCAACATGCTTTAGAGAGTTAAGAGCGGGTCACATAGGAGCAGATACAAGCTGTAGAGAGTTAAGAGCGGGTAACAGAGGAACAGCAACATGCTTTAGAGAGTTAAGAGCGGGTAACATAGGACGGAGCAGCGACATGCTTTAGAGAGTTAAGAGTGGGTCACATAGGAGCAGCGACATGCTGCAGAGAGTACAGAGCGGGTCACATAGGAGCAGCAACATGCTTTAGAGAGTTAAGAGCGGGTCACATAGGAGCAGCGACATGCTGTAGAGAGTTAAGAGCGGACCGCATAGGAGCAGCGACATGCTGTAGAGCGTTAAGAGCGGGTCACATAGGAGCAGCGACATACCTTAGAGAGTTAAGAGCGGTCACATAGGAGAAGCGATATGCTTTAGAGAGTTAAGAATGGGTCACATAGGAGCAGTGACATGCTTTAGAGAGTTAAGAGCGGGTAACATAGGAGCAGCAACATGCTGTAGAGAGTTAAGAGCGGATAACAGAGGAGCAGCAGCATGCTTTAGAGAGTTAAGAGCGGGTAACATAGGACGGAGCAGCGACATGCTTTAGAGAGTCAAGATTGGGTCACATAGGAGCAGCAACATGCTTTAGAGAGTTAAGAGTGGGCCACATAGGAGCAGATACAAGCTGTAATTAAGAGTGGATCACACAGGAGCAGCAACTTGCTTTAGAGAGTTAAGAGCAGGTCACATAGGAGAAGTGATATGCTTTAGAGAGTTAAGAGTGGGTCAAATAGGAGCAGCGGCATGCTTTTGAGAGTTAAGAGCAGGTCACATAGGAGCAGCGACATACCTTAGAGAGTTAAGAGCGAGTAACTGAGGAGCAGCAACATGCTTTAGAGAGTTAAGAGCGGGTAACATAGGACGGAGCAGCGACATGCTTTAGAGAGTTGAGTGGGTCACGTAGGAGCAGCGACATGCTGCAGAGAGTTCAGAGCGGGTCACATAGGAGCAGCAACATGCTTTAAAGAGTTAAGAGCGGGTCACATAGGAGCAGATACAAGCTGTAGAGAGTTAATAGCGGGTAACAGAGGAGCAGCAACATGCTTTAGAGAATTAAGAGCAGGTAACATAGGACGGAGCAGCGACATGCTTTAGAGAGTTAAGAGTGGGTCACATAGGAGCAGCGACATGCTGCAGAGAGTTCAGAGCGGGTCACATAGGAGCAGCAACATGCTTTAGAGAGTTAAGAGCGGGTCACATAGGAGCAGATACAAGCTGTAGAGAGTTAATAGCGGGTAACAGAGGAGCAGCAACATGCTTTAGAGAGTTAAGAGCGGGTAACATAGGACGGAGCAGCGACATGCTTTAAAGAGTAAAGAGTGGGTCACATAGGAGCAGCGACATGCTACAGAGAGTTCAGAGCGGGTCACATAGGAGCAGCAACATGCTTTAGAGAGTTAAGAGCGGGTCACATAGGAGCAGATACAAGCTGTAGAGAGTTAATAGCGGGTAACAGAGGAGCAGCAACATGCTTTAGAGAGTTAAGAGCGGGTAACATAGGACGGAGCAGCGACATGCTTTAAAGAGTAAAGAGTGGGTCACATAGGAGCAGCGACATGCTACAGAGAGTTAAGAGCGGGTAACAGAGGAGCAGCAACATGCTTTAGAGAGTTAAGAGCGAGTAACATAGGACGGAGCAGCGACATGCTTTAGAGAGTTAAGAGTGGGTCACATAGGAGCAGCAACATGCTGCAGAGAGTTCAGAGCGGGTCACATAGGAGCAGCAACATGCTTTAGAGAGTTAAGAGCGGGTCACATAGGAGCAGATACAAGCTGTAGTTAAGAGTGGATCACACAGGAGCAGCGACATGCTTTAGAGAGTTAAGAGCGGGTAACATAGGAGCAGCGACATGCTGTAGAGAGTTCATGCTTTAGAGAGTTAAGAGCGGGTAACATAGGACGGAGCAGCGACATGCTTTAGAGAGTTAGGATTGGGTCACATAGGAGCAGCAACATGCTTTAAAGAGTTAAGAGCGGGTCACATAGGAGCAGCGACATACCTTAGAGAGTTAAGAGCGAGTAACAGAGGAGCAGCAACATGCTTTAGAGAGTTAAGAGCGGGTAACATAGGACGGAGCAACGACATGCTTTAAAGAGTAAAGAGTGGGTCACATAGGAGCAGCGACATGCTACAGAGAGTTCAGAGCGGGTCACATAGGAGCAGCAACATGCTTTAGAGAGTTAAGAGCGGGTCACATAGGAGCAGATACAAGCTGTAGAGAGTTAAGAACGGGTAACAGAGGAGCAGCAACATGCTTTAGAGAGTTAAGAGCGAGTAACATAGGACGGAGCAGCGACATGCTTTAGAGAGTTAAGAGTGGGTCACATAGGAGCAGCGACATGCTGCAGAGAGTTCAGAGCGGGTCACATAGGAGCAGCAACATGCTTTAGAGAGTTAAGCGCAGGTCACATAGGAGCAGATACAAGCTGTAGTTAAGAGTGGATCACACAGGAGCAGCGACATGCTTTAGAGAGTTAAGAGCGGGTCACATAGGAGCAGCGACATGCTGTAGAGAGTTAAAAGCGGACCACATAGGAGCAGCGACATGCTGTACAGTGTTAAGAGCGGATCACATAGGAGCAGCGACATACCTTAGAGAGTTAAGAGCGGGTCACATAGGAGAAGCGATATGCTTTAGAGAGTTAAGAATGGGTCACATAGGAGCAGTGACATGCTTTAGAGAGTTAAGAGCGGGTAACATAGGAGCAGCGACATGCTGTAGAGAGTTAAGAGCGGGTAACAGAGGAGCAGCAGCATGCTTTAGAGAGTTAAGAGCGGGTAACATAGGACGGAGCAGCGACATGCTTTAGAGAGTTAAGATTGGGTCACATAGGAGCAGCAACATGCTTTAGAGAGTTAAGAGTGGGCCACATAGGAGCAGATACAAGCTGTAATTAAGAGTGGATCACACAGGAGCAGCAACATGCTTTAGAGATTTAAGAGCGGGTCACATAGGGGCAGCGACATGCTGTAGAGAGTTAAGAGCGCTCGCATAGGAGCAGCGACATGCTGTAGAGCGTTAAGAGTGGGTCACAAAGGAGCAGCGACATGCTGTAGAGCGTTTAGAGAGGGTCGTGTAGGAGCAGCAACATGCAGTAGAGCGTTAAGAGCGGGTCACATAGAAGCAGCGGCATACCTTAGAGAGTTAAGAGCGGGTCACACAGGAGAAGCGATATGCTTTAGAGAGTTAAGAGTGGGTCAAATAGGAGCAGCGACATGCTTTTGAGAGTTAAGAGCGGGTCACATAGTAGCAGATACAAGCTGTATTTAAAAGTGGATCACACAGGAGCAGCGACATGCTTTAGAGAGTTAAGAGTGGGTCACGTAGGAGCAGCGACATGCTGCAGAGAGTTCAGAGCGGGTCACATAGGAGCAGCAACATGCTTTAGAGAGTTAAGAGCGGGTCACATAGGAGCAGATACAAGCTGTAGAGAGTTAAGAGCGGGTAACAGAGGAGCAGCAACATGCTTTAGAGAGTTAAGAGCGGGTAACATAGGACGGAGCAGCGACATGCTTTAGAGAGTTAAGAGTGGGTCACATAGGAGCAGCGACATGCTGCAGAGAGTACAGAGCGGGTCACATAGGAGCAGCAACATGCTTTAGAGAGTTAAGAGCGGGTCACATAGGAGCAGCGACATGCTGTAGAGAATTAAGAGCGGACCGCATAGGAGCAGCGACATGCTGTAGAGCGTTAAGAGCGGGTAACAGAGGAGCAGCAGCATGCTTTAGAGAGTTAAGAGCGGGTAACATAGGACGGAGCAGCGACATGCTTTAGAGAGTCAAGATTGGGTCACATAGGAGCAGCAACATGCTTTAGAGAGTTAAGAGTGGGCCACATAGGAGCAGATACAAGCTGTAATTAAGAGTGGATCACACAGGAGCAGCAACTTGCTTTAGAGAGTTAAGAGCGGGTCACATAGGAGCAGCGACATGCTTTTGAGAGTTCAGAGCGGGTCACATAGGAGCAGCAACATGCTTTAGAGAGTTAAGAGCGGGTCACATAGGAGCAGATACAAGCTGTAGAGAGTTAATAGCGGGTAACAGAGGAGCAGCAACATGCTTTAGAGAGTTAAGAGCGGGTAACATAGGACGGAGCAGCGACATGCTTTAAAGAGTAAAGAGTGGGTCACATAGGAGCAGCGACATGCTGTAGAGAGTTAAGAGCGGGTAACAGAGGAGCAGCAGCATGCTTTAGAGAGTTAAGAGCGGGTAACATAGGACGGAGCAGCGACATGCTTTAGAGAGTTAAGATTGGGTCACATAGGAGCAGCAACATGCTTTAGAGAGATAAGAGTGGGCCACATAGGAGCAGATACAAGCTGTAATTAAGAGTGGATCACACAGGAGCAGCAACATGCTTTAGAGATTTAAGAGCGGGTAACATAGGAGCAGCGACATGCTGTAGAGAGTTAAGAGCGGGTAACAGAGGAGCAGCAGCATGCTTTAGAGAGTTAAGAGCGGGTAACATAGGACGGAGCAGCGACATGCTTTAGAGAGTTAAGATTGGGTCACATAGGAGCAGCAACATGCTTTAGAGAGATAAGAGTGGGCCACATAGGAGCAGATACAAGCTGTAATTAAGAGTGGATCACACAGGAGCAGCAACATGCTTTAGAGATTTAAGAGCGGGTCACATATGAGCAGCGACATGCTGTAGAGAGTTAAGAGCGGGTCACATAGGAGCAGCAACATGCTTTAGAGAGTTAAGAGCGGGTCACATAGGAGCAGATACAAGCTGTAGTTAAGAGTGGATCACACAGGAGCAGCGACATGCTTTAGAGAGTTAAGAGCGGGTAACATAGGAGCAGCGACATGCTGTAGAGAGTTCATGCTTTAGAGAGTTAAGAGCGGGTAACATAGGACGGAGCAGCGACATGCTTTAGAGAGTTAAGATTGGGTCACATAGGAGCAGCAACATGCTTTAAAGAGTTAAGAGCGGGTCACATAGGAGCAGCGACATGCTACAGAGAGTTCAGAGCGGGTCACTGAGGAGCAGCAACATGCTTTAGAGAGTTAAGAGCGGGTCACATAGGAGCAGATACAAGCTGTAGAGAGTTAAGAACGGGTAACAGAGGAGCAGCAACATGCTTTAGAGAGTTAAGAGCGAGTAACATAGGACGGAGCAGCGACATGCTTTAGAGAGTTAAGAGTGGGTCACATAGGAGCAGCGACATGCTGCAGAGAGTTCAGAGCGGGTCACATAGGAGCAGCAACATGCTTTAGAGAGTTAAGCGCAAGTCACATAGGAGCAGATACAAGCTGTAGTTAAGAGTGGATCACACAGGAGCAGCGACATGCTTTAGAGAGTTAAGAGCGGGTCACATAGGAGCAGCGACATGCTGTAGAGAGTTAAAAGCGGACCACATAGGAGCAGCGACATGCTGTACAGTGTTAAGAGCGGATCACATAGGAGCAGCGACATACCTTAGAGAGTTAAGAGCGGGTCACATAGGAGAAGCGATATGCTTTAGAGAGTTAAGAATGGGTCACATAGGAGCAGTGACATGCTTTAGAGAGTTAAGAGCGGGTAACATAGGAGCAGCGACATGCTGTAGAGAGTTAAGAGCGGGTAACAGAGGAGCAGCAGCATGCTTTAGAGAGTTAAGAGCGGGTAACATAGGACGGAGCAGCGACATGCTTTAGAGAGTTAAGATTGGGTCACATAGGAGCAGCAACATGCTTTAGAGAGTTAAGAGTGGGCCACATAGGAGCAGATACAAGCTGTAATTAAGAGTGGATCACACAGGAGCAGCAACATGCTTTAGAGATTTAAGAGCGGGTCACATAGGGGCAGCGACATGCTGTAGAGAGTTAAGAGCGCTCGCATAGGAGCAGCGACATGCTGTAGAGCGTTAAGAGTGGGTCACATAGGAGCAGCGACATGCTGTAGAGCGTTCAGAGAGGGTCGTGTAGGAGCAGCAACATGCAGTAGAGCGTTAAGAGCGGGTCACATAGAAGCAGCGGCATACCTTAGAGAGTTAAGAGCGGGTCACACAGGAGAAGCGATATGCTTTAGAGAGTTAAGAGTGGGTCACATAGGAGCAGCAACATGCTTTAGAGAGTTAAGAGCGGGTCACATAGTAGCAGATACAAGCTGTATTTAAAAGTGGATCACACAGGAGCAGCGACATGCTTTAGAGAGTTAAGAGTGGGTCACGTAGGAGCAGCGACATGCTGCAGAGAGTTCAGAGCGGGTCACATAGGAGCAGCAACATGCTTTAGAGAGTTAAGAGCGGGTCACATAGGAGCAGATACAAGCTGTAGAGAGTTAAGAGCGGGTAACAGAGGAACAGCAACATGCTTTAGAGAGTTAAGAGCGGGTAACATAGGACGGAGCAGCGACATGCTTTAGAGAGTTAAGAGTGGGTCACATAGGAGCAGCGACATGCTGCAGAGAGTACAGAGCGGGTCACATAGGAGCAGCAACATGCTTTAGAGAGTTAAGAGCGGGTCACATAGGAGCAGCGACATGCTGTAGAGAGTTAAGAGCGGACCGCATAGGAGCAGCGACATGCTGTAGAGCGTTAAGAGCGGGTCACATAGGAGCAGCGACATACCTTAGAGAGTTAAGAGCGGTCACATAGGAGAAGCGATATGCTTTAGAGAGTTAAGAATGGGTCACATAGGAGCAGTGACATGCTTTAGAGAGTTAAGAGCGGGTAACATAGGAGCAGCAACATGCTGTAGAGAGTTAAGAGCGGATAACAGAGGAGCAGCAGCATGCTTTAGAGAGTTAAGAGCGGGTAACATAGGACGGAGCAGCGACATGCTTTAGAGAGTCAAGATTGGGTCACATAGGAGCAGCAACATGCTTTAGAGAGTTAAGAGTGGGCCACATAGGAGCAGATACAAGCTGTAATTAAGAGTGGATCACACAGGAGCAGCAACTTGCTTTAGAGAGTTAAGAGCAGGTCACATAGGAGAAGTGATATGCTTTAGAGAGTTAAGAGTGGGTCAAATAGGAGCAGCGGCATGCTTTTGAGAGTTAAGAGCAGGTCACATAGGAGCAGCGACATACCTTAGAGAGTTAAGAGCGAGTAACTGAGGAGCAGCAACATGCTTTAGAGAGTTAAGAGCGGGTAACATAGGACGGAGCAGCGACATGCTTTAGAGAGTTGAGTGGGTCACGTAGGAGCAGCGACATGCTGCAGAGAGTTCAGAGCGGGTCACATAGGAGCAGCAACATGCTTTAAAGAGTTAAGAGCGGGTCACATAGGAGCAGATACAAGCTGTAGAGAGTTAATGGCGGGTAACAGAGGAGCAGCAACATGCTTTAGAGAATTAAGAGCAGGTAACATAGGACGGAGCAGCGACATGCTTTAGAGAGTTAAGAGTGGGTCACATAGGAGCAGCGACATGCTGCAGAGAGTTCAGAGCGGGTCACATAGGAGCAGCAACATGCTTTAGAGAGTTAAGAGCGGGTCACATAGGAGCAGATACAAGCTGTAGAGAGTTAATAGCGGGTAACAGAGGAGCAGCAACATGCTTTAGAGAGTTAAGAGCGGGTAACATAGGACGGAGCAGCGACATGCTTTAAAGAGTAAAGAGTGGGTCACATAGGAGCAGCGACATGCTACAGAGAGTTCAGAGCGGGTCACATAGGAGCAGCAACATGCTTTAGAGAGTTAAGAGCGGGTCACATAGGAGCAGATACAAGCTGTAGAGAGTTAATAGCGGGTAACAGAGGAGCAGCAACATGCTTTAGAGAGTTAAGAGCGGGTAACATAGGACGGAGCAGCGACATGCTTTAAAGAGTAAAGAGTGGGTCACATAGGAGCAGCGACATGCTACAGAGAGTTAAGAGCGGGTAACAGAGGAGCAGCAACATGCTTTAGAGAGTTAAGAGCGGGTCACATAGGAGCAGATACAAGCTGTAGTTAAGAGTGGATCACACAGGAGCAGCGACATGCTTTAGAGAGTTAAGAGCGGGTAACATAGGAGCAGCGACATGCTGTAGAGAGTTCATGCTTTAGAGAGTTAAGAGCGGGTAACATAGGACGGAGCAGCGACATGCTTTAGAGAGTTAGGATTGGGTCACATAGGAGCAGCAACATGCTTTAAAGAGTTAAGAGCGGGTCACATAGGAGCAGCGACATACCTTAGAGAGTTAAGAGCGAGTAACAGAGGAGCAGCAACATGCTTTAGAGAGTTAAGAGCGGGTAACATAGGACGGAGCAACGACATGCTTTAAAGAGTAAAGAGTGGGTCACATAGGAGCAGCGACATGCTACAGAGAGTTCAGAGCGGGTCACATAGGAGCAGCAACATGCTTTAGAGAGTTAAGAGCGGGTCACATAGGAGCAGATACAAGCTGTAGAGAGTTAAGAACGGGTAACAGAGGAGCAGCAACATGCTTTAGAGAGTTAAGAGCGAGTAACATAGGACGGAGCAGCGACATGCTTTAGAGAGTTAAGAGTGGGTCACATAGGAGCAGCGACATGCTGCAGAGAGTTCAGAGCGGGTCACATAGGAGCAGCAACATGCTTTAGAGAGTTAAGCGCAGGTCACATAGGAGCAGATACAAGCTGTAGTTAAGAGTGGATCACACAGGAGCAGCGACATGCTTTAGAGAGTTAAGAGCGGGTCACATAGGAGCAGCGACATGCTGTAGAGAGTTAAAAGCGGACCACATAGGAGCAGCGACATGCTGTACAGTGTTAAGAGCGGATCACATAGGAGCAGCGACATACCTTAGAGAGTTAAGAGCGGGTCACATAGGAGAAGCGATATGCTTTAGAGAGTTAAGAATGGGTCACATAGGAGCAGTGACATGCTTTAGAGAGTTAAGAGCGGGTAACATAGGAGCAGCGACATGCTGTAGAGAGTTAAGAGCGGGTAACAGAGGAGCAGCAGCATGCTTTAGAGAGTTAAGAGCGGGTAACATAGGACGGAGCAGCGACATGCTTTAGAGAGTTAAGATTGGGTCACATAGGAGCAGCAACATGCTTTAGAGAGTTAAGAGTGGGCCACATAGGAGCAGATACAAGCTGTAATTAAGAGTGGATCACACAGGAGCAGCAACATGCTTTAAGAGCGGGTCACATAGGGGCAGCGACATGCTGTAGAGAGTTAAGAGCGCTCGCATAGGAGCAGCGACATGCTGAAGAGCGTTAAGAGTGGGTCACATAGGAGCAGCGACATGCTGTAGAGCGTTTAGAGAGGGTCGTGTAGGAGCAGCAACATGCAGTAGAGCGTTAAGAGCGGGTCACATAGAAGCAGCGGCATACCTTAGAGAGTTAAGAGCGGGTCACACAGGAGAAGCGATATGCTTTAGAGAGTTAAGAGTGGGTCACATAGGAGCAGCAACATGCTTTAGAGAGTTAAGAGTGGGTCAAATAGGAGCAGCGACATGCTTTTGAGAGTTAAGAGCGGGTCACATAGTAGCAGATACAAGCTGTATTTAAAAGTGGATCACACAGGAGCAGCGACATGCTTTAGAGAGTTAAGAGTGGGTCACGTAGGAGCAGCGACATGCTGCAGAGAGTTCAGAGCGGGTCACATAGGAGCAGCAACATGCTTTAGAGAGTTAAGAGCGGGTCACATAGGAGCAGATACAAGCTGTAGAGAGTTAAGAGCGGGTAACAGAGGAGCAGCAACATGCTTTAGAGAGTTAAGAGCGGGTAACATAGGACGGAGCAGCGACATGCTTTAGAGAGTTAAGAGTGGGTCACATAGGAGCAGCGACATGCTGCAGAGAGTACAGAGCGGGTCACATAGGAGCAGCAACATGCTTTAGAGAGTTAAGAGCGGGTCACATAGGAGCAGCGACATGCTGTAGAGAATTAAGAGCGGACCGCATAGGAGCAGCGACATGCTGTAGAGCGTTAAGAGCGGGTAACAGAGGAGCAGCAGCATGCTTTAGAGAGTTAAGAGTGGGCCACATAGGAGCAGATACAAGCTGTAATTAAGAGTGGATCACACAGGAGCAGCAACTTGCTTTAGAGAGTTAAGAGCGGGTCACATAGGAGCAGCGACATGCTTTTGAGAGTTCAGAGCGGGTCACATAGGAGCAGCAACATGCTTTAGAGAGTTAAGAGCGGGTCACATAGGAGCAGCAACATGCTTTAGAGAGTTAAGAGTGGGCCACATAGGAGCAGATACAAGCTGTAATTAAGAGTGGATCACACAGGAGCAGCAACTTGCTTTAGAGAGTTAAGAGCGGGTCACATAGGAGCAGCGACATGCTTTTGAGAGTTCAGAGCGGGTCACATAGGAGCAGCAACATGCTTTAGAGAGTTAAGAGCGGGTCACATAGGAGCAGATACAAGCTGTAGAGAGTTAATAGCGGGTAACAGAGGAGCAGCAACATGCTTTAGAGAGTTAAGAGCGGGTAACATAGGACGGAGCAGCGACATGCTTTAAAGAGTAAAGAGTGGGTCACATAGGAGCAGCGACATGCTGTAGAGAGTTAAGAGCGGGTAACAGAGGAGCAGCAGCATGCTTTAGAGAGTTAAGAGCGGGTAACATAGGACGGAGCAGCGACATGCTTTAGAGAGTTAAGATTGGGTCACATAGGAGCAGCAACATGCTTTAGAGAGATAAGAGTGGGCCACATAGGAGCAGATACAAGCTGTAATTAAGAGTGGATCACACAGGAGCAGCAACATGCTTTAGAGATTTAAGAGCGGGTAACATAGGAGCAGCGACATGCTGTAGAGAGTTAAGAGCGGGTAACAGAGGAGCAGCAGCATGCTTTAGAGAGTTAAGAGCGGGTAACATAGGACGGAGCAGCGACATGCTTTAGAGAGTTAAGATTGGGTCACATAGGAGCAGCAACATGCTTTAGAGAGATAAGAGTGGGCCACATAGGAGCAGATACAAGCTGTAATTAAGAGTGGATCACACAGGAGCAGCAACATGCTTTAGAGATTTAAGAGCGGGTCACATATGAGCAGCGACATGCTGTAGAGAGTTAAGAGCGGGTCACATAGGAGCAGCAACATGCTTTAGAGAGTTAAGAGCGGGTCACATAGGAGCAGATACAAGCTGTAGTTAAGAGTGGATCACACAGGAGCAGCGACATGCTTTAGAGAGTTAAGAGCGGGTAACATAGGAGCAGCGACATGCTGTAGAGAGTTCATGCTTTAGAGAGTTAAGAGCGGGTAACATAGGACGGAGCAGCGACATGCTTTAGAGAGTTAAGATTGGGTCACATAGGAGCAGCAACATGCTTTAAAGAGTTAAGAGCGGGTCACATAGGAGCAGCGACATGCTACAGAGAGTTCAGAGCGGGTCACATAGGAGCAGCAACATGCTTTAGAGAGTTAAGAGCGGGTCACATAGGAGCAGATACAAGCTGTAGAGAGTTAAGAACGGGTAACAGAGGAGCAGCAACATGCTTTAGAGAGTTAAGAGCGAGTAACATAGGACGGAGCAGCGACATGCTTTAGAGAGTTAAGAGTGGGTCACATAGGAGCAGCGACATGCTGCAGAGAGTTCAGAGCGGGTCACATAGGAGCAGCAACATGCTTTAGAGAGTTAAGCGCAAGTCACATAGGAGCAGATACAAGCTGTAGTTAAGAGTGGATCACACAGGAGCAGCGACATGCTTTAGAGAGTTAAGAGCGGGTCACATAGGAGCAGCGACATGCTGTAGAGAGTTAAAAGCGGACCACATAGGAGCAGCGACATGCTGTACAGTGTTAAGAGCGGATCACATAGGAGCAGCGACATACCTTAGAGAGTTAAGAGCGGGTCACATAGGAGAAGCGATATGCTTTAGAGAGTTAAGAATGGGTCACATAGGAGCAGTGACATGCTTTAGAGAGTTAAGAGCGGGTAACATAGGAGCAGCGACATGCTGTAGAGAGTTAAGAGCGGGTAACAGAGGAGCAGCAGCATGCTTTAGAGAGTTAAGAGCGGGTAACATAGGACGGAGCAGCGACATGCTTTAGAGAGTTAAGATTGGGTCACATAGGAGCAGCAACATGCTTTAGAGAGTTAAGAGTGGGCCACATAGGAGCAGATACAAGCTGTAATTAAGAGTGGATCACACAGGAGCAGCAACATGCTTTAGAGATTTAAGAGCGGGTCACATAGGGGCAGCAACATGCTGTAGAGAGTTAAGAGCGCTCGCATAGGAGCAGCGACATGCTGTAGAGCGTTAAGAGAGGGTCGTGTAGGAGCAGCAACATGCAGTAGAGCGTTAAGAGCGGGTCACATAGAAGCAGCGGCATACCTTAGAGAGTTAAGAGCGGGTCACACAGGAGAAGCGATATGCTTTAGAGAGTTAAGAGTGGGTCACATAGGAGCAGCAACATGCTTTAGAGAGTTAAGAGCGGGTCACATAGTAGCAGATACAAGCTGTATTTAAAAGTGGATCACACAGGAGCAGCGACATGCTTTAGAGAGTTAAGAGTGGGTCACGTAGGAGCAGCGACATGCTGCAGAGAGTTCAGAGCGGGTCACATAGGAGCAGCAACATGCTTTAGAGAGTTAAGAGCGGGTCACATAGGAGCAGATACAAGCTGTAGAGAGTTAAGAGCGGGTAACAGAGGAGCAGCAACATGCTTTAGAGAGTTAAGAGGGGGTAACATAGGACGGAGCAGCGACATGCTTTAGAGAGTTAAGAGTGGGTCACATAGGAGCAGCGACATGCTGCAGAGAGTACAGAGCGGGTCACATAGGAGCAGCAACATGCTTTAGAGAGTTAAGAGCGGGTCACATAGGAGCAGCGACATGCTGTAGAGAGTTAAGAGCGGACCGCATAGGAGCAGCGACATGCTGTAGAGCGTTAAGAGCGGGTCACATAGGAGCAGCGACATACCTTAGAGAGTTAAGAGCGGTCACATAGGAGAAGCGATATGCTTTAGAGAGTTAAGAATGGGTCACATAGGAGCAGTGACATGCTTTAGAGAGTTAAGAGCGGGTAACATAGGAGCAGCAACATGCTGTAGAGAGTTAAGAGCGGGTAACAGAGGAGCAGCAGCATGCTTTAGAGAGTTAAGAGTGGGTAACATAGGACGGAGCAGCGACATGCTTTAGAGAGTCAAGATTGGGTCACATAGGAGCAGCAACATGCTTTAGAGAGTTAAGAGTGGGCCACATAGGAGCAGATACAAGCTGTAATTAAGAGTGGATCACACAGGAGCAGCAACTTGCTTTAGAGAGTTAAGAGCGGGTCACATAGGAGCAGCGACATGCTTTTGAGAGTTAAGAGCAGGTCACATAGGAGAAGTGATATGCTTTAGAGAGTTAAGAGTGGGTCAAATAGGAGCAGCGGCATGCTTTTGAGAGTTAAGAGCAGGTCACATAGGAGCAGCGACATACCTTAGAGAGTTAAGAGCGAGTAACTGAGGAGCAGCAACATGCTTTAGAGAGTTAAGAGCGGGTAACATAGGACGGAGCAGCGACATGCTTTAGAGAGTTGAGTGGGTCACGTAGGAGCAGCGACATGCTGCAGAGAGTTCAGAGCGGGTCACATAGGAGCAGCAACATGCTTTAAAGAGTTAAGAGCGGGTCACATAGGAGCAGATACAAGCTGTAGAGAGTTAATAGCGGGTAACAGAGGAGCAGCAACATGCTTTAGAGAATTAAGAGCAGGTAACATAGGACGGAGCAGCGACATGCTTTAGAGAGTTAAGAGTGGGTCACATAGGAGCAGCGACATGCTGCAGAGAGTTCAGAGCGGGTCACATAGGAGCAGCAACATGCTTTAGAGAGTTAAGAGCGGGTCACATAGGAGCAGATACAAGCTGTAGAGAGTTAATAGCGGGTAACAGAGGAGCAGCAACATGCTTTAGAGAGTTAAGAGCGGGTAACATAGGACGGAGCAGCGACATGCTTTAAAGAGTAAAGAGTGGGTCACATAGGAGCAGCGACATGCTGTAGAGAGTTAAGAGCGGGTAACAGAGGAGCAGCAGCATGCTTTAGAGAGTTAAGAGCGGGTAACATAGGACGGAGCAGCGACATGCTTTAGAGAGTTAAGATTGGGTCACATAGGAGCAGCAACATGCTTTAGAGAGATAAGAGTGGGCCACATAGGAGCAGATACAAGCTGTAATTAAGAGTGGATCACACAGGAGCAGCAACATGCTTTAGAGATTTAAGAGCGGGTAACATAGGAGCAGCGACATGCTGTAGAGAGTTAAGAGCGGGTAACAGAGGAGCAGCAGCATGCTTTAGAGAGTTAAGAGCGGGTAACATAGGACGGAGCAGCGACATGCTTTAGAGAGTTAAGAGTGGGTCACATAGGAGCAGCGACATGCTGCAGAGAGTACAGAGCGGGTCACATAGGAGCAGCAACATGCTTTAGAGAGTTAAGAGCGGGTCACATAGGAGCAGCGACATGCTGTAGAGAGTTAAGAGCGGACCGCATAGGAGCAGCGACATGCTGTAGAGCGTTAAGAGCGGGTCACATAGGAGCAGCGACATACCTTAGAGAGTTAAGAGCGGTCACATAGGAGAAGCGATATGCTTTAGAGAGTTAAGAATGGGTCACATAGGAGCAGTGACATGCTTTAGAGAGTTAAGAGCGGGTAACATAGGAGCAGCAACATGCTGTAGAGAGTTAAGAGCGGGTAACAGAGGAGCAGCAGCATGCTTTAGAGAGTTAAGAGCGGGTAACATAGGACGGAGCAGCGACATGCTTTAGAGAGTCAAGATTGGGTCACATAGGAGCAGCAACATGCTTTAGAGAGTTAAGAGTGGGCCACATAGGAGCAGATACAAGCTGTAATTAAGAGTGGATCACACAGGAGCAGCAACTTGCTTTAGAGAGTTAAGAGCGGGTCACATAGGAGCAGCGACATGCTTTTGAGAGTTAAGAGCAGGTCACATAGGAGAAGTGATATGCTTTAGAGAGTTAAGAGTGGGTCAAATAGGAGCAGCGGCATGCTTTTGAGAGTTAAGAGCAGGTCACATAGGAGCAGCGACATACCTTAGAGAGTTAAGAGCGAGTAACTGAGGAGCAGCAACATGCTTTAGAGAGTTAAGAGCGGGTAACATAGGACGGAGCAGCGACATGCTTTAGAGAGTTGAGTGGGTCACGTAGGAGCAGCGACATGCTGCAGAGAGTTCAGAGCGGGTCACATAGGAGCAGCAACATGCTTTAAAGAGTTAAGAGCGGGTCACATAGGAGCAGATACAAGCTGTAGAGAGTTAATAGCGGGTAACAGAGGAGCAGCAACATGCTTTAGAGAATTAAGAGTAGGTAACATAGGACGGAGCAGCGACATGCTTTAGAGAGTTAAGAGTGGGTCACATAGGAGCAGCGACATGCTGCAGAGAGTTCAGAGCGGGTCACATAGGAGCAGCAACATGCTTTAGAGAGTTAAGAGCGGGTCACATAGGAGCAGATACAAGCTGTAGAGAGTTAATAGCGGGTAACAGAGGAGCAGCAACATGCTTTAGAGAGTTAAGAGCGGGTAACATAGGACGGAGCAGCGACATGCTTTAAAGAGTAAAGAGTGGGTCACATAGGAGCAGCGACATGCTGTAGAGAGTTAAGAGTGGGTAACAGAGGAGCAGCAGCATGCTTTAGAGAGTTAAGAGCGGGTAACATAGGACGGAGCAGCGACATGCTTTAGAGAGTTAAGATTGGGTCACATAGGAGCAGCAACATGCTTTAGAGAGATAAGAGTGGGCCACATAGGAGCAGATACAAGCTGTAATTAAGAGTGGATCACACAGGAGCAGCAACATGCTTTAGAGATTTAAGAGCGGGTAACATAGGAGCAGCGACATGCTGTAGAGAGTTAAGAGCGGGTAACAGAGGAGCAGCAGCATGCTTTAGAGAGTTAAGAGCGGGTAACATAGGACGGAGCAGCGACATGCTTTAGAGAGTTAAGATTGGGTCACATAGGAGCAGCAACATGCTTTAGAGAGATAAGAGTGGGCCACATAGGAGCAGATACAAGCTGTAATTAAGAGTGGATCACACAGGAGCAGCAACATGCTTTAGAGATTTAAGAGCGGGTCACATATGAGCAGCGACATGCTGTAGAGAGTTAAGAGCGCTCGCACAGGAGCAGCGACATGCTTTAGAGAGTTAAGAACGGGTCACATAAGAGCAGCGACATGCTGTAGAGCATTAAGAGTGGGTCAAATATGAGCAGTGACATGCTTTTGAGGGTTAAGAGCGGGTCACATAGGAGCAGATACAAGCTGTAGTCAAGAGTGGATCACACAGGAGCAGCGACATGCTTTAGAGAGTTAAGAGTGGGTCACATAGGAGCAGCGACATGCTTTAGAGTTAAGAGTGGGTCAAATATGAGCAGCGACATGCTTTTAAGAGTTAAGAGCGGGTCACATAGGAGCAGATACTAGCTGTAGTCAAGAGTGGATCACACAGGAGCAGCGACATGCTTTAGAGAGTTAAGAACGGGTCACATAAGAGCAGCGACATGCTGTAGAGCATTAAGAGCGGGTCACATAAGAGCAGCGACATACCTTAGAGAGTTAAGAGCGGCTCACATAGGAGAAATGATATGCTTTAGAGAGTTAAGAATGGGTCACATAGGAGCAGCGACATGCTTTAGAGAGTTAAAAGCGGGTAACATAGAAGCAGCAACATGCTGTAGAGAGTTAAGAGCGGGTCACATAGGAGCAGCAACATGCTTTAGAGAGTTAAGAGCGGGTCACATAGGAGCAGATACAAGCTGTAGAGAGTTAAGAGCGGGTAACAGAGGAGCAGATACAAGCTGTAGAGAGTTAAGAGCGGGTAACATAGGACGGAGCAGCGACATGCTTTAGAGAGTTAAGAGTGGGTCACGTAGGAGCAGCGACATGCTGCAGAGAGTTCAGAGCGGGTCACATAGGAGCAGCGACATGCTTTTGAGAGTTAAGAGCGGGTCACATAGGAGCAGATACAAGCTGTAGTCAAGAATGGATCACACAGGAGCAGTGACATGCTTTAGAGAGTTAAGAGCGGGTCACATAAGAGCAGCGACATGCTGTAGAGCGTTAAGAGTGGGTCACATAGGAGCAGCGACATACCTTAGAGAGTTAAGAGCGGCTCACATAGGAGAAATGATATGCTTTAGAGAGTTAATGAATGGGTCACATAGGAGCAGCGACATGCTTTAGAGAGTTAAGAGCGAATAACATAGAAGCAGCGACATGCTGTAGAGAGTTAAGAGCGGGTAACATCGGACGGAGCAGCAACATGCTGTAGAGAGTTAAGAGCAGGTCACATAGGAGCAGCGACATGCTGTAGAGAGTTAAGAGCAGGTCGCATAGGGGCAGCAACATGCTTTTGAGAGTTAAGAGCGGGTCACATAGGAGCAGATACAAGCTGTAATCAAGAGTGGATCACACAGGAACAGCGACATGCTTTAGAGAGTTAAGAGTGGGTCACATAGGAGCAGCGACATGTTGTAGAGAGTTAAGAGCGGGTAACATAGGACGGAGCAGCGACATGCTGCAGAGAGTTCAGAGCGGGTCACATAGGAGCAGCGACATGCTTTCGAGAGTTAAGAGCGGGTCACAGAGGAGCAGATACAAGCTGTAGTCAAGAGTGGGTCACATAGGAGCAGCGACATGCTGTAGAGAGTTAAGAGCAGGTCGCATAAGAGCAGCGACATGCTGTAGAGCGTTAAGAGCGGGTCACATAGGAGCAACGACATACCTTAGAGAGTTAAGAGCGTGTCACATAGGAGAAATGATATGCTTTAGAGAGTTAAGAATGGGTCACATAGGAGCAGCGACATACCTTAGAGAGTTAAGAGTGGGTCACATAGGAGAAGCGACATACCTTAGAGAGTTAAGAGCGGATCACATAGGAGAAATGATATGCTTTAGAGAGTTAAGAATGGGTCACATAGGAGCAGCGACATACTTAGAGAGTTAAGAGTGGGTCACATAGGAGAAGCGATATGCTTTAGAGAGTTAAGAATGGGTCACATAGGAGCAGTGTCATGCTTTAGAGAGTTAAGAATGGGTCACATAGGAGCAGCGACATGCTTTAGAGAGTTAAGAGTGGGTCACATAGGAGCAGCGACATGCTGTAGAGAGTTAAGAGCGGGTAACATAGGACGGAGCAGCGACATGCTGCAGAGAGTTCTGAGCGGGTCACATAGGAGCAGCGACATGCTTTCGAGAGTTAAGAGCGGGTCACAGAGGAGCAGATACAAGCTGTAGTCAAGAGTGGATCACACAGGAGCAGCAACATGCTTTAGAGAGTTAAGAGTGGGTCACATAGGAGCAGCGACATGCTGTAGAGAGTTAAGAGCAGGTCGCATAGGAGCAGCGACATGCTGTAGAGCGTTAAGAGCGGGTCACATAGGAGCAACGACATACCTTAGAGAGTTAAGAGCGGGTCACATAGGAGAAATGATATGCTTTAGAGGGTTAAGAATGGGTCACATAGGAGCAGCGACATACCTTAGAGAGTTAAGAGTGGGTCACATAAGAGAAGCGACATACCTTAGAGAGTTAAGAGCGGGTCACATAGGAGAAATGATATGCTTTAGAGAGTTAAGAATGGGTCACATAGGAGCAGCGACATGCTGTAGAGAGTTAAGAGCGGGTCACATAGGAGCAGCGACATGTTGTAGAGCGTTAAGAGCGGGTCACATAGGAGCAGCGACATGTTGCAGAGAGTTAAGAGCGGGTCACATAGGAGCAGCACATTCTGTAGAGAGTTAAGAGCGGGTCACATAGGAGCAGTGACATGCTTTAGGGTGTTATTTCGATTTCTAATACTAGTGCACTCGCACGCCCGCCTGCAGCTGCATGGAGCATAGTTTGGGACGGGCAGAGTAAATGAAGAAAGCTGTTGCAGGGGTGGCACTATGCTTTTAGCCGAGGGCTGTGCTTAACATCATAAAATCTGCAGCTGCGTGCTACCTTTGGCACCAGGAGTGCGGGGCAGGGAAGCAAGCTTCAGAACATGGAGCTGCGAGAACATGTCGCTCATGTCCCCCAGCTCCCCTCCTCACTGTGTAGTCGCGCATCAGCACAAAACCTCCACTTTACAGGGGGCCAGGGGAAAGCACAGATTGGGAACAAAGCGACGGTAACTCCATCCACCCCGGCGAGCTCCCGATTGCGCGGTAACTGAAAGTGTGTATTGCTCTCCCGCTTCTAAGCCCCAACACTGCTTTCAAGTGAAACATGGTGGATTTGCAGGGCTGTCACTGAGAGAGTGCTAAGAATAAGGTTTAGAGAAAGTCTGAAGCCGCCGCCCTGCTCCTTTAGTCACCCTAAATATGTACTGGGCTGTTACACATATAAAGATCCCACTGTATGAGACGACACAGTGACCACAAACATAGATGAGGCGAGTGTCATTAGTTGCCTCCTCTAAATGCAATTTGAGACGTGATTGTGTTGTTACAGATTGTGCATCCATGCCAAACCTGGTGCATCCAAACAGTACGGAAGTGGACCCCAAATTCTGTTATCACTGCAACCCCAGATTCCAGCATATTCAGACAGCGCCCAGGACAGGGCCTGGATATCTTACACAACAGTCTGCATGTTTGTGCAACAGCTTAATTCAGCTATAAAGTCAAATTATGTGTCTGTTCTGAGGGACGGCATTTTTGGAACCCGTCCACGCGCTACGCTGCCCATTGCACGTAAAAGAACGAAAACGTGATTAAGAGACAGCGCAGCGCAATTAAGAAAAGGCTCAGCCTGAGACAAGGAAAACATTGCCTGTCTTTCGCAATCACAGTCCTCCTCATACTGAACCAAAAGTGTGAAGCTGGGGCTTAAGCTTAAAAAGGAAATGCCCACTGCAAATGCACACATTCTATTGGTGGGCTGTGACAGGGTGAAAGGGCGGGGAGTAAGACCGGTCTGACCGGACCTCACATACATCTTCCCTGGCACATGGCGACTGAGGACCTTGGGAAAGTCCCCTGCTTCCAGACAATTGTGATCGTTTATGGCCCCTGTGGTGGCCCGCCTCCGGTCACCGGGGCGGGCCACAGATCGTGTCGGGAGCCACCCGACACCGCACACGGATGCTGTGCTCTCGCAGCTACTGGCAGGCAGTTGCTGCGGCTTAGTCGTGGGGGCACCCAGGCTAGGCTGCCAACTAGACCGCGACCAATAGGACCCCAAATAACCACATAGACATGAGTTGCCACTTCCTGCGGCTCTGCTGCACTGCCTTGTGAGCGTGCTTGTTCTTTTTGGATTTTTGGATACCGAGGCTTGAGCCTCATTACTCCATCTTCTCGGGTTGAGTATGTAGTCGTGGGTTTGTATTCTTCTTGGTCTTTGTGGTCTTGTCACAGTAGAGCTGGTTTCATAGGGTCTTCGCAGTGATGGGCCGCGGGTAGCGGTCAAAGGGGTTTGCAGTGGTGGCAGTGAGTCTTCTGATCAGAGGGTTCGGGTTCTGATCCAGTCCTTGGCAGAAGTTCTCACTCAGCTTCGCTAGATGTTCGTCCAACATCTCGATGTCCAGGTCGCTGTGAAGGTCTGCTATCCTTGTGAAGAATGGAGCTCCAGACGATATCCGCAGGGCCTTGTTCTGGACTATTTGAAGACTCTTCCGGTGTCGCTTATGGCAGGTCATCCATGCTGTGGAGGCATACGCCAGGGTTGGTCTGATGATCGCCTTGTAGATGTTGATCTTTGTCCGGAGGGGCATGGACTTGCTCTTCAGGAGTGGGTACAGCGCTGCCATCTTTCCTGTTGCCTTCTGCTGAGTATTCTCAGGGTGGCTTTCCCAGTTGAGTTTGCTGTCCAGGGTCACACCGAGGTAGCAGCTGCTGCTCTCCCATTTGATGGTCTCCCCGTTGAGGCTGATGTGTGGGTGCTCCTTGATCTTCTTTCTGGTGAACAGCATTGCAATTCCTTGTGCGTGCCAGAAGACCCCTTTTATTAGAGAGGCATCATGACGAGGTCATGACGCTCTCTCGCTTTATAACCACTAGACTCACACAGAACATCCCTCCTTTATTATAAACAACAAAAATTCACACCCCACTGCAAATGGCAACCCTAGACTGGGTCTGACTTGATGCATTCTAGTCCGCGCACCCATTCTGATCCTACATCATCACTGCAAACACAAGGTGCATTCCAGTCCGAGCACCACCTCGTAACTAATCAAAACTTTGAACTTTAACCACTGCAAACAGGTGTGTTCCAGTCCACACCCCACGGGGCTCATCAGCGGGCTGATCCACCTCAGAAAATCCGGGGTCAAACTGGCCAGTAGCGCTGCTGCAGGACAGAAAGAATATATTTTCTTCATCTTTCTCCTCTCCCACCTCATACTGCATTCGCCTTTGGTCTATTGCCACTTGGACCGCAGCCACTCTGGGGGTCTTTCTCCCCTTCAACTCACTCCCCCCGATGTCCCCACCATGCTGGCTGGGGTCGGGGTGAGGCACACCCGTGCAAAGTGATCTACCTTCTCGCACCTCCCACAGATGTGACCTTTCACAGGACAGTCCTGCAGTTGTGGAAGATCCCACCCGCGCTGATGGCATATTGTGGGACTGGGGTCTCTCCTTGGCCAGTCTCCCATCCTCATCGGCTTTCCTCCTTGCCACTTGCCGACAGCTGTCACCTCCTCCAGCTTGAACCGCTGCATGGGGGCCTCCAGCTTGAGGTGTTGTCTGGACGTGTCTATGACTGAGGTCCGCACCTCTGCCAGTTCCTGAGCACAGCCAAGGTCCAGTATCCGGTCGAGGTTCAGCACTGGGTCCCTCAGGACTTGCTTAGGCAGCTTTGAAGAACTGCAGCCGTAGATGATCTGCGCACTGATCTCGTCCTCCTCGGAATTTCCCAGGGCACAGGACAGTGCAATGCCACGCAGCTTCCTGTGTAAGGCATTGAGGCTCTCCCCTTCCTACTGCCGCGCACACCTCATCCTGAATCTTTCATAGTCCCTGTTGACCATGGGTCTGAAGTATTCGTTCAGGGCTGCGATGGCTGCATCATAGGTTTGATTTGCGGGCCTTAATGTCTTCAACAGCCTCTTGACGGCCAGTCCGGCAGAGTACAGGAGTGTTGGGCATTTGGCCTTGTCCTTCATTTCCACCGCCTCAAAGTATAGCTCCAGGTTCTCCACTCAGGCGGTTCACTGGGGTCCCAGACTGGAAGGCACACCCACCATGTCAAAGTGAGGTAGTGGTGCGAGCTGTCCTCGACAGTCCCTCTCGTCGTCCAACAGGATGACCGCTGGGCAGGATGCCGGATGTGACCACTGCTGATGAGGCTTACGGTGTGTTCAGTCAACGGGCCTCAGGTGACTTGACCCCCTTTTGACCGTCTTGTGAAGGCGCACAAGCACTCCTTGCCGCTACCTTCAGTTGGCAAGTGACTGGTGAGGAAAACACAGCAACTGTCCCTTTCTGTTGTGTCTTATGAGCGGGGGACTCTCAGTCGGAGGGCACGTCCCCTTTTATTTTTGGTGTGTCACCGGCCTGATCAAGTTATGTCATTTCACCAGGCGGCTGGGTTTCGATGTGGCTGTCTGCCCTTCCCAGGGCAATCTCCCACTGTTCCCCACTTGAGGGAGCCCACTGGAGGGTTGGCCCCGCCCCCTTCCTTTGTTCCGGACCTGCAGCCCACCTCTACGCGGCTTCCTCAGCAGCTGATGGATGTTTGTTCAGCCGCTGCACTTCCACGCGGCCGACACCCACGTGGCTTCCTATTATGGCCAGCTGCCACATGTGGCCCACAGGATTCACCACTGCAGGCCCGGTTGTATGGGCCATGCCCCCTTCCTTTGTTTCTGGGCTGATGAGGCGGAGTGCACGGTCCCTACCGGCCGCACCCCGGGCTGAACCAAACACAGTTCCTCGCTTGGCGAACTCGGGCCTCAATGGGGGCACACCCGCAGCCTCTGCTTCAGACAGGCTATGGGTAGTATTACCACTACAGGCCTGGGCCTCCCGGCTCTGCCCCATCTTCACATTCCGGGCTGCGGTCTCCACGCGGCTCCTGCCACGTGGCAGCCGCTGTCCCAGAACTGAGCCGCCCTGAATGAGCAGCTCCCGGCCCCCACTCAGCGGCTCCTGCGAGCACCAGGCGATCTGTGCCTTAGCACCAGCACGAGGTCCCTGGGCAACCCGCAAGAGGCCAGACACTTCCTCCTTCCACCACGGCCGACGCCGTGGGATCGATGGCTTCCACAGGCTCACGGCGACCCACACATAAACCAGTGCGCAGGGCCAGACCGCCCTCATTGCCAATGTGGTGGCCCCCCTCCGGTCACCAGGGCGGGTCACAGATCGTGTCGGGAGCCACCCGACACTGCACACAGACACTGCGCTCTCGAAGCTACTGGCAGGCAGGGTTCACCCTGCAGCGCTCAGAGCACCGGAGTGTTTATCATCCGGCTGGGGATCACCCCAGCCGCTGCGGCTTAGGCGTGGGGGCACCCAGGCTAGGCCGCCAACCAGGCCGCGACCACGCGGCAAAAGGACCCCAAATAATCACACAGACAGGAGTTGCCACTTCCTGGGGCTCTGCTGCACTGCCTTGTGCATGCCAGCACAGCCCCTTTTATTAGAGAGGCATCATGACGAGGTCATGACGCTCTCTCGCATTATAACCACTAGACCCACACATAACAGCCCCCAATTTAGCTGCCAGTCACAGCGCTGGTGCCAAAACACAGAGAGGGAGGGGTAAACTGAAGGTGTGGAAGGCGGGGTGGACTGGTCACAAGGAATATGGGGGGAGGTGAACGTGGAAGAGGGTAGGTCTGTGGGGTCGTCGCACCCCTTGCTTACACTGGTGAGACTCTGGTGACCTGTGATGTGAAGCGGGCACTGGTGTTGCCATGTCCGCCTATCATAAGCGACTTTGGGCTTCTTTTCCACCAAAGTAGCTGATCTTTTTTCCAGGTGGCTTGCTGCGCCTCGATTGTGTGCCTGCCTGTAAAACACTCATGAAAGGAGGGCTAACGTTGGTCCTGTCCCGGCATTTTCACACGCATTCAAGCTTAGGCTGATTGCTATTGTCATGCAAGGACGCAGGCTGGCAGGGAAACACTCTGGCAGGGACACACACTGGCAAGGACACACGCTGGCAGGGGCTGCCTGCAGCCTCTGATGATCTGCTGCAATTGCTTTCTCTTATCCTCAGCCTGCTCTTAACCACATGCCTTGCCAGGGATGGTCTGGAATACCCCACCCATTACCATAACAACACGGTCCCCACCTACACTTAACATAGTTGCAAACCTTTATGGGGCCGGCTCCGCTAGTGAGGCGTTTCTATTTGCCTGGTGACAGGTGTAATGAGAGGGAGGGGACGAGCTGCAAGATTTACAATATAAACAGCCCGGAAGTGCATCCACGCTGCGTTTCCTGTTTTCTTTATGTTTGGGAGCAGTTATCTTATTAGGAAAGGGAGCTCAGGGCTCTGCCTGCACCCAAAGACAGGATAGTGGTTGCTGACAGCCAAGAAACTCAAAGGAACAGAGAAACAGGCCAGAAGGGAAACACATTTCAAAATCATTTTAAGTACCTTTTTGAGCAAAAGTCGACACTTATGTCAAATAATGCAAACCCTCCTTACCATGCTTTAGGTCCCGTATGAAAGATTTTCAAATGCAGGCAGGTATGATATGATATGGCATTTATAACGCACCTATACACAAGTGTTTCAAGGCACGATAAGGCAAGGGGGGGAACAAAGGGAAGAGAGACAATGATCTTACTAGGCCAGGTGTCATTCAGATCGCACAAGTGCATGCGAGGGGGAAAGGGAAAAGTGCGAGGGGAAAGTGCAGTACATGGGATAGTAGGATAAATAAGATAAATAAAAACGGCCAGCTGGTGGCAAGTACAAGGTAAGTGCACACATAAGTGCTGGTAGGGGGACTGAAGGGATACAGAAAACAGTCTCCAGGTGCAGTGGTGGCCAGGGAGGCAGTGCAGGTGTGCAACTGGCGGGGCCTGGGCCCCAGATCAGAAGGTAACTAGTGCATTTCCAGCCAGGAATTCAGCAGGGGAGAGGGAGAGAGAAAGCAGAAGCAAAGAGAAAGGTTTTGAGGTGCTTCCGGAACCGGAGATGGTTCTCCTCAAGTTTCAGGAAGGCAGGAAGACTGATCCAGAGGGAGGCCCCAGCTGAAGAGAAAGATCTACCACCAACTCGTTGCTTGGAGAAGCGACAGACCCTGAGGGAGTTGGAGCCGGATGAACAAAGAGCTTGAGAAGGAAGATAGAGTTGAAGGTATTGCGGCCCCAGGCCCCAGAACGCCTTGTGGACAATGCAGAGGGTTTTGAACTTAATCTTCGCAGCCACTGGGAGCCAGTGCAGAGATTTCAGTCCTGGAGAGATACGATCCCTGGGCTTGAGGCTTAGGACAAGTCTCGCAGTCATGTTCTGGATAAGTTGCAGAGGGCGGAGAGTAGAAGCAGGCAGATTTAGATAGATAGTCCAGCCTAGAAAGAACCAGGGCTGTGGAGACAGTGACCCTCTGGGGGAAGTAGAGGAAAGGAGGAATATATCTGAGGATGTGCAGGTCACATAGGAGCAGCGACATGCTGTAGAGAGTTAAGAGTGGGTCACATAGGAGCAGTGATATGCTGTAGAGAGTTAAGAGCAGGTCACATAGTAGCAGCGACATGCTTTAGAGAGTTAATAGTGGGACATAAAGGAGCAGCGATATGCTTTAGAGTTTAGAGAGTTTAAAGAGGAGCATTGCCCCAAGATCGTATCCGTTGCAACCATAAAGTCTGAGATGAGCCCAAATAACGCCTTTTCCAAGATGCCTGCATTTTTTTATTATATTCCTTGCGGAGCTCGTAGGCGTACCGCTACATCGTGCATCTTGTGGCACTAATAAACAGAGATCTAATTTCACCACGATTCCTGAAAATCAGTCCTCCATTGCCACGATACCTAAGAGGTCCGACCATTCCAAGATGGCCGACCGGTAGGAATCCACACTTCCAGCCCACTTCACTGCTGCTGGCGTGGATTGGCTACTCATCAGCCTATCCCCGCGCACGGAAGACTGGCAGGCGCAAGCCGGCATTCGCACGAAGGCAAAGCACAAAGGCTCCTGTCATGAGCCTGTCATGAGAACTGCCTGAGGCTGAAGCCATGACCTCTGCCCAACTTCCAACCCACTAATCAACGGTGCAAATCTGAACAATTGTGTTCAGACACACTCTCACATGTTCACTTACTGCTGGTAAGCCTCTATCTTTGATACTTCTGCTCTACTCCACCTCCAAACTGTTTTCACTTCAGGAGTTTACACTCGCTTGCAGTTTCAGTATCCCGGAATCTAGCATGCAAGGCTACTCGGTTCATAAACCTACTGTAGTCACCTCGGAAAGCACAAAACGCCAAGACAAATAACTCATTGCCCAGGTTCTCGTATTCCATGACGTACGAGTCATGTGTGAGCTGTCAACAATTGCAGCATTACTCCGATTCCACATCTACCGCATCAGCTGTAAGTCTACTATTGACAGCCAATGCCTAGGAACTAGTCCTACTTGATCATAATGTTCTCTCTTTCATCTATCACATGCCTTCTGTTATCTAGCCTATGGATTGAGCCGCCTGTCCTGCATTAAGCACCATTATGCCACACCCCATCGCCTCTCTCGTACTAACTACTATAACGCCTAGTCTCTTACCAGAATTCATGCGCAACCTAGGATCTCCTACTGAAACTGGAACCTTAGCTTGCTGTGCCCTATGAACCAGCCAGGCTAAACCATACAGCACTGTATCTCCCTGTACTGGTATTGGTACTGCTTCTGATTTATCTTGCTAGACTGACCACATTGCATTGTACTGTACTTGGCTATTCCTGCTAGGCTGACCCATTTAGCATTTTACCACATTGTACTGCATTTGGCTTTTCCCGCTAGGCCGACCTATTTTAGCATTAGTACCCCATTGTACTGCATTTGGCTATTCCTACTAGGCTGACTCATTTAGCACCTTGCCACTCTGCACTGTATCTGACCTATCACGCTAGGCTGAACCGCTTGGCACCGCGATGTACTGTACCCGACATACTTTGTATGACTAATACAATTAGCACTGTGCTAGAGCACGTTGTATTCGTGTATGTGGTCCACAAGTGTCGCTAACACCCCTGTGACTCCACAAGATGCATGCCTCAGGAGATATTATAGCACTCATCATTCTATCAATAGTCCTAACATGCAAGCTTAGGATAGCACCGGCCCCTACTTTTCATAGCACGACATACTAACTCTTGGCCCACATCCCCACTATGACACAGATACAAACTCAATCACAGATTCATCATAATGACCAGGTTGAACACCTGCAGCCCGCATATTTGACTCTCAACCGTGTAGCATTACCTCTAGAAATGCTAGACATTGAGCTAGAATAGCGAAATTATATGAACCTCCTGCTAGAACTCTGACTACTTCAAAACGTGGCAAAATCACGCCTAGCGGCTACCTTTTAAAGTATGCAGAAAGGCCCCACAGCCCACCCTCAAGGGCACATAATGATGTACTTACAAATATTAAGGCCACGACCCAAGGAACTCCAGGCACACCCACTTCCATTACCCCCACCTTAAGGGTGCACTAATTAATGCTAGATCCATGGTTGCTCACGCCATCGAGATAGCAGACCTCATCCAGACCGAAAACCTTGATTTCCTGGCTATCAGTGAATCTTGGCTTCATGCCGCTGCAGGACCTGCCATCATGCTAGCCATTCCTAATGGATATACCATCCTAAGATCCGATAGAAGTGGAGCCTGTGGAATTGTGCAAAACGGATTCTCCGCATCACAATATCCCAGCTACGATGCCCAGATGCCCTTGCTGTCCCTGCAACTGAAATCTGCTTTGGCGCTCTGTTTCCGGCCGAAATTGCGACCGTGTGCATGCTTCCACCATTGCTCACCATGTGGAGCCCAGCACACTCAAAGATGGCCGCCCGCCACCCATTTGAGGCATCCACTGCCTAATCCACCCAGCAGACGCTGCTGAGTCCCGATTGGCTGGTGACCCTTCTTCAGCTACCTATCGGGAGCCGGCAGGCGAAGCCGGCCCACTCTCACCAAGGCCCAGTGAAACAAGGCTGACTCCTGTCCTAGCCTGTCCCAACCTTACTCGCCGTTCGCCTGGACACTATGCCCTTTTTCACCTCGCACTAATCCCTGCCTGTGGTTACACAGCTGACTCTCCTCCTCGTGAACCTATGGACTAGCGCTCTCCTCATCCTGAAAGTAAGACTGGTAACGTTATCAACTATTCCAGCGCTTCCAAATGCTATGCTTATTCCCACAAGCTTGATACCTAGTATAACTATATAACCTGTCCACTCTGTGCCTACTGCCCTACAAGCATTTATCTTGCCTGTTGAACTTGCTGACATACTATCTATCCTGATGTTGGTAATGCCTTTACTATGCTAATATAATCACAAACGCCACTTGACAAGCTGTAGCAACGTAGCAACCTGCTCCATGCACACCTCTGTACTAAGTCTGCACATCTATTACGAGCGTCCTGACTTTAATCAACTGAGCCGACTACATATTTGAGCCCTAGTCGCTACCTATTCGCGGTTGCTTGCCACCAAGTGATCGCACCATTTCAGCACCTTATTTGCTTGCATTGGCTATGTCTGTTCTCATTGCCGCCCAGCCCATACCTTCGCATTGCATGACCACGGCACCGCTTTCATTTGCGGCTCTGTTCGCCTGTGCTTGCCTTGAAACTACTATGCTGTCAACCCCATGCTCGCTTTTGAAATAATTGAGCTCTTGCTCAGAACCGCAACTTGGACCCACTTGTTAGCTCCATGATATATGCTACTCTGCCTGCCTGATACACTCATTGTGTATTCCCAATTTTGCTGCGCCACACTTTGATCTATGCCTGCATATGTTGCACCGCTCCGCGTAAGACATGTCCACATGATCTAAGCTAATTCCAGGGTACCTGCCTTACTCTGCTGTGCCTTTCAACTAGACATTTACCTGATCTGCCAATACTTGCTGCCAACACTAGAATGTCTTCTCTGCCTGAATTGTTGCACCGTTACAATTAGATCACGCCTACTGCATTCTGCATTGTTCCCTGCCTAACATGCTAATGTATATGCAAGCTTTGGTATTTGCTTTGCCTGTGTACCCTGATATGATGCACCCCCATTGTTTGACTCTGAATAAGTAGACTTAACCTGTCTTAAACTCATTAGCCTGCATTGCTCGTACAGAGCATGCACTGCCAAGCCAAATAGTGCCTGTAACGCTTACCTATAACTGCCTCACAGACCCAGCAGCCCTTCCTCTCTAACCTCGGTAACATGCTACCACGCTGGTCCTCCCTAAGGTCACTGCTCTCCTCATTACAAGTACTACTCTCAGTGTGGTCAATTACCAGGTCATCACACCTACCACCTCCCGATTTAGCTGCACCTAGCTCCTTGCACACCTCATCCATGGCCACCTCTCACAGATCTCCTGATACCTACCAAAGTACTGCACCTCAATACCACAACATCTACCTCAACGATCCGGCCCTATGGCTCGACCATTTCGCCAAAAAACCCTCACCTAACCAACCATGTCCTATCACTCTTAGAAACCTAAGATTAGGATCTAGACTTATGGGTAAGAAGGGACACCCCATGTACCTGAGTTCATACCTCAAAACTCATACGCACAGCCCGCCTCCACAAATGGCCACCTCACCCACGACCCATCACACTCAAACCATCACAGCTTCATCAAGCAACGTTGGTTTAATTAAAGCTGCCCTGATTAACGCAAGATCCCTAGCTGCGCACGCTCTGGACATTGCTGATCTTATCAAAACTCAGGAACTCGACTTCATTGCCATCACCGAGACCTGGCTGCACGCGGCTTCCGGCCCGGCACTCTCATTGGCCATCCCCACTGATTACTCCATCATCAGATGTGATCGCACCTCGAGAGGTGGAGGAATTACTTTCATTACTAGAAACTCATTAGGACTTAGAACCATCCCAAACACTAAGGTGGAAACTGCAGAATTACTCTCTGTCAAGCTTGGACTCTCAGCTAACCAAACGGCTACCATCCACCTAATATACAGACCCCCTGGTCCACCCACATCCTTTGTGGATGATATCTCTACGTTAGTACTCAACAATGCTAAATCCAACTCCCAAACCATCATTCTTGGCGACCTCAATCTAGGACACCAAGACCCTAATGATCCTGCGGCCCTCGACCGAGCTAATACCTTAACAGATTTTGGTTTCACTCACCACATACAGGAACCCACCCACATCAAAGGGCGATCCCTTGACTGGCTTAGTGACACCAATTGCAATATTAGCTAAATCTCCAACGCCCCTTGCTTGTGGTCTGACCACCACGTCATCACTTTCAGCATTGAAGCAGCCCCACCACCCTGGCCTTTGGTCGCCCCAGCCACCCTCACTAGAAACAAAAAGAACATTACGACAGAAAAAATACTCCCCCTTATCCTTCCCACACTAAATAACGCTCCTGACACTTGCTCAGACCCCACCAACCTAGCCAACATGTATAACCAGTCACTGCTTGCAGCCATCAACTCTATCGCCCCGCTCAAACTGAGGAAACCCAAACAACGAGCACACCTTAACTCATGGTTTACTCCCCAGCTTAGAGTGTTACGCAAAGAGAAACACTCAACAGAGTCACGCTTGAGAAGTCACCACTCCGACGGCCACAAGGACAGTCTTCTGATAGCCACCCTTAACTATAAAGAAGCTGTACTCCAGGCAAAAAAGATTCTTATAATAACCGCATTATGTCAGCCCAGTCCAATACTAAGGAACTCTTTAATATCCTTAAGGAACTTGAGACACCCGCAGCCCCCCCTGACTCTTGCTCCAAAGACAACACTTGGTGCACCAATATTCAGTCAGCACTCCTGGGTAAAATTGCTACCCTCCAATCTAAAATCAGGGACAAACAGAAATCCCAACAGCTTGACCAACCACCGACCACACCTACACTTAATACACATTTAACCTATCCGCATTAACCTTTCTCCTTCTCCCCACTCACTACTCTCGAAGTAGAAAACATCATAAACAATTTAAAACCTTCCAATTGCCAAGGCGACCCCTGCCCAGCACCTATTATCAAAGAAGCATCTCATGAGCTAGCCCCGTTCATTACAGCATTCATAAATGCCTCTTTCAAGACGGGTATTGTCCCTGACAACCTAAAGGATGCATGGGTTATCCCACTCCTCAAAAAACCCTCCCTTGACCCTAATATCCCAACTAACTTCATACCTATCACTACGGTCCCATTCCTGCTCAAGATCCTGGACCGCGCAGCCTACCTGCAGATTCAGGATTACCTCGAACTAAACAATCTCCTGGGCTTAAGACAATCAGGGTTCCGCCCTAAACATGGCACTGAGTCAGCTCTGATCGACTTGAAAACTCAGATGGAGTCACTGAAGGACAATGGGAAGCTAGCTCTTCTCCTTCTCCTCGATCTCTCTGCGGCTTTTGATCTGGTCAACCACCAAATACTCTGCCAGCATCTCAAATACGCAGCCCACTTCTCCGACTCTGCCAATGCCTGGATCCACTCATTCCTGAGCAATAGATCCATGAGGGTCTTCTCACCGCTGGCATCAGCGGATCCCTCCCCCATTCACCGTGGCGTTCCTCAAGGCTTGTGTGTATCCCCTACGTTGTATAACGTATTCACCAAGCCCCTCTTCGATGTGCTTGACTATCTGGGTGTCTCCTACACTAACTACGCGGACGACACCCAGATACTCATCCCTATCACAGGAGACTACACAGCTGACACCAAAGCCCTTAACGATGTTTACTCGGTCATCCAGGCCTGGATGGCACAGCACGAACTCTGCCTTAACGATGATAAGACTGAGCTCTTACTTTTAGGATCAAATCATCGGCTCAACAAACTAGACCAAACCTACAAGTCCTTCATAATTGACGGCAATGACATTAAAGGCTCCAAAGATACTAAGACGCTAGGGGTCTATCTTGACTCCTCGCTTTCTCTGAACAGACAAATAAATGCAGTTAGGTCAGCTTCGGCCTATACCTGCAAACTTATCACTGCCTGTAGACCCTTCCTAAACTCCACCAACTGTATCACACTCGCCAGAACTCTTGTTATGGCCAAAATCGACTACTGTAGTGCTCTCTACCTAGGGAACAGTCAGTCTAACCTTAATAAATTGCAAACTGTACAAAATAATGCCTTAAGGGCAGCCTTAAACATCCCGAGACGCTCTCATATCTCCTCCGTCAGATTGGACTTACGCTGGCTCCCGGTAAAACAGAGAATTGCCCTGAAAACCCTAGCTTTGACTCACAAATGTCTGAACAACAACGCCCCACCTTACCTGTCCACTCGCTTTTCACGCCACACTTCCACTCGACCTACCAGAGCAGCCCAAACTCACAGCCTCATCGTGCCTAGATGCAAATTCCAAAAAGCTGGTGGGGTGAGCTTCCCCGTCCTGGCCTCTGGAACACCCTGCCCACACCTATCAGAATTGAACCATCATTCCACTCCTTCAAGAACAATGCTAAAATATGGCTGCTCTCCCAAGTCTCATGAGACCTTGACACAGTCCAGACTCCATGTGGGGTACAGAACTGAATATACATTTTCTCTCTGCTCTGTCCCTGTATTATACGCTGTTAATGGTACCCTTCGGTACATGTATATATGCTGTATATTTTTGTAACTTCTGTAACTACTGCTTTTTGTAACATGTTTAAGAGTATGCGCCCGGTTGCCCCTGGGCCTGGTTTTTTGCGCTTTATAAATAAAATAAAATCAAATCAAATCAAATTGGCATAGCCCTTATTGTTAAATCTAATTTATCAATCAGGCTAGCTCCATCTAACGATACTTAATCTTGTGAAAGCATTACAGCCAAGCTACTTATTAATAATTCTCAGACGCTCACCATCCACTTGATTTACAGACCCCCAGGCTCTATTGGAACCTTTGAGGAGGATATCTCTACTATTCTGTCTCACAACCTAAAAAACGTGTTGCAGGTTATCCTCTTAGGTGACCTCAACCTGGGATTTAACAACCCTAATGACCACTATGCAACCAGTGTGGCTAACCTCTTTTCGGAACTAGGTTTTTCACAAAGAGTGCTCCACCCTACCCACAACAAAGGAAGAATACTTGATTGGGTGGCAGACCACAAGTGCAATGCCTCTATCCTATCAATCTCCCCCCAAATCTGGACAGACCACCACCTCATAACATTTGCTCTAGAAACTAACAGACCCTACTCCTACTATTACCCAGCGGGCACCGCCCATTCCGACAAGGAACAAGAAAAACATCACCCCGAATAATCTACTCCCATTGATCCTTCCTACACTTAATTCACTGCCGGTTCATAGTGATAATTTCGACTACAAAAATGTCGAAAGTCAAAATTTCGAAAAAAAAATGTTGAAAAAAAAAATGCGACTTTTTTTTTCAATGCATTTTTTTTTCGAAATGGGGGGGTTCCCCCCAACCCCCCTTTTTTAATTTTTTTTTTAAGTTTTCCCTTTTTTTTAACTCCCGAACCCCTAAAATAAATATATAATTAAAAAAAACGAAAGTCGACTTTTTTTTTCGACATTTGTTTGTCAACATTTTTGTCTGTCGACATTTTTTTTCGAAATTATGACTGCCCACCTTCACTGCCAGCCAACTCGGACCCTGAAGTTCTAGTGAATGAGTACAACAAAAAAATGTGTCCATCGCACTTGACTCAATAGCACCTCTTAAAATGAGACAAAGCAAACCCAAAGCCCATCTCAACTCCTGGTACACACCGCACCTGAAAACACTCTGTACTAAAAAAAGATAATGTGAGGTAGCATGGAAATTACAACCTTCTGATGAAAACAAAAGGATTCTTAGGGATATATCTATCCTCTGCAAAAAGGAAATACTGTTGGCACAACAGGAATCTTACAACTCTAGAATAGCCCACGCCAATTCTAGTATGAAGGAACTAACTCTTCAACATCCTAAAAGAAATAGAATCTCCCATCCCAGTGTTAGACAACTGCATCAAAGATAAACTATGGTGCACCAACATTCAGCAAGCCTTACCCGATAAAGTTACAACTCTCCAATCTAAAATTGCCAAGAAAAAAGCATCACTTAGTCGAGATACTACACCCAACACTCCCACCACCTCTTCAAAAAACACCATTGATACCTCTCGCTTCAAGTTCTCCAAAGTGTCTATTATTGAGACGGAAACAATTATACTGTCACTCAAACCTTCAAACTGTCAGGGAGACCAATGCCCAGCCCAAACTAATAAAGGATGCAGCCAGAGACTTGGCCCCCTTAATTTCTGAAACTTATAAACTCCTCATTCGCCACAGGGTCTATACCACGTAATCTAAAAGAATCCTGGGTACTCCCCCTGCTTAAAAAACAGACTTTAGACCCAGCCATACCTACCAATTACCACCCAATCACCACAGTGCCATCTCTTAAGATTTTTAGATAAAATGGCATCTTCTCAAATACAAAAACATCTAGAAACTAACCACTTGCTAGGAGTTCGCCAGTCTGGTTTCCGTCCCCAGCACGGGACTGAAAACAGCCCTAATTGATCTAAAGGCACAGATCGACGAGCTCAGGGATCAAGGGAAACCTGCCCTACTCCTCCTTTTGGACCTATCAGCTGCATTCGGCCTAGTTGACCACAAGGTCCTATGTAGCCATCTAGACACAGCTGCGCATTTTTCCGAAGAAGCCATAGTATGGATTCAATCCTGTCTTAACAACAGGACCATGAGAGTCTGTTCCACCACAGCAGCAGCAGATTCTATCCCCATAACACGTGGAGTGCCTCAGGGTTCTTGTGTTTCCTCCACCCTCTACAACATCTTCACGAAGCCCCTTTTCGATGATCTGGACCTTCTTGGTATCACCTACACTAATTATGCAGATGATACTCAGATTCTCCTACCACTTACTGGTGATTATGATAAGGATTTGGCCTTGGTGAACAGGGTGTATCTCATCATCTAGGCATGGATGGCCACTCATGGACTATGTCTGAATGATGATATGACTGAAATCATTATCTTGGGTACATCCCCAACCCTCTTTTAACATCGACAATAATCAAATCACCACTGCTCAGAATATACCTGCAAATTGATAAGAGCAGGCAAACCCTTCCCATCCAAAGGCAGCTGCATTACACTTGCTAGAGCGCTCGTTCTATCGAAGTTAGACTACTGCAACTCTCTCTATATAGGGGCCAATAAGGGCATTATCAAAAGAATCCAAATCCTGCAGAATAATGCTTTTAGAGCAGCACTAGGTATACCCAGGAGAGTACACATTACAGAATTTAGAAAAGACAACAACTGGCTTTCGACCCATGAGAAAATCCAGCTAAAAAGGGGCTTCACTCATTTATAAATGCCTAAACAACGCTGCACCACGCTACCTATCCAAGAGATTCACCAGAAAAAGTCCCACAAGAATCACAAGGTCCGTCAATTCCAATGGCATTTCAATACCCATATTTAAACTGTCTAGAGTCAGAGGTTGCAGCTTCCAGGTCTAAGAAGCCCAACTATGGAACTCGCTACCATCTACTTTACGGTCAGATCAACCATACTCCACCTTCCGACAAAACCTTATAAATTGGATTAAAGAGGCGGACAAATAAACTGTCTGCTATTTGCCTCTGACTAACCTTGCCTGACCAGCACCGCCTAAACAACCTGTATTTTTGTACATACTTGTCCTCAGTACTTACTGTCCCACTGAGCAGATATTGTAATTGTACCTTTTTGTGCCTTGCTATTTGTATTTATTGTTTTTATATGTACCTATGTGTTTTTGTAACTAAGTTGTAAGTTGTATGCAATGCGCCCTGTTACCCTTGTGTCTGGTGCGCAATACAAGTAATAAAACAAACAAAACAAACAAACAAGAGCGGGTCACATAGGAGCAGTGACATGCTGTAGAGAGTTATTTCAATATACTAGCGCACTCGCACGCCCGCAGCTGCATGGAGTATAGTTTGGGACGGGCAGGGTAAATGAAGAAAGCTGTAGCAGGGGTGGCACTATGCTTTTAGCCGAGGGCTGTGCTTAACATCATAGGATCTGCAGCTGTGTGTTATCTTTGGCACCAGGGGTGCAGGGCTAGGGAAGCCGCTTGAGAACATGGAGCTGCAAGAACATGACGGGCAAGCCCCCAGCTCCCCTCATCGCTGTGTAGTCGCACATCAGCACAACACTTCCACTTTACAGGGGGCCAGGGGAAAGCATAGATTGGGAACAAAGCGACGGAAACTCCATCCACCCCGGCGAGCTCCCGATTAGGCAGTAATTTAAAGCGTGTATTGCTCGCCGGCATCTAAGCCCCAACATTGCTTTGAAGTGGAAGATGGTCCGTCACTTGAGTCTTGAGTTGTATTGGAAGGCTCTGATCAGGAGGCCAGAGTTGGAAACATAGACCCTGATGTATGAAGATGGAGGCACCACACAGGCTGATTGATGGAACCCAAGGGGTCACTCGCCAGCCTCCAGATGTGGTTGTTTTCTGGTTACAGGAACCAGTGGGCCATGTCACAGATATTTTCCCCTTGGCTTGATCCACCTGCAGTGAGGTGGGCTCTGTGAACCCTGCAGTCCTTTCCGGTAGCTTTTCACCCTCATTACAACACTGGTGGTAACCCATGGTGCTCTTAGCACCATGGTTGCTGCCGGTATTGTAACGAGTCCGCCAATGTTCAATGGGGAATTACCACCCCATTCCAAGGTTGGCGGGGCGGTAATTCCCCATTGAACATTGGGCCTCATTCCGGGTTTGGAGCTAACCATGGAGTAATTAGCTCCATGGTTGCCTCTGAAACCGTCCCAAATCCGGCACGGTGAATGGAGTAATTACCGGTCCATTCCAGGGTTCGAGGGACCGGTAATTCCCCATTCACCTTTTGCCCTTCCCCATTTTTGCCCCATAGGGCTCAATGGGACTGGGGAAGGCGGTAATTACGGTACCGCAAATTGCGGTACCGTAATTACCTCGAAGGTCCCTTTACGGGTCCCTACTTTAATGGCTGGTCCAGACCAGCCATTCAGGTCAGGTCCCGCAAAGGGACCTCGTAATTAGGCGCTAAGTGTTTAACGGCGCCGCAGCCTTTTACGGCGCGGTTAACCCCTTAGCGCCAGGGTCGTAATGACCCCCAGTAAGGGAAGGATTCTGGAGATAACTTGAACACCTAGAGCGAAGGCATGGTGAATACTGGCAGAGATGAGGAATCAGACATAAAATGCACGTTTAAAAGTAATTTCTTGGTATTGTGTAAGATAACGGGTAACTGTGAATCATGATGAGTCTCACAGTCCCGTAAAAAGGAAATGCACGCGTTTAATGCAGAAAACTGACACACGTGGTGCCAGAAACGGGAACTATTCAGCTTCGATAAGGACGAAAAGGGGTAGCACAGGGCTACTTTTGACCTTGCTTGCCTGGAAACATAACCCCTGCAGCCGTCCATTTGCCTTTACTCCCAATTATCTTTGCGCATGCACACAATGTTTTTAACCCCCATGAATTGGCATGACACAAGAGTTCAATTGGCAAAATTGGCCGCAGTTTTATTTCCATGACAACAGAAGTATTTGTACACAATAGTGACCTCATTCTGTGCGGGTGGCGCTTGCTTGCCGGATTTCCCTTTGCTTCCCCCTATACTTGGTATAGTAGGCCCCCAACTCCCCCGACCCATTGTACCTGTTCCTATCCTGCCCGTGCAGGGGTCCGTGGGTGGGGAGAGCGCCGTTTGTTTTGGGGGGGAAGCTGAGCCTTGTTTGTTCCTACCAGACGCCCCCGCCGTTTAGGCCCCCAAGAGGCGCTGGTCCAGAAGAGCGAAGACCCATTCTGTTTCCTTCTGGCTCGTCCGGAGTCTCTCATTTGTGCTTGGTTGCCCAAACACCGCCAACTCGTCATCCTCTGACCTGGGTGCCCTGCGACAGCAAAACCCAGGTGTCCTCCTCCTTGTATTTCGTGGGTGGGTGGGTGGAAACGAAATTCCTTGTCCTTGTCAGGTGGCGGCGACCGGGTCCCAGTGCAGGAGCGAGATGCCTGGTCCCTGGTCCCGCCTGCTTATATCCTGACAGCCCCGCCCCCTTCCTTTTGTTTGTCCTTCGCGGGCTTTCCGGCCCATTCAGCTTTGGCGCCGCTTCGCCCTTTTGTCCTTTACCCCTCTGGGTGAGGGCCCCCGCTCCTGGCGGCATGACCCCGCAGGGGTTACCCTGCTGCCTCCTCCATTTTGCGGACGTTTTCCGTCGTCAGCTCCATAACCCCTGCAGCCGTCCATTTGCCTTTACTCCCAATTATCTTTGCGCATGCACACAATGTTTTTAACCCCCATGAATTGGCATGACACAAGAGTTCAATTGGCAAAATTGGCCGCAGTTTTATTTCCATGACAACAGAAGTATTTGTACACAATAGTGACCTCATTCTGTGCGGGTGGCGCTTGCTTGCCGGATTTCCCTTTGCTTCCCCCTATACTTGGTATAGTAGGCCCCCAACTCCCCCGACCCATTGTACCTGTTCCTATCCTGCCCGTGCAGGGGTCCGTGGGTGGGGAGAGCGCCGTTTGTTTTGGGGGGGAAGCTGAGCCTTGTTTGTTCCTACCAGACGCCCCCGCCGTTTAGGCCCCCAAGAGGCGCTGGTCCAGAAGAGCGAAGACCCATTCTGTTTCCTTCTGGCTCGTCCGGAGTCTCTCATTTGTGCTTGGTTGCCCAAACACCGCCACGCCACTGAGTGGGTTCTCGCCCACTGTGGCTCCCCTCCTTCCTGTCTCCTTCTCATAATTCCAGTAATCTGGTAGAAATGCCCAGAAAAGAGCTCCATTCCCTTCATGGACGCGTATACTCCGTCCGTTAGGAAGTACATGGGTGTTTCCTCATCCATCCAGCCCAGCCTGCTCTGATGTAACACCCTGCCCCTGCAGAATTTGCAACGGCCCCATTCAGCTTCCTCCTTGCTTTTTTAACTGCTACATGCCTCCCTTGCGCCCGGGGAATACCTTCCGACCATCTACTTTCAGTTTCGCCCCCCTGTGCTGTGATTTCCTCAATGAGCCTGTAATGGCCCCCACGGGACACTCCTCCTCAGGTTGCTCAGGTCGTTCCCTCCCAAGCGTATTACCCACACCTCTGGCTTCTGCCGCTCACTCAGCAATTTCCCTAGCTGCCCCTCTAGCTGAGCCCACTTCGTCCCTGGCACCCTGTGCCACTCGCTCTTGAACTCGCCGGCCGTCAGCGCCACCCGCTGCTGCGTCCGGCACGCCTTAGCCTTTGGTATGAATGAGTGCCCCCACTACCTACACGGTACGTTTCCTCCTTCCTTTTGCTGCTGTGAAACGATAAAAGGAGGGAACGGCTTGGTTAACTTATATTTTGCGAGCCTGATATATCGTTTGTAACATCCAGAAGACCATCTCCCCACTTTCTTGATGTCTTCCGGCCATGCCTGCTCGGGGACACCTCTGCCCCTACCCCCTTTCCATCTTGCTCCACCTTATTCAGGGTGGGCCTGCTCCGGGACCCTTCTGCCCCTGCCACTTTTCCACCTTGTTCCACCTTAACCAGGGCGGGCCTGCTCCGGGACACCTCTGCCCCTACCACCTTCCCATCTCGCTCCACCTTAACCAGGGTGGGCCTGCTCCGGGGTACTCCAGCCCCTGCCACCCGTCACCTTTCCATCTCGTTCAGCCTTAACCAGGACGGGCCTGCTCTGGGGCAATCGGTTCCTCACCACTTTTATTCACCAAAGCCCCAACCCATTTACCCTTGTTCTGCCTGCCCTTGCAGGAGTTACCCTGTTGGGAGAGCGCCATTCCTGGCGGGTGAGGTCGGGCTGCATTACTCCTGCGTGACTTCCCGAACCCCTTTGCCTCCATTGCCCCTCCTCTCACTCTTATCCCTCCCTTTCCTTTAAAGGAAGGCTCTACCCTTCCATATTTCTTATCGTGTTCGCCCAATTCCCCTGACCCCTACTCCCTACGAGTTGCTTGGGCTTCCTCCTTGATATAGTCGACCGATACTTAAAAATGGGAGGTTCCCCGTTCCGTTGTCCTGTCCGGCCCATTTCCCCTTACTTAATCATCTGCGGATGGGACCTTTCCCTTCCTTCCGCCGGCCAAAGGTCTCTTGCCATAGCCCCAGCAGCCTGCCTCCCTGCAGCTGATGCCCAGGTCAACAACAAACCCCCTTCCCAATGTTTAACGATGTACCCCCCTGTATGCCTGATGGGGTGGTGATACTTGACTCATGGCCCCCAATCACAACTTTGAAAACCCGGCTGCCCCCTGGGCCAGCCGCCAATGTAAAAGAACCACGTTTATCCATGTTCTAATCTCCCACTCGTGCACACTCTCCAGTACGCAGAGTCATCTCAAGACTCAAAATAGAACTGGCCTTCCTGACAGTTAACTTGTAGCCAGCGTACGGCGTGTCTTCCTTCCTTGCACTCCTGTACTCAGCGTGGCCCACGTGTTCTAGCCCCAATGTACCTTCCACTATCCACTTCGCTCGATGGGGCGCGTACCTGATACTGCCCTTAGATTCCGCTCTTTCACCTTGCTGCCCGTTTCAGGCCCTGTCCTGATGCATGCGACCCCTGCGGTAACGAGCCCACACGTAGGTCATTAATACTGTGGCCTTGCCGCCGCCCAACTAATTTCGAAGTCTATTGAACCGCGGCATTGCCGCTAGTCCACCTACGGCCGCCCTGGGGGTCCTTTGAACTTGCGCCCCTTCCGTGTATGAGAGCCCCAACCTTGTTTTGCCAGTGTTAACCCGGCAACCCTTATAAACTTCCGTGCCTCCAGAGGCCGGGCTTACCAGACCTCAGGACACCTTTTTGGCCAATGAACACGTCCCTTAGGTGTTCCAGAGAGGCCTTAATCCACACAACTGCCCTCGAAATTCTGGAGGCCTGGTTGTGTTACCTGGCGTACCTACACCCTTAGGAGTCCCCTTAGCCCGGTCCATGAGTCAAATGTGCATGAAATAGCCCCCTTGCCGCTCACCAATGTAAGGACCTTCTACTGACACATTTCCCCTATTGAGTGGAGCTGAGGCCGTAAATCACCCAAGGAATCCCCTCCCCATTAAGGAATCCCCACTGCGCCTCTACCCCAGACGTGCTGCAAGACCCCCATAACTTAGCATTTATATAGCACCACGAACCCTCAGTTACTTGAGCGCTGCTTATTATTACCCACGGTGTGTGGTGCTCATTTATCGACCTCGGAAAGATGCAAGGTTGGGTTTGTCCCTGCCGGGATTCGTCCCAGGAACCCCTCCACAATTGGCAGCCCTGTACCACGTCAATCTAACTCTTTACGCTGCTTGTGATCATTTTGACATCAATGAAACACACATGCGCTTTCTCTCATATTCCTATAACAATCCGATCAGTCAATCTTCCACAAGCTCCTTTACCTACCATCAGTAAAACCGGTCAAACCATCTCTTTCCTGACCCGCAGATCTAGCCCAGCCACCCCATGAACTATGAATCACACACTTCGGTCGTCTTTTCCTATGTAACTGTTTACCCTGCGCCAGCTTCACCGTGCGGGCCCCTTGGCCGCTACTCCCTATCGCCTGGTGAAGAAATGACATGTAAGTCGCCTTTTCGACTGCACTTGTTACCGTAGTGGCCTCCCCGTGCCGCCGCCACTCTACCACATACCACCACCCTTGAGTGTGACCAATCACATTGATATAAGTGCGATCCAACTGCCATACCTGTACTCCCTTCGGCGCGGACAAGTAATGTGGTGGCGAAACCCATAAAAGCGTCTAAAAAGGACTTTCTGCATGCCGGTGTGAGCCGTCGTACCCGGCAGCCCCAGTACAGCGCGTTTTGACCTAAACTCCCACCTTCCTGCCTAGTAATGCGCTTACCTCCCGTTACATTGGTCCCACCTCGCAACGCACCACTGCCGCCCATGACCAACCCATTCTAGACACAATGCTTTCTTTCCCAGTAACGCGAGCCCCCTTTCATACTATATTGCCGCCCTTTAAACAAGCCACGTTCTTCATTTAACATCTACCGTCGTACACCGCCATCTGTGCCGCCCTGGACCCGGAATACAATGCTCGCTCAGAACCTTGATTCAGTTCGCACCCCTTGAAAGTCAAAAGATCCCGTAGGTGCAATGTGGCAACCCAATGCATTCCTCACCAGCTCCCCCTATGGATAGTCTTTCCATTTACCACAACCCCGTGGTCAAAGGCCCCACTCCATGCACCTTGCTAGCAAGGCGCGCAATCGCATTCCACCTGCTCGTTTTACAAACCTTCATATGCATAACATTCATAACGAATGCAGTGTTCTAAACCATTAATTTTCCTCATCATTGAAAGGTGAGCCATTAAACCTTCGTATATACGTGTGCTATCCTGCCATTTTGTTATATAACTTAAGCCGTCAACCTTCAACACCCGCCTATGCACCCCGCTTGCTTATTTGAATGCACCTTGTTCCTCTGTGAATGTGCGCCCACCCCAGTAACTGCATTGATTGTGTGCGCCCACAACGCACCGTTACTCGTGGCGCCACCAAGCCGCGGCAGACAGGTCCCTAAATGCACGACATTTCCTTCTACCCTTGAGCGATATCCGTAACAAAGAGCCGTCTTTGTTCCGCAAAACCCAATACCCACGTCGTTTCCTTCCTCTTACTAGCTCCTTTGAGCCTCCTATGGCACTCCATACGAAACCATTAAACCCCCGCCAACCTGGCGTGCACCCGAACGCCGCTGCTGTTCGCCCTTTCTAACCCGTCAATCCCGCTATCCGTGCAGAGATTAGCACATTCAAACGCCGCCATAAAACTTACTTTTATGTGCTGCACGCCCAACTTTACCATTACCGCTGGGTTTATGCGAATTTCTTTCACCCACCCCGCACGTAAAAAGGGCATCTAGATGGACTGCAGGCTTGCGTATTTATTTATTTAATTTACCTTCTATAGCGCTCCGGGGGCATCGAGGCGCTGCTACGAGAATCTGCCTTCGTTGCCTAATTATCCCGTGCTTAATACCCCGAGGTTTCTATGCGCGGGCCCGGGGAGTTGACCTGTGCTGCTTCGTGTCGTCTTGGTCGCAATGCGTGCACGTTGGCGGTGAGCTATCCCCCATGCTTATCCCGTGTACACCTTAAGTTTGCGCACCCCCAACGGCGGTTTCTACCCGCCATCCAACTCCCTGGCGTATTGGGATATGCTGTGCTGCGTGAAGGCCATTAAAACATGCACGAACATCTTGTGTGCCTGCCCCTCCTCTGACCTCGCCGCCTACTTGCACGAACTCTGCGCACCTCGGAGGGGGGTAAACGAACCCCCTTCCCGCGTTCCAGGTGTCCATAACTTTGCCTAATTAATTTACAACGGGCCCCGGGCGAATCACAGCTTACCCCCGAGACACCCATCCCGTGCTTAATCGCCCCCGGTATCCACACCGGCGTGCCTCTCTAAAGGCCTACCGTCAGCCATGCTTTTCTTTCCTCTTACGAGGATCAACAGCGGGCACACCTCGCCTTAACCCCTTGCGCACATAGGTTCCTCGCTCACCCGCGCCTGTACCCGCACAAGCCCACTACCCTGACTCCTGCAATCTAGGGCCCCACTTTTTACCTTCAAAGCGCGGTTTGCATACGCCGTTCTCTCCACGCTGGGACTGTACCTCGGCATGCACTGGAACCCTCCATTCCCTCGAACGCCTCTTCTCCATTTCGTGCACCAGGAACCAGGAACCTGGACCACGAACATCCCGAACATCTTCCAGGCACACCACACGAAACGAAATTCCTTGTCCTTGTCAGGTGGCGGCGACCGGGTCCCAGTGCAGGAGCGAGATGCCTGGTCCCTGGTCCCGCCTGCTTATATCCTGACAGCCCCGCCCCCTTCCTTTTGTTTGTCCTTCGCGGGCTTTCCGGCCCATTCAGCTTTGGCGCCGCTTCGCCCTTTTGTCCTTTACCCCTCTGGGTGAGGGCCCCCGCTCCTGGCGGCATGACCCCGCAGGGGTTACCCTGCTGCCTCCTCCATTTTGCGGACGTTTTCCGTCGTCAGCTCCAGAGCTCTGAGTGCGCAGCAACTTGAAATCATCCACCATGCTTCATAGAATGCCAGTTCTCGGAAGGGACTGCGTCGCGCGCCTAGGGGTTCAATCAGCATGCGTTTAGGGCGGGGCTTTTTTTGTAAGCAGGCCTATAACCACGCAAGTGCTTTTTAAATGAGGACATTTCGATTTTTTGGTCTCTAGGTTTTTCAAGTTAGTATCTATCGAGAATAACACATCAGCGAGAGCGTACGTCTGTACTGGGTTTACTCTAACATAAAGCAAGCTGGGAAGCACTGAGGGCTGCTTCCTGGAAGGGAACAACTGCGCCGGAGGTGTCGGGGTCGGTGTGGGAGTAGAAGAGTTCTCCTGGCCTGGGGACCACTGATCATCAGGCGCGCACCCGTAGTGTGGACATTTCTGAAAACTAGGCGTGGTTTCAGGAGACCGCCTGTGTGTGGAGGCGAGCACCGAGCTAACCCTGTGCGCAAGTGTGCAATGTTCAGCATCCAGGGTTACATCAGCTGCATGCCTGCCGTCCCAGGAGACAGGCACACACTGAAGGGGCACATTTGTAAATTCGTATAATAATTCTGAATAATATGTTCAGCCATACCCATTCCACTACTATCTGGACTTCTTGGTGAGGAGCAGGAGTGTTGCTAGGTCTGGAAAAGATCTGGGGCTATGATAATGTTGGGACTATTGAGACTGGGCGCTAGGTAGCCTTTTGGTTGAAGCCTCTGAGCTTCTATCCAGGGCTTCAACCAAAGGACCAGGGGCTATAGCCCCCTGAGCCCCCCCCCCTAGCAACGCCTCTGGCGAGGAAGATCAAAAGACGTTGGAGGGTAGAGGTGACATGAGACGAGCAACTGAGTGAGTCACTGACAGGGTTTGTGTTGCCCACATGGCAGCCACTTCCAGAGTAAACTGGCTACTATGCCCGCTGAAGCAAAGCCAAAAAGCAGGCGAGAAGCCACTCAGTGCCCTGTAGATGTCTGTATATGATATTTTTAGACCTCCAGTTAGGGCTTTAAGTGGGCAGAAGCTAGCCTAGGCAGAGCCTTAAGTCCCCTGGCAGCCACGGCCACTAGATGACAAGGCTTTTTTTCTAAAGCCTCAAGCTCTCGCTCATGTCCGAGAGCTTCATGTTTCAGAAAAAAATGCATTTTCTCCATAATGGTGGTGCTGGCACCTGCGAGACATCCTTTTAATCAAGAGCTGTCTGTGGGCCGGTGCCACCATTATAGAAGAAAGGGTGAGGCTGCTGGAAGCCAAAGGCTTTTTTTATAAAGCCTGACGAGCCCACTGGTTGGCTGGAGCTTCAGGCTTTAGGAAAAAAAGGCCTCGACTTCCAGCGGCCTCACCTTTGAGCCTTAAGGGTGTTGCTGCCCCTCATCAAATGCCTGGCGAGGGGCAGCGTCACCATTAAGGCTGAAAACATGTGGGTGATGTCCCCCACCAGGCATCCTTTTAGGTAATAGATGCCGAGATCAGCACCCTCTCCCCCAGGTGGGAGTGGGTGCTGATCTCTACAAAGGGCTGCCTGGTGGGGGTGCCTGTAGCCCATTAATCCGGGGCTCGTCAAGCGGGCGTGACCTAAAGAGCTGGCAGTCAACCCTCTCCATTAGGACGAGGCTCAACCAGGCGAAACATGTGTCTGGGGTTTCTGTTGGTACTCTTATTCAGAAGAGAATTGCCTGGAATTTCGGTGCTGGACTACCCTTGGGTGAGCTAAAGACTCTGGTTGAGATTCTAACCCAGTGGTTAGAGTCCCAACCAGTTGGCTGGAGCTTCAGGCTTTAGGAAAAAAAGGCCTCGACTTCCAGCGGCCTCAGCTTTTCAGCCTTAAGGGTGCTGCTGCTCCGCATCAAATGCCTGGCGAGGGGCAGCGTCACCATTAAGGTTAAAAACGTGGGTGATGTGCCCCACCAGGCATCTTTTTAGGTAATAGATGCCGAGATCAGCACCCTCTCCCCCAGTGGGGGAGAGGGTGCTGATCTCTACAAAGGGCTGCCTGGTCGGGGTGCCTGTTGCCCATTAATCTGGGACTCGTCAAGCGGGCGTGACCTAAAGAGCTGGCAGTCGACCCTCGCCATTAGGCTGCACGCTTTTGATGAGCCCCGTTTCGCTTTGCCGTGCCTCTTAAGGCACTGCCTCCAGGTAAAGAGTATGTCCATGTTCCAGTTTATGCATGAGTACTGTTGTGGCTGGACCTGCGGTCACGCAGGCCAGTCCAACCATCACTGGGGGTACTCAGCACACACATTGACAGCACCAGTTGACAGCACCAGATGCGGGCTGTCTCACAGGCACATGAGCCAGCTTGTGGGGTTGTGGGGACACCCACCATATGGCTTTGCAGGGATCACCCTGATGGGCCGTGATCACACGGACCCGGACAATGGCCTGGGGGCACCCAGGCTACAGGAGCTGGAGTGGCCCAGCAGGGTGCCAGCTCACGCACACAGAGTTGACCTGCAGGGGCATGTGTACTGCAGAGTAGCTTGGGGACAACGTTGCCCAGTAGGGGCACCGTCCTGGTGTAGGGCCTTGCAGGGTAGGCCCTCTGCCTGCTATGCAGTGCCACGTGCTGCCAAGAATGACACAGCAGGCAGGAGTCAGTTGGTTCAAAACCGCTCATCCCTTTTATTGATCTGGTCACATGGTCACTGACATGTGACATGGGCACAAGCCCTGGGAGATACATAGCTCCCAGGAGGGGTGACACACCACACTCCTCCTTTTCCATAACGAACAAACAAATGACAGATCTTCATCCTTTATTTAATGTATGTATTCATAACAGTGTTAAATCAAAAATGTACATAAGTATTATATCTCTAAAATAAGTTTGCGCACATGTCGCTTGGCCTCACCGTTTCGATAGTTGACATGTCTGTGCGTTCCTCTGTGGTAACGGTACTTCAATCAGTGTGGTCTACGTAAAGACAGACGTGGTAATTAACACATTTTACAAAATAACATATTTAGAAAAGATGATGTGTAAGTTTATAGAAAGGCTCCCATTGCACTGAACTATTAGTGTATCCCCAAAGTAGGGATACACAAATTAATCTAAAGTGTGTTACTTTTTCACATGCTATTTCAAGCGATTGAGTGATCATTTAGAAGACATATGTACACAGACCAATTTAGTGCATAGCAACATACATAACGAAAATCATCATCCACTACTCACCTGGGTCAGCGTGCGCTGAAATTCAGTTGGAACTGTATTTGGAATTAATTTGCGACAGTGTCTGGGGCAACGCTTTTAGTGTAATTCGATGGTTCGTACATATCTTGTGAGAAGTGCATGTTGCAGACGCGGAATCCATTGCCTCTCATGTCATGCAAGACATCCCTGGCTCTGTTTTCAATGTCGTACACTGGAAATCCGCAGTTCAACCGCAATGGACTTATTAAATTGAAATCCGTTGGAAATACATGCATCAATGCACCCTGACTTTTGACATGACTGATATTAGGACACCCCAAAACGATACATGAAGTCATTCTTTGATTGTCCTTAAGATCTGTTCAAAAATATAAATACATATTACAATTAATAGAGTATCACAGTGAGTAAATCAACCATTACATAGCTTTGATATGAACATATTCTTTACATTTTAAAAAAAGCCCTGTAACCGGGTCTAACCATCACGCCAATCAAATTAGTGAAAAATCATTGTTCTATCACAAGCAGAAACGTACTACTTGTAGACTGAACACACTTTGAGCCACCTAAACAAAACACGCATTCAAAACATGGACTTCTAAACATTACATTTGGAAACAGTAATCTGTAATCTTATGAACTAATTCTAGAGATAAAAATACATAGAACGGTTGATAATGGTGAAGTCTTTGAGATAAATTAAAATTAGAATACGGTGTACATTGAGTAATAAAAATTGAGCAATAAAAACTTGCTGAGCAGAAAACAATGACACTCCAGCAACCAATAGTTGACTAACCATTACTTGGAAGACGAGATGAGCCAATTCAGCAAGCAAGGTAAAAAGTGGATAGAAGACAATATCCGTTGTAGATTGCAGAGATATTTTCTTGGTAACGTACAAGGTCTTTATAAAGGCATACACATGTGGGTGTGTATGTGAATGTCTGGCATCTTTCGTTCACACCCACCCAGCCTCTATGTCAATGTTTGACCTCCTAAATGCCGCCAGTGCAGCCCCCTTATGAGCGCACGGCCACAGGTGGTGCAAACTGCCATTGATACTGGAGGGGGGGATGGATGTGGATGAGGAGAGCGTAATAGGCCCAGAACATAGTCAAAGGACACACACATATGTTGATTGCAGGGACAGGGTCTTCAAAGGGGGGTATGTAGACACAGGGTCTGGGGTACCAATGGTCCCCACCTGAAAGAACCCATTGAGGTGCACATGGTATTCAGCACCTTGAGCATTCCCATCAACCCAGCCCCCTTGTAAGTGCACAGCCACAGGTGCGAACTCCCATTTATACTAGAGTTTGTATGGATGTGCAGGTGGGGACCACAATAGACCCGGAACATACTCAAAGGATACAGGGATATGTAGATTGCAGGGCCAGGGTCTTCAAAGGGGAGTCTGAAGACACTGGGTCTGGGGTGGCCAATGGTTCCCACGCGAAAGAACCCTTTGAGGTGTACATGGTATTCAGCACCTTGTTAGTTCCCACCCAGTCAGCCCCCATGCATGCGCCAACTGCCATTGATATTGGAGGGGGGATGGATGTGGATGAGGGGAGCATAATTGGCTCGGAACATAGACAAAGGACACATACATATGTTGATTGCGGGGACGGGGTCTTGAGCGGGGAGTATGGAGACACCAGGTCTGGGGAGGACATGTGGCCAATGGTCCCCATGTGAAAGAACCCTTTGAGGCGTACATGGTATTTAGCACCTTGAGCCTTCCCATCCACCCGAGAAGTGACCGGAGTGGGATGGATGTGGATGAGACAAGCGTAATATACCAGTAAACTTGTTTAAGCATACCGATCTTTCATGATCCTCATAGCTGTTTTGACTTGTTCACAACTTACAAAAAATGTTTAACAACTTTTCATATTAACTCTTTTTTTATTTTATTTTATTAAGTGTGATAAAGTGGATGGCAATGACAAACTACAAATTGTACTGCTGCGGGCGAGGTACTGTCTGTATAAATCCCCTGTATTGTCTGTAGTCACTGGGGAATTTCTCACAAATGGCTCGAACAACAAAAGCAGGTATTACCCGTTGAACGCGGAATTCCAGTCTTCTATGAATCCACCATGTAACCGCACAGTAGGCCACAAGCCGTGTAATAGATCCAGAAATAGTTTACTTGAATGAACCGGATAATTGCATTTATTTTGTTTGCACTTTGTTTTAAAATGTAAGGCATTGTTATGATTAAATAGAAAAAACAGTAATGGACATAGGGAAATATTGTGTGTCAGTGATCCGTCGAGTTTATAATGATGTAGGAGAGCAACAGGAAATGTTAGCCATCTTGTTTGTCAAACATACCACATATATAGACTAAACAGCCACAGCTACATATCTGGCCTACAGCGCCTTGATTGGGCGGAATCCACATTTGAAGGAGCCAAACCCCTGCACCGACAGGTGAAGCTGGCTCCCTCTGAAGACCAGCACTCAAGGCCACTTCCTCCCTCAGTCTCGGACGGTCTCAGCCATGTCGACCGCAAGGCTAGACATGCTGCGCAACAGGTCTTTGACTCATGGGCTAAAACCCAAATTGGCTATGTTTGTTTGTTTGTTTAGAATTTATTGTGCGCACCGGACCCTAGGGTATAAGGGCGCAGGAGGTAAGAAAACATACAGCTTGGTGCAAAGTTACAGGTTACAGAATGTCATACATGTGAAAGGTTAACAGGTTAATAATTGGAAAAATAGCAGTCAGGAGATAATAGTTGTGGCAGGCATATAGATAAACAGGCGGGAGCAGGTTCATTCATTCATTTAACATTTATTGCTATCAACCAGCTGATCACATTTTGCCTGAATTTGGTAAAGAATTGTTCTGTCCTCAATGTGACTGGTAAATCATGAGCAGCTTTGACTGGGAAGCTAGATCCGCCTATAGTGGTGAGTTTGAATCGGGGTATTTGGAAGCGATTGGTGTTGGCTAGTCTAGTTTGTCTAATGGAGTTTAATCTTGATAATCTGTCGGCTAAGTATTGAGGGGCTTTGTTGTTTGAGGATTTGTGTGTGAGGGACGCAGTCTTAAGTCTCATTTTCTCAAAAGTGGTAAGCCATTTGTGTTTCCTTCTTGTTTCCGAGATATGTTCTCTCTTAGGAATGTTCAGTGCTGCTCGAAGAGCATTGTTTTGCTGTATCTGAATTTTGTTGATGGTGGATTTAGTTGCTCCAATGTACAGGGCATTACAATAGTCTAGTTTAGAGATGATTAAAGATCTGGCTAAAGTAAGGCAGCTGTTCTGAGATAGGAATTGTTTCCCCGCTCTGATTAGTTTACATGTTTAAGCTGTTGATGAGGCTAGAGTATTTACCTGTTTGGTAAATGATAAGGTAGAGTCAAGGTATATGCCTAACGTTTTTACTTCCTTAGCTACTTGGATGCAATTCTCGTTGATGATGAAGGAAGAGTAATTTGTACTTAGTTTGTTGATGAGGGAATGTAAAAGCAAGGAAATATTGAGGCTGAGTACCACAAAAGGAAATACACCAAACACGGGCTATAAAAGATTCACAGATCTTTTATTCTACTGTACAGTTACAAAGAAACAGAAATACATATAGCTATCTGGCTCTCAATATATCACAATGAGTACCAGCCCTTCAGAGTGAGGAGTGAGAGAGCTGAACATCTGGACATTCGCATATTTATAAATTTCTTACAATATTGTCCAGCCCATCTACAGGTTAATAATCTGTGGTCTAGAGGTCGTGCCGAGTTCACTTGTGGCTCATACAATAATATGCACATGGATTACATAGGTTTGCATATTCAATAAGTTACAATGGCAAAGTGTGTTTCTATATTTAGCAGTAAGCCTTTGCACATATCCCCTTACAATGTAGTTCTGCCAGTGTCCGCGCTCGACATTTCAATTACATTGTCCTCAATGTGTATTCAAGGATGAAGCTTGTAAGTACAGACAATCCTTAGACCACAAGTCATGCTTGGGACAAGGTCTCATTACCTAGTCTAAACATTCGGCCCTCGGACAGTCTAACCATTAACTAGATTCAAAAAGGTCAGGAAGGCTCAGTTACAAGTTGGAAACACAGTCCTCCATTTTAGAACACAGACTCACATATGAACAGAAATCAAAATGGCGGATGATCCTAAAATGGCGGCAAAGTCGATCTAAAATTGGAACTTTGCAACGCGGTTTTCTTCGCAGAGCGACTAGGCTTAGGCCAGTATATCAGAAGGAGGCACAATATGATTTCCCGTTTAACAGGAAGTTTTGCCCAGTATGAGAAGCTCTGTTTTGTCATTGTTCAGGCAAAGGCCATGGGTGACCATCCATGCCTGAATGATGCTGTAGATTCTGTTCACCATTGCTAGGTCCTCATCATAGTCCCCGGTGAGAGGGAGGAGGATCTGGGTATCATCTGCATAATTGGTGTAGGTGATACCCAGATGGTCCAAGACATCAAACAGGGGCTTAGTGAAGATGTTATATAGCGTTGGTGAAACGCATGAGCCCTGTGGCACGCCACAAGTGATAAGGATGGGGTCCGCTGCTGCTGTGGGTGAGAAGACCCTCATGGTGCGGTCACTAAGGAATGATTGGATCCACACTATTGCCTCAGTAGAGAAGTGTGCTACTGTATCTAAATGGTTACAGAGCACCTTGTGATCCACTAAGTTGAATGCAGCAGATAGGTCTAATAGAAGAAGTAGTGCTGGTTTTCCAATGTCTCGTAGTTTATCAATTTGGGCTTTAAGATCGATAAGTGCGGTTTTTGTGCCGTGTAAAGGTTGGAAACCGGATTGATGAGAGCCTAGTAACTGGTTCAGTTCAAGGAAGTTCTGGATTTGGGTGTATGCCACCTTGTCCAGAATCTTCAGGAGGAATGGCACAGTAGTGATCGGTCTATAATTGGTAGGTATAGCCGGGTCTAAGGTTTGCTTTTTGAGGAGTGCTTTTTGAGGAGTGGGAGCACCCATGATTCGTTGAGGTTGCTCGGGTCGGTGCCGGTGGTAAAGGAGGCATTAATCAGCTTAGTGATAAAGGTGCTAGGTCTCGTGCAACATCTTTGATCAGTTGTGCTGGGCAGAGATCTCCTTTGCAGTTTGAAGGTTTCAGTCCAAGTATTACTTACTCCATCTCTATTATAGAGACTTTAGATAAGTAGAATTGGGTGGAAGGTTTAGTTTTGGGAAGTGTTATTATATTAGGCAATGTGGAGGTGGCTAATGTCTCTCTCTTTAATTCTATTTTCTTTTGGAGGTTAAGGACTTTGTTGGATAATGCATACTGGATTTCAGAGCACCATTTATTATCTTTAAGACAGTTGTCTTGAGGAGTTATGGGATTTTCTAGTTCTCTAGGTATAGAAAATAACTCTTTCATGCTTGAATTTGCTTGTGTAATTCTGTTATTGTAAGTCTCTTGCTTTGCTGAGAGGATCCCTTTTTTATATTGGGATGAAATGTTGATTAGTTTCAATTTGGTTTCCGGAGTAGGGTGAAGTTTTCAAGTGTTTTCGCATTTTCTTTTTTCTAATCTGAGGCTTTTTAGGAGAGGGACGAACCAATTGTTCAGATGGCTGTGTGGTTTGCTATTTCTAAGCTTTAGCGTGGCAATATTATCAAGGGTTATGTTCATGATTTTGTTGAATGACATTTGTGTGATGTTCTTACTGCACAGGATCGATGTCTCATATTTGTTTGCTACCAATCCATTCATTAACAACTGTAGTGGTATTATTCACTCTGAGAATTATGTTTTCCCCACCTATATGCCTCGGACTCTGCCTTTTATGTCCATGTCTACTGTGCATTGTAATCCGCCTGTCGATTTGCATGGCTCCTCAGAGCTCATTTCAAACATCTCATATTGCGCTTCTAATCCTATAATGACACAACACCCATCTAGCCGCGATGTTCACTTCTCGCATAATGCTAACACAAGGCGTTTTAAGAACTCGGTTCGCCTATTGTGCCACACACACATTGCTCCCCTGCCAAGTACCTTTCTACTTTTTAGGCTATTATTCACTGCAGCACTCATCTGAGGCGCGCCTCGCCTGCCTTCCGAAAATAATACCTTATCTCGCCACATCAGCTTCACCCACCTAAAACATGTGAAAGAGGCTGACAAAGCCTGCATTCATTGCAGAAACTTTATGGCCCACCCCCAGCGCCATCTACATGCGCACAGATAAGAATGAGACTCTCGATTCACTCTCGAACAAACGATTACTGTGTCGCCCATTGAATACTTTAGTCGGCCATGCTCCACCATGCACAACCCCTGATGATCTCACCTCGCCTCCAAAGTACGGCCTCAAATCCGGCACAGGTCCCAACGTTTCAGCGTGCAACTGCGCATTAGTCAACCTGTGCCTAGCTCCTCCTCCAAGACCTCCTTGCCACCATAAGCATAATAACATAACATAACATAAGCGATCAAATCCTCATAGCTCCTACCGCGATCAGCTGACATGCCAGTTCACCACTTCGAGGCACTGCACCATCCCATTCTCCTCCTCCCTTTCAGACACACATGCCTGATCCCAACCCCAACCACTTCCCACCACATGGCTGCTAATCTCATCCGGCGGCAAGACTTCAGAGTTCCACAGTTTATGGGACCACAACTCCCTACTGCCCTCGAGCACGCCCTTTCCTCACCTCCACATCCACAGTATCCATGCCTAAACTCGTTATCATGCCTTCTGCTGACAAGTCCCTAATTACACCCTTGCTACCCTCTGCCCTACCTTCAACCCCCCACTGTTCTTGCATAAACAGCACCAATGAAGTGCCGCATAATCCAGGGCATAACACAAACCCTCCGCAACACATCATTCACGCGCTTCCAAAGCCCATCTGCTCACTCCCTATGTACTATTCTCAAAACACAGCATATTACACATTACTTACAGATACTCCCCACCCTTAGACTAAACACAGACAACACACATTTCAATGTACATTCATCAGGCCTCCCAATTGCTCATGCATACCTACAAGTAACACCAGCCTCGGCCCGGATAGCCCTCTTCACTAGGAGGGCATACTCTCTGCCATCCCCACCCCACCACCTGACTCCACCACATCTTCTACTGGCCTTGCCGTCCATACCGACTCTGCTCCAGTACCCACCCCTGTTCTCCCAAAACTCACTTACCCATCTGGCCTTCTGCCCTCAAAACCCCCCTTCCCACATCACTCCTTCAGACCCCCCTGCCCATTACACCCCTTCCATCGTCCCACTCTCCTCCCAAAACCATCACATGCACTCTCGTTAATGCCCGCTGTTAGGAAAGATTTCCATTTCATGTGTAATTTTCCCTACAGTTGTGTACCCCCCAACTTTTTGCTGATGTTTAAACACCATAGTCTCACTTTACCAGAGGCGCCTAGTCTTCTGCTGCACTCCTCTGGGCTTTTCGATCACGTTTTATGGGGAAACTGACATGTCCTTAAGACAGTCAGTACTGGGAGACTTTGTTTCCCTTAGTCCTTACCAATGTTGCAACTTTTCTGCAACATGTAACAAGTGTACAAAGTACCTTACAGTACAGTGCACTTGGGTCTAGTCATTTCCAAAGGCCCTAGATACTCTCAAAGGATTTTTTAGGAGAAGTGCAGATGTGCCCTGGACAGGGCTGGTGGCAGTTTATCATTTTGCATATTTTTAACACTTTCTTGCCAGGTAAACCGCGATTACCGCGTTTGGCACGGTTAAATGGCCTGGCTCCAAAATGCCCACACCACGAGGTTCTTTCTCCTGTCCTTTGGCCATCTTGCCCCTTCACCTTCTCCAGGTCGAGCCAACCCATGTCATTCTTATTTGGGCATGCATTTTCCCGCAACGCGCCAAGCTTTCCTGAGCTTCTGCATGCCTTGTGCGTGTACCTCCCGGATGTGGGCTGGAATGTCTGATTCCAATACACATCCTGGGTGCCTGAGAGTCTGGAGTGCTGTGGATGCCTGGGAACACTGTGGTCCATGATTGATCCACGTATGGTATGCCTGTATGTGAGCAGATCTCCCATTGGATGCTCTTCGCTTTGGCGCAAAGGAGATTTTGGATAAGATAAGGCCCCAAACACCCATACCAGGTCGATCTCTGGAGTTCTCACTGAATGAAGGATAGGATCCAAGTATCCTGAATCCTGAATCTAAGAAGCTGAGTTGAGGAACCGCTGGTGACCCGCTGGATGGTTTGGCACCCTGAACCCGCTGTCGTCCTGTGGGACCCCTCTGCATCTGGTCGTCCTAGTAGGTCTGCGAAGACGCTTTGACGCATTGGATTAGTGGAACCAACTATTCTCAGCACCTTCATCAAACCTTACAAGTAAGCCTTCTCGGAAGTGTCCCTGGGCCAACCAGTGGGTTGACCAGCTTACACAGACTCTTTGCCCTGATACCAAGTTTCAAGTGTCTCCTCGAAATGGTGGTGGTATGTCGCTAGCTCTTTGTTTACGGCACTCTAACACCGAAGTTCGTACACTTGGCGTTCCCAGGTCTGGAGTAAAGTGAGTGCGTCCGAACCGGAGTATACGCGGTTACCCTTTCGCCCAGCCGTGGTGACGAACTTTGTAGGTGTGCTTTATTTATGCCCCTCTTGCCCCTGAAGCCTGCTGCAGTGAAACTGGCCTGATCCATCCACCAGGAGCAGAGAAATCATCACTGTCCCATTTGGGAAGCAATGCTGTATCTCCGTCGCTGAAAGCTGCAGAGCCGCCAAATTGCCGCACTTGAACCTGCAACCGAAGTGGACTCGACCACGGAAGTTTGGTCCGGAGTGCACCGGGGGTTGGTAAGTAATCGCAAACCTAACCGGTGACCCCTAGCGCCTCTATCCATTTTTATTCACGAGTGGCCCCTGAGGGCCCCTCTCCTTTCCACTGCTAGTGCGAACTAGCAAACTATTCCCAACTCTTGGAATCGACTCTGCCCTCAAGTGGAGGCCCTCGTTGAAAAGTGGGAACCTATTCTTCATCACCTCACCCACCCTCCTGAGCTGCTACAGACCCTTGAAGACACCCCGTTTTGCCCATTTGCATGACCGCGTGCGCCAGCATTGCAAGTACATTTGACCAATAGGCTCCACTCTTCTTAGGGATTGGACTGCCTCTTAGTTAGGAGGGTGTTGGATGCAGAAGGGACTAAAGACTATTTGCTCTGCCTGTTTCCTTCCCCTTTTATGTTGTGGACCTATTTCATGCATTAACCCTTTAGACCCCATTGGTCTTGTATATATGTATTTAGATAGGATTGTGTTGGCTTAAAAGTATTACTGTGATTTGATTTGTTTGTTGAAACTCAAAGGCCTTGAAATAAATGTATTTGTATTTTGAATATATATACACCTGACAGGGAGTGATTTGTAAGTGTCCTTTGTTCTGTGTGCTCATTGAGGTATTTCAGTCACCCTCACCCCTCCTGAGACCTAGTCTTGACCGCAACCACAGCTACCTTGATTGGTCTGGCTTGTCCAGAAGCTTACCCTGTTCCAAGAAACTAGGCTGGCCTTCTGAACCTCTGCCCACAAGGTCAGAGTTCAGAAATCTGTCTTAACATCCGCTCCATCTGCACCCACGCACCAACATCCATGACCTCCTAGTTCATCAAAATCTTGACCTACTAGCTGTAACCAAAACCTGGCTACATGATGCTGCTGGCCCCCTCCTCTCCATCACAGTCTGACAGTACCTCCTGGTTACTCCATCCTTCGAGGCGATCGTCAGGATAGCCTAGGAGGTGGTGTTGCCATCATTCACAAATCCACACTTCCCTTCAGAGCCTCACCTTTACAATAACCACCAGGCTATGAAACCCTTCTGGACAAATTTGAATCCCCCCCCAAACCACCATCAACCTGATTCTCCTCTACCACTAACCCTCCCATACAGCTACCCCAGAATCTGACATCCCCCTCCTAAGCTCAACACCAAACTGATTCTCCTAGGAGATTTCAATTTAGGCTTCAACGACCCCTCTGACCACAAGGCTTCCACCCTCACAGCTACCCTGGAAGAGATGAACCTCTCCCAATTAGTCCTCTCTCCTACCCATGAAAAAGAAAGAACTCTTGATTGAATTTCCCCATGTAACATTCCACTCCAAGTATCCACCCCTCTCCCCCTTCCTTGGTCAGATCACTTTTCGATCCCGTTAACCTTCATCTCCACCAATAACACCCCCAATATTAGTGAACCCCTTCGCATTTCCACCAGACACACGTGCAAGCTCACAGTCGAGCTTCTAGCCCCCTTTCTACTAGCCTCCCTCAATCCACCTCCTGACAACGCCACACCAGAAGCCATTCTCACATCCTACAACTCTGCACTGCTCAAAGCACTAGACAATATATGCTCCCCTCAAAACCACCTCCTGAAAAAAACATAATACCCAAAAATGGTTCTGCAATGACCTAGCCTGCCTCTGGAAAAAGAAACAAGCCCTTGAACACCTCTGGGGGGAATAACCCCTCTGCCACAAACAAAGCAGCCTTCCAATGCTCTGTCGACTCCTACAAATAAGCTATCATTCATACCAAAGCTAACCTTTTTAACACCAGAATCTCCAGCGCTAGCTCCAACACTAAAGAACACTTCAGAATCCTCAGAGAGCCTGAATCCCCAGTACTTCCCTCTGACACCTTCCCTAAAAAATCCAATCCTCCCTTGACACCAAGACACAGACATTAAGGGACAGGGCTATCCACAAAAACCTCCTACCACGGCACCATCCTACCCCCCCATCCAGCACCCTCACCTCTGCAACCCCACCCCAATTCCATTTCTTTGCTGTCTCCCCCTCTGAAGTCTGTACCACCATCCAACACCTGGGCAGATGTCGCCCGACTTGTGTTGGCGACATCTGCCCAGCCCACATTGTCAAAATGTGCGCCGTACCACTGGCCCCCATCATAGCCACCTTCATCAATGCATCATTCAAGGCCAACTCGATTCCTTCTGCCATCAAAGAAGCACGGAGCACGCCCCTCCTAAAAAAAAAAACACTCTAGACCCCACCATCCCGACTAATTATCGCCCCATCACCACCGTTCCCTACCTTCTCAAAATCCTGGACCGCACAGCATCTTTACAATTGCAAACACACCTTGAAAGCCACAACGTACTAGGCATCTGCCATTCTGGCTTTAGATCACGACACAGCACTAAAGATCCAGCTTCACCACATCAAGGACAACAGTGAGCTTGCCATCCTTCTACTTTTAGACCTCTCTACAGCCTTTGAGCTAGTCGATCATGACTTCCTCTTTAAACACCTCACCCCCACTTTCCACCTCAGTCCAGAAGCCACCCTCTAGCCACCCACCTTTCTTTCTGGCAGAACAACCAGGGTCTTTGCAGGCTCTGAGTCAGCTGACCCCATACCTGTGTCCTACAGTGTCCCTCAGGGCTCATCCCTCTCCCCCACCCTCTATAACATGTACGCCAAACCACTCTTTGACCATCTCAACATCCCTTACACCAACTTTGCAGATGACACACAGGTCCTCCTTAAACTCTCCGGCAACCACGACACCAACTCCCCGTTCATCAAGGACGTCTTCAGCATCATACAAGCCTGGACGGCCACCCACCATCTCTGTCTGAATGATGGAAAAACAGAACTCCTTATCGTAGGATCCCCACATTGCCTCATGCTTCTCAGCCCTGCCTTCTCTCCTTTTGCATAGACGGCAACACCACCCGTCTCCCACCATGTAAAAACACTAGGCATTTACTTGGACACAGAATTAAATATGCAAAAATATGTCAAAGCCATTGCCTCTTCTACAGTCTACTCTACAAAACAAATCAATATTTCCAGGAAATTCCTCACTTCTGATAACTGCCTCACTCTAGCCAGAGCCATCATTGGCAGCAAATTAGATTCCTGCAGCGCCATTTTAGCAGCCACCTCCACCAAGAATCTTAACAAACTTCAATTGCTGCAAAACAATGCCCTCAGAGCAGTCTTGGGATTGAAGCGCTCCGACCACATCAGAAGGGAGGCTCACTGGCTTCCCATCAAAGCCTGCATTGAGTTCAAACTCATTGCCATCACCCATCGCTGCCTATACAACACTGCTCCTCCCCATACCTCACTCAATGTATCACTAAGAAACACAACATGTGCAATCTCTGCTCCTCCACCACTTCCGCCTTGAGCATTCCCAGATTTACCAGACAGAGAGTCAGGGCTGCTGCTTCACTACCATCGTTCCCACACTCTGGAACGCTCTGCCTCAGCATATCCAAGACGAACCTGCTTACGGTCTCTTTCGTAAGAAAGCAAAAACCCTACTATTTAATAAATATGTGTAATGTACTGCCTTACCTACTATGTACCCGATTCTCGACCTCTGACACTTTGTAACCACCTTTTCGCTATGATACCTGTAACTTAATGTTCTCCTAACCATGTACTTAGCACCGTGATACCCGATTCTGAGGGCTAACAACAAATAAAATAAATAAATAAAACATACTCCTTACATGGATTACCTGTAGCTCGAAGTTTGTGCAAAAGGACCATCATCACTCGCAATACGGATCTTGGAAGGCATGCTGTCCTGAAGTCATGCAGCTGGGTAACTCATAGCAATGTTGTGCCTTCCTTGGCAATGTAGGCCAAGCAGGTTAAAGCAGCGGTAACCCCTTCTTCCAATGATGGCTGGGGTAAGGTACTTGTACAAAAAAGAGAATTCCACCATCCGGCATGTTTAGTTTACCTTTTTATCATTTCATTTCATAATGTCAGGTATCTGTCCCTGATATCCCGCTCATCACATCTGGCATGACCACCTAAAAACCACACATAGCACGAATAATAACTAGTTCAAACAATCCATAAAAATAGAAGCTGTATTTATTTTCATGATCAGCAAAGGACATGTGTATCAACATACAACATCAGTCTAAAACATTCAATAAAATTAACCCCTTGGGTAGTTAAGTAGTGTTACATAAAGATAGGTACAATGGCCACAGGCTGTGATTGGCCTTAGCTTTAGCAAGTATGCCTTGGTGCAAAAATTGGTGTGGTGATCAAAATAAAGAAGAAATAAGAAATGAGAAGACAGAGAGACCACCTAGTCTGTGTTACTATAGAATACAGAGGAACGTATTTCCTTATTTCTTGGTGGTTCCATCTCAACTAATATATCCAAATGTGTTCACTCATTTGGTTTTATCCTTATGTTCATAACGAATTCAGAACACCATTCCTTGTTTCAATCAGAGAATGGAATAAGGAAATATGATATACAATCCAATTTTACAATTCACTGAGTGTTTTTTCAGTTATTTTTTATTTTTTATTTGCATCACTACGGATGTCTTGCATATATTATTCTTCAATTTATAAAGTTAATTTTTCTAGACTAGGGTCTGCCAACGTGTTTGTAGCATAAAGGTGGTCTGGGGGATTCCCGAATTCTTTGTAGGAACCCTTGATCTGTCACGTTTTGGCAATCAAGATTGTAAATAGAATCTCCTTCGTCAGGGCATCTTCACTGACCCTGTAAATACACGTACGTGTGTTCTAGTGTCAAGCCAGTGCACGACTAAACGTCATTTAAGAAGTCATTATAGCACCCTTGGTCACTTACCCTAAAATTGCGGGAAGTGGGGTGCTCCAAGCATCTTCTCCCTACTCGGAGAGACGGCGATGACTGAGAGGCTGACACTGAGACTATTTTGTAGTGGCAGGAGTGAATCCTGCAGTCTTAAGGACCCCCGTGTTGGTCAAGGAAAGGTGCGTCTCTAATGTCCAGAAATTAGATCAGTGAACAGTACTTAATCAGGGGATTGCTGTTTGAATACCTAGGTATAGCAAAGGTGTCTTAATTTAATTTCCCAGTGCCGTGGTCATGCATCCTATTGAGCACAGTGACAGTGCTATTGTTATGTGCAGTCCTAGGTGTGGCACAAATGTCCTAGTTCAGAGTCCTAGTCCCATGTTCATGCATCTTGTGGGTGTGATGGAGTCAAGAAGTCACCATTTGGGATTGGAAATCCTGCTTGTCCTGGGATTCGAAAGTAGGACCTTGTGATTTGCTAGTGTCCCCGTGTGGAGAAACAGTATGGACAACATGCAAAGACATCGTAGTGCATAATTAAGGACGAGCTAGTCAGAGTGCGAGTCGTGTGGATGGGAACCTGAAGTTTGAAAGCCCAAGCCCTATGGGTATGGAGGTGCATGTCATCTCAATCCCCAAGGATAAGTACACTGAAATAAATCAGTATGTCATGCTCTTGTTTGATTGTTGACAATCTAAAAGTAAATAAAGAGAGCATAACGCTATGAGAGGGGCACAATGCTGGATTCTGGAAATCAGGTCTAATAGTATGCAGGGGCACTCTTACGGGTAGGAGCCCTAGTTCTTACCTGTAAGTTACTTCATGTCTATCGCGTCCATGATGGCTTCTAGGGACCCGGAGCAACGCTCGCTGCGTTGTCATGGACGTGGATATATCTGATGGGGCCAGTCGGTAAATGTGTGCATACGTGTGCACATCGTAGTCATGATGACCCGTTATGTTGTTGGACACTGCGTAGTTCGCAGGGAGGCACATGCTTTTGTGGAAGAGAGAGGCCGCTGTAGAGGAGGAGCCAAGTACCCCCACTCCTACCGCCCCGCCCCTATTACCTGTCTGTTGGAAACCAGAGTATGAGACATACACGCAGCAGTTGAACAGACAAAGAGCAGAGTATGGACTCTGCGCAGTAACAGTGAAAGTACCAATACCTAAGAAGATCTGGGAGGCAAGGTACCCATTGAGAAAACCGTACCTGCATACAAGAAAATGTGATGGCCAATTGAATGAGATTCCTGAAGAAGCAGAGCAAATGAAGGGCAAAGATGAATAGTGACGTCACACAGAATCGTGCTGACGTCTGTAGAAGAGATGCAGAGACCAGAGAATGCAGATATTCTATAAAGCATCAAGAAAGTATCAAGATAAGTGACATCTTGAGATCAAGATGAAGAAGCTTATGCCACAGAAACAGGTGAAGATATCAAGTCACTTTACACGTGTACAGATGCAAAAGAAACGCAAGCAGGCAAAGTAATCTTGAGGCTAGCTTTATAGTGAATAGATTGCGGCAAGCGCCAATATATATATATGTATATATATATATATATGCATATGGACAAGTAAAGGATGGATGTTTCCACTATGCACTAAAAGCAGTGGTGGACATTAGCAAGAAAGCCTCTTTTCAGTGTGTCGCAGTTAAAAAGCAAATTGAATTACAAAATTAATCTCAGCAAAAGGAGTTGGATGAGCCAAGAAGGCAAGATTTTATCAAACTGGAATGACTGACATTGGGTATAATTTGTGTGAAGGAACAGAAACTCCTGTCCAGAAGGCTTGGGAAAAACAAAAGACGTCAGAGGACTATTAGAAAATAGTATATTAATACATTAAAAGGCTTGATTCCATAGTCTCCATTCACGTGGAAGGATGAAGTTGGAAGAACTAGGTGGTCACACCTACGCATGAGGGCAGCGTGTGTCCACACTCCTTAAAATTTCTCAGAGCACAGTACAAACTCAAGACCAGCCTTCAAAGCCCTAATTAACACCGGACCATTGAGGTGATGATGGATTGATTTGCTAATTGGTGGGAAGCTAGTGTTAATACAAGCTCCCCCGCACCTGGATGTTCAGCCTGCCTGCTGCTAGACGTAGGTGGAAAAGTACTGACGGGGCTAGAAGCCAACCAATTGTAGAGGAGCGCATAATTAAGGGTCCTATCGTTTGTGTAGCCAATGGGACTTTGTATATTTAGTGACATTCATAGTGGTCATTTTAAGGGGAGGGCTTAGTTGCCCCATCTGATGTTAAGAACCCTATCACTTTTCTTCACTGTTCTTTACTGATATGGAACTTATACTTAGATATTTACTTAGAGCCTATTACTTCCCTCAGTAGGTTTTTGTAGTTTTCCACGTAGGATGACGTTGTTAATGATGCAAGTCAACACGTCGCTGATGATGATTTTGCCTAATATAACCTCCGTTTTTTGTAAGATTCGTTTAGTAAGAGGATCGAGCGAGTGCTGATGTTCGTTGTACTTCCTCTTTTAGATAGTTGATATTAAAACAGATTTCCTTTTGCCAAACTGCCTGAGTCATTTCAATTATTAATGTGTGAATAAAATCTGCATCCCCATCCTCCTCAAATGTAATTGCTACTCATCAAAGGGGCTGGGATATCCAGTTCACTTGGTAGCAGAGAGAGGATGGTTTATTAAAAAATCCATCGACATAAGTAAACTATAGAGTCCCGGAAAATATTGCACGACTTTTGCCATTCGGCTGACAAGTGGTAAGTGTAATTATCAAGACCTTGCAAGGCAGGTGTGACGGGTCCCTTAGTTTCCATAAAATCCCCTCCCACGTCTACGAGAAGCTGATCGGACAACAGTTTGAAGAGGCAGTAAAAGAGGCGTGAGATTCAGAGAGTCAGACGACGAACATGCGCATGGTGAGTAGAAACTGAGGAGAGTGGCAAATTGATGCAAGCGTAGTAAATAAGGGATAAAGAGAGTAACGGAGGGAGGCGGGATAAACATAAATTGAGAATAAGAGTGTTAAAGTATTGAATAGATATTGACTTGAGTGTGGCCGAGCAATACGAATCGTGAGAGAGACCATGATAAGGAGGATACGCCCTATACCTAACTTTTAAAGAATGCTAGAAGAAATTTGAACCCAGTGTCCCATAGTGGAACACGTAGAAAAAGGATCTGATTAAAGGCGATTCCAAAGGGGTTCATTTACACTTCATATGGAGTATCTTAGAGGGCAAGATGAGTCTTAAAGAAAAGATTGTAGGAGATTTATGTGATCGGTCAAGTTCGTCTGTTTGTTTCATGTGGTTTTGAAGATTGATGGCATCATAAACGGAAAAAATTGATTGTTTTTATTGCACTTGATGGTTTTTTTTTAGCAAGATTAAAGTAAAAATTGTGGTTAACGGGATTGGCATTTGCGACTTTTGGTGCTCGCTCATAATGTGTTGTTTTCCTGAAACATACTTTTAAATCTGTGATTAAAGCAAGCAAGCGTTAATAAATAAGAGTAGACAAACTGAGAATGGAGGATATTACTCCACTTGTGCATCTCTGCAAGCAGTTGCCGAAACATGCACCAGAACTTAGACAGCATAGTGCAGAATGGGTTTATGAAACCACAGACAAAATGTTTATGCCGTGGCCACAAGAAGGGTCACTTTCGAAGGCAGTCCTGCAGCATATGACGATATATTTGCATGCAGCATATACTGGAAAGAAGCTAGATAAGCGCCTGGCGAGCTTAGAGCTCTGGAAAATGTACCAAGAGCAGCGAGATGAGCCGCCTCATATAGACTGGATACTTAATGTATGCGAAGAGGGGAGTGAAGAGCCCTCAGATCCACCCGCCCCGTCTGAAATAAAAGACAAGATTAAGAAAGATGATGGGTTATACCCATTGAGGGAGCTTAAAGCAGCGGCAGGGTATAGCAACCCGGCATATGAGTCACCTACGTAATGTAGTGACGAGGGCATAGAGAAAAATACTGAGAAAGATGTGATCCCTAAGATCCCAAGGGACAAGGAGAGACGCGATAAAGAGAGAAGCGATCGAGCAAGTACCTCTCTAGATATATGAAGAGAAATAAAGAGATGGAAAGGAGAAAGAGATAAAGCTGATGAGATAGCGCTCTTACAGAACAAATGGATGGGAGGTCAGATTTTGCTTAAACTCAATGGTAAAAGGATCAAGGAGGCAAGACAAAGAGAAGATCAAGACGAACAAGATAAAAAATATAAAGAAAGGGAGGAACGATTGAAAGATGAAGGGGCAAAAAGGAAAGATAGACAGAGACAAGAGCAGTTTTATCAAGATGAACAAGCAAAAAAACAAGGAGAGCAGAAGGGCAAAGAAAATGAGATAACAGACAGAGAGCAATGGATGAGCAGGAAAGATTAGAGCGAAAAAGAATAGAAGAGGAACAGAAGTTAAGGGATAAAAGAATACAGAGACGAAGGGATGAGGAGATACGAAGGGCAAATGAGAGAAGGGATATGAAGAAAAAAAAGGAAGACAGAGAGAGAGAGAGGAAGAAAGAAAGCAAAGAGAATTTGACGATGATATGGAACGCAAAAGAAGGCAGAAAGCACGCGATCTTGATCGCCTGGAAAAGGAAGTAAGAGATCCTAATCCACAAGTAGCATGGGAGGATATAGAGGAATTTTTTCCAGAATACGAGTCAGTGCCAGGCCCGTCTAGAGCAAATCTAGAAGACAAGTTTGACTCTAGGAGCAATGGGGAAACAATTGATAAAATATACCATGAAATGAGAGCCCAGAAAGAGTCAAGGTGGAAGGGAAAAAATGATCGATTTAAGAGCACTCAGTTGTGTGACACAGAGGAAGCCTTGTGTAATACGAAGAATAAGGAGCTGTCTCTAGACAGACTCACTCTAAATAGAGATGACGAAGAGAGAAGTTACACGGGTTGGGCACAAGAAATGTCGGGCGAAGACAGGGAAACCTTCCATGGGGAGAGAGAGATGACGCATGTGGTCCTAAGTGATGCATTCCTATGGATAAGGAAGTAAGATGGTCGGATTAAAACGCTCCTATACCTAGGGCTTCAGAACCATTGACACAGTCAGACAGACCTAAAGGGCAACTCCATGGTGAGAGGGGGGAGTCGCCGCCTTATGTAAGCAGATTAAGATCATTGCCAGGAAGAAGGCAATGTGGCAATATTGTCCCTGCGGTGGACAGACAAATGATAAGAGGTAAGAATGAGTTTGAGGCTTTGCAGTTTTCCTTTCTACAGAAAGGAGGAACGAGACCACAGTATATACCATGGCCTCAAATGGATAGAGATAATCTAAGGTGTAAACTCCTGAGTTTAACTTCTGGCGCTGGGAAATGGAGAAAAAAGTACATGACAGACTGACTACCCCTCTCTAATGGTCCTGTGAAGTCACAGGTTTAGATACAGAGAGACTGCTTACTTATTATGCAGGCTAAGCACCTTGTGGGAAAATAATTATTTCAACTAAATGCAATGTAGCAAAATCATAAACCACTTTAATGTTAGTTCATAAAAACATAATTAAAACACATTATTGACTTCTACGTTAAACAGTACCTTTCATTCCACTCATACGTTTTACAAACACAGGGTTCTACAATTTGAATGTTCTTCTAGCATATTAATTATTCACGATATGCATGACATAGGAAAAAACATTTGGTTTTCCTTTTAAGTCGACATATGTTTCGGCCCTTGCTGGAGTACCACCGTTGTCGGCGGTAGTCAATAAAATGGATGTTGGGTCATCTTCAGGACATTCATTTTTTCTTAGAAGGTTAATTTCGTTCCCCATTCACATAAAAATGCCAGATCTAAAGCATAAATTATATACAAATGACAGTATGAACAAGTTTTTCCCATTTTGGTTGTTTAAAGGTGATGACTAGTTTATACAATTCTAGACTGATGCACTGCACCCACCTGTGATCCGCACCAATTCATAAGGACCACTGAGCTGGGACTTCTGGAAGTATAGTTTATTCTCCAGTATCCGAAACCCTACATTGAGGGGAATACAAAATGAAAAGGGCCTCATCAATTGCATGTTTATTCCTTTTATAAAGGAAGGTTCCCAATTGCTCGGAAAACTTACGGAGGGCACCTCTGTGTAGGTGTATCTTCAAAACCCTTTTTATATTAGTGGCGATGCATGGTGGACAGCTTCCATCATTTGTGGCTTGATCCACCACTGCTAACTGTAGTGCTGCCTGTTGAAAAAAGGCAGGAAAAACATCCTTTTAGCTGTGATGTTTAAATGGACTTTTTTTGTTGTAACATTCCATATTTTACTCGTACACACACAGTAATTCATAGAATTTCGCAGAAAAGTGTCGCAAGCGGCTGGCGCAGAGTGTCCGCGTGCGATTGACTGCGCCAGGCACGTGCGCTAAAACCGATTTCCGCGCACAGCTTATTCATGGATTTCATGCTCCCAAACCAGCCGTGGCGCAGAGTATCGCAGCGACCCTGCAGCAGCGCCAGTAACGCCCCCAAGAACGCCCTCGCGCAAGGAAAAGCCAGCAAAATCGCTAAATCATCGCAAAGGGCTGCGCTAACCCTGGACCAGTTTACAGGGCAGCCAAACAAGGAACGCAAAGCGGGTAACGTGCATATCAGGGGTACACGTGAAGTCATACACGCGATTAGCCAGGGTAAGTGTATTACAGGGGTACACGTGAAGTCATACACGCGATTAGCCAGGGTACGTGTATTACAGGGGTACACGTGAAGTCATACACGCGATTGGCCAGGGTACGTGTATTACAGGGGTACGCGGGAAGTTTAACACCCGATTGGCCAGGGTACGTGTATTACAGGGGTACGCGGGAAGTTTAACACGCGATTAGCCAGGGTAAGTGTATTACAGGGGTACGCGGGAAGTTTAACACGCGATTAGCCAGGGTACGTGTATTACAGGGGTACGCGGGAAGTTTAACACGCGATTGGCCAGGGTACGTGTATTACAGGGGTACGCGGGAAGTTTAACACGCGATTGGCCAGGGTACGTGTATTACAGGGGTACGCGTGAAGTTATACACGCGATTAGCCAGGGTACGTATATTACAGGGGTACGCGGGAAGTTTAACATGCGATTGGCCAGGGTACGTGTATTACAGGGGTACGCGGGAAGTTCAACACGCGATTGGCCAGGGTACGTGTATTACAGGGGTATGCGGGAAGTTTCACATGCGATTTGGCCAGGTACGTGTATTACAGGGGTGCGTGGGAATTATCACACGCGATTTGGCTTGGTACGTGTATTACAGGGGTGTGCGGGAATTATCACACGCAATTAGGCTGGGTGGGTCCTCACAGGTGTTCCCTGTACACCCTCCACAGCCCCTGCAGGCAGCCCACAAAACAGGGGACTACCCTGCACACCTGCTCATGTCCCCCTGCACCCCCACCCCCCAGCAGTGCAGGGGCACCCTCCACCAGGCCCCCACTCATGTCTCCCACCACCCCCACCCCCCAGCCACCAGGGGCACCCTCCACCAGGCCCCCACTCATGTCCCCTATCACCCCCACCCCCCCGCCACCAGGGGCACCCTCCACCAGGCCCCCACATATGTCTCCCACCACCCACACCCCCCAGCAGTGCAGGGGCACCCTCCACCAGGCCCCCACTCATGTCTCCCACCACCCCCACCCCCCAGCCACCAGGGGCACCCTCCACCAGGCCCCCACTCATGTCTCCCACCACCCCCACCCCCCAGCCACCAGGGGCACCCTCCACCAGGCCCCCACTCATGTCTCCCACCACCCCCACCCCCCAGCAGTGCTGGGGCACCCTCCACCAGGCCCCCACTCATGTCTCCCACCACCCCCACCCCCCAGCCACCAGGGGCACCCTCCACCAGGCCCCCACTCATGTCTCCCACCACCCCCACCCCCCAGCAGTGCAGGGGCACCCTCCACCAGGCCCCCACTCATGTCTCCCACCACCCCCATCCCCCAGCAGTGCAGGGGCACCCTCCACCAGGCCCCCACTCATGTCTCCCACCACCCCCACCCCCCAGCCACCAGGGTCACCCTCCACCAGGCCCCCACTCATGTCTCCCACCACCCCCACCCCCCAGCAGTGCTGGGGCACCCTCCACCAGGCCCCCACTCATGTCTCCCACCACCCCCACCCCCCAGCCACCAGGGGCACCCTCCACCAGGCCCCCACTCATGTCTCCCACCACCCCCACCCCCCAGCAGTGCAGGGTCACCCTCCACCAGGCCCCCACTCATGTCTCCCACCACCCCCACCCCCCAGCAGTGCAGGGGCACCCTCCACCAGGCCCCCACTCATGTCTCCCACCACCCCCACCCCCCAGCAGTGCAGGGGCACCCTCCACCAGGCCCCCACTCATGTCTCCCACCACCCCCACCCCCCAGGGTCACCCTCCACCAGGCCCCCACTCATGTCTCCCACCACCCCCACCCCCCAGCAGTGCAGGGGCACCCTCCACCAGGCCCCCACTCATGTCTCCCACCACCCCCACCCCCCAGCAGTGCAGGGGCACCCTCCACCAGGCCCCCACTCATGTCTCCCACCACCCCCACCCCCCAGCCACCAGGGGCACCCTCCACCAGGCCCCCACTCATGTCTCCCACCACCCCCACCCCCCAGCAGTGCTGGGGCACCCTCCACCAGGCCCCCACTCATGTCTCCCACCACCCCCACCCCCCAGCAGTGCAGGGGCACCCTCCACCAGGCCCCCACTCATGTCTCCCACCACCCCCACCCCCCAGCCACCAGGGGCACCCTCCACCAGGCCCCCACTCATGTCTCCCACCACCCCCACCCCCCAGCAGTGCTGGGGCACCCTCCACCAGGCCCCCACTCATGTCTCCCACCACCCCCACCCCCCAGCCACCAGGGGCACCCTCCACCAGGCCCCCACTCATGTCTCCCACCACCCCCACCCCCCAGCAGTGCAGGGTCACCCTCCACCAGGCCCCCACTCATGTCTCCCACCACCCCCACCCCCCCAGCAGTGCAGGGGCACCCTCCACCAGGCCCCCACTCATGTCTCCCACCACCCCCACCCCCCAGCAGTGCAGGGGCAGCCTCCACCAGGCCCCCACTCATGTCCCCTATCACCCCCACCCCCCCGCCACCAGGGGCACCCTCCACCAGGCCCCCACTCATGTCTCCCACCACCCCCACCCCCCAGCAGTGCAGGGGCACCCTCCACCAGGCCCCCACTCATGTCTCCCACCACCCCCACCCCCCAGCCACCAGGGTCACCCTCCACCAGGCCCCCACTCATGTCTCCCACCACCCCCACCCCCCAGCAGTGCAGGGGCACCCTCCACCAGGCCCCCACTCATGTCTCCCACCACCCCCACCCCCCAGCCACCAGGGTCACCCTCCACCAGGCCCCCACTCATGTCTCCCACCACCCCCACCCCCCAGCAGTGCAGGGGCACCCTCCACCAGGCCCCCACTCATGTCTCCCACCACCCCCACCCCCCAGCAGTGCAGGGGCAGCCTCCACCAGGCCCCCACTCATGTCCCCTATCACCCCCACCCCCCAGCCACCAGGGGCACCCTCCACCAGGCCCCCACTCATGTCTCCCACCACCCCCACCCCCCAGCCACCAGGGTCACCCTCCACCAGGCCCCCACTCATGTCTCCCACCACCCCCACCCCCCAGCAGTGCAGGGGCACCCTCCACCAGGCCCCCACTCATGTCTCCCACCACCCCCACCCCCCAGCCACCAGGGGCACCCTCCACCAGGCCCCCACTCATGTCTCCCACCACCCCCACCCCCCAGCAGTGCTGGGGCACCCTCCACCAGGCCCCCACTCATGTCTCCCACCACCCCCACCCCCCAGCAGTGCAGGGGCACCCTCCACCAGGCCCCCACTCATGTCTCCCACCACCCCCACCCCCCAGCCACCAGGGGCACCCTCCACCAGGCCCCCACTCATGTCTCCCACCACCCCCACCCCCCAGCAGTGCTGGGGCACCCTCCACCAGGCCCCCACTCATGTCTCCCACCACCCCCACCCCCCAGCCACCAGGGGCACCCTCCACCAGGCCCCCACTCATGTCTCCCACCACCCCCACCCCCCAGCAGTGCAGGGTCACCCTCCACCAGGCCCCCACTCATGTCTCCCACCACCCCCACCCCCCAGCAGTGCAGGGGCACCCTCCACCAGGCCCCCACTCATGTCTCCCACCACCCCCACCCCCCAGCAGTGCAGGGGCAGCCTCCACCAGGCCCCCACTCATGTCCCCTATCACCCCCACCCCCCCGCCACCAGGGGCACCCTCCACCAGGCCCCCACTCATGTCTCCCACCACCCCCACCCCCCAGCAGTGCAGGGGCACCCTCCACCAGGCCCCCACTCATGTCTCCCACCACCCCCACCCCCCAGCCACCAGGGTCACCCTCCACCAGGCCCCCACTCATGTCTCCCACCACCCCCACCCCCCAGCAGTGCAGGGGCACCCTCCACCAGGCCCCCACTCATGTCTCCCACCACCCCCACCCCCCAGCCACCAGGGTCACCCTCCACCAGGCCCCCACTCATGTCTCCCACCACCCCCACCCCCCAGCAGTGCAGGGGCACCCTCCACCAGGCCCCCACTCATGTCTCCCACCACCCCCACCCCCCAGCAGTGCAGGGGCAGCCTCCACCAGGCCCCCACTCATGTCCCCTATCACCCCCACCCCCCAGCCACCAGGGGCACCCTCCACCAGGCCCCCACTCATGTCTCCCACCACCCCCACCCCCCAGCCACCAGGGTCACCCTCCACCAGGCCCCCACTCATGTCTCCCACCACCCCCACCCCCCAGCAGTGCAGGGGCACCCTCCACCAGGCCCCCACTCATGTCTCCCACCACCCCCACCCCCCAGCCACCAGGGGCACCCTCCACCAGGCCCCCACTCATGTCTCCCACCACCCCCACCCCCCAGCAGTGCTGGGGCACCCTCCACCAGGCCCCCACTCATGTCTCCCACCACCCCCACCCCCCAGCAGTGCAGGGGCACCCTCCACCAGGCCCCCACTCATGTCTCCCACCACCCCCACCCCCCAGCCACCAGGGGCACCCTCCACCAGGCCCCCACTCATGTCTCCCACCACCCCCACCCCCCAGCAGTGCTGGGGCACCCTCCACCAGGCCCCCACTCATGTCTCCCACCACCCCCACCCCCCAGCCACCAGGGGCACCCTCCACCAGGCCCCCACTCATGTCTCCCACCACCCCCACCCCCCAGCAGTGCAGGGTCACCCTCCACCAGGCCCCCACTCATGTCTCCCACCACCCCCACCCCCCAGCAGTGCAGGGGCAGCCTCCACCAGGCCCCCACTCATGTCCCCTATCACCCCCACCCCCCCGCCACCAGGGGCACCCTCCACCAGGCCCCCACTCATGTCTCCCACCACCCCCACCCCCCAGCAGTGCAGGGGCACCCTCCACCAGGCCCCCACTCATGTCTCCCACCACCCCCACCCCCCAGCCACCAGGGTCACCCTCCACCAGGCCCCCACTCATGTCTCCCACCACCCCCACCCCCCAGCAGTGCAGGGGCACCCTCCACCAGGCCCCCACATATGTCTCCCACCACCCACACCCCCCAGCAGTGCAGGGGCACCCTCCACCAGGCCCCCACTCATGTCTCCCACCACCCCCACCCCCCAGCCACCAGGGGCACCCTCCACCAGGCCCCCACTCATGTCTCCCACCACCCCCACCCCCCAGCAGTGCAGGGGCAGCCCCCACCAGGCCCCCACTCATGTCTCCCACCACCCCCACCCCCCAGCAGTGCAGGGGCAGCCTCCACCAGGCCCCCACTCATGTCTCCCACCACCCCCACCCCCCAGCACTGTGGGGCACCTGCCAGCAGGCCCCCACCCATGTCCAACTCATGTCTCCCACCACCCCCACACCCCAGCACTGTGGGGCACCTGCCAGCAGGCCCCCACCCATGTCCAACTCATGTCTCCCACCACCCCCACCCCCCAGCCACCAGGGTCACCCTCCACCAGGCCCCCACTCATGTCTCCCACCACCCCCACCCCCCAGCCACCAGGGGCACCCTCCACCAGGCCCCCACTCATGTCTCCCACCACCCCCACCCCCCAGCCACCAGGGGCACCCTCCACCAGGCCCCCACTCATGTCTCCCACCACCCCCACCCCCCAGCAGTGCAGGGGCAGCCCCCACCAGGCCCCCACTCATGTCTCCCACCACCCCCACCCCCCAGCAGTGCAGGGGCAGCCTCCACCAGGCCCCCACTCATGTCTCCCACCACCCCCACCCCCCAGCCACCAGGGTCACCCTCCACCAGGCCCCCACTCATGTCTCCCACCACCCCCACCCCCCTGCCACCATGTGCAGCCCCCACCAGGTCCTCACAATGTGCGTATTGGTCAGCCTCCACAGCCAAAAAGCCCTACCAAGTAACCCATTCACCCACATGGAAATGGAAATCACATGTTACACCCCCAATGTTCATGAAGCAAATGAACCCATGTCCGTCACACACATATATTCCAATTGAATGGGAAAACACACAACATGACATGCATGAAACCAATGAGATGAAACCACACAGTGAACAATGTAAAAAAAAATGTATTAGAAAAAAATACGAATGCTAAAGAAAGAAAACTAACTACAATGTAAATGTGAAAAAAGAAGCTGCATGTCCGCATAAAAACACAAAACTAGAAAATCTAATCCAAAAAATGTTGTCCAAAGTGAAATGTCAAAACTCTCCGTGCAACAAAGAACTATGTACAAAAATAACAAGGGTCAATCATCACAACAGAACTAAGGAAACCTCCTAAAAAACCTACCTAAATATCAACTATATACAAAAAGTGGAGCAGTGTCCGTCGACTCCAAATCATAAGAAAAAACAAAGGAAACCTAAAACTAAAGAACTATATACAAAGGCGGCGGGCAAGTCCAGCGGCTCACTCTGTGGTGTTCCGGGCCAGGGCATCATCGAACTCCTGTTCGATGTCCCGGAGGCGGTCCAGTTCCATGGCCCCGAGGGTCCGCAGGGACGACGCCGTGTCCTCCTCCAACCCCCTGCGGATTGCCTCGAGGCACTCGGCCCGCCTCAGGGCCCTCCGCATGGAGTTCTCCGCCCTGACCATTGTGAGCCGCGCCTCTTCCGCCCGCCGCCGCTCCGCACCTATGGCGTGGCCCAACCGCTGCCACACGGAAGACACTCTCTGTCCTGGGTCCTCCTGCCCTCCGGCCGATGCCTGCCCCTCCGATGTCGAAGGCCCCGAGCCTTCATGGCTCCCACCATCTTGCTGCTGCTGCTGCTCTGCCTCTGCCCGTGCACTGCCTCCTGCTGCCTGCACATCCTCCGCCGGCTGGGGTGCAGTTGTTGATGTGGCCACCCCTGCTGGACGTCCGACTCCCGACTGTGGCAGAGATGCCTCCTCCACCAGCCTGGCCGCACTGTCAGAGGCAGCTCCACAGGGCACCCAGGTGACTGATGGGTGGGAAGATGGCACAGAGGACGACTGGCGCGTAGGGGGTCCAGTTGAGGAGGGGGTCGGAACAAGCCCCATCAGACGGAGGAATCCGGTCTGGGTGACCTGTCCCAGCAGGCTGACGTGGTCAACGAGCCATTCGAGATGACGTGCAGTCTCTCCATGAAAAGACTGCAGGTCACCTCGCATGGCCCGTTGACGCAACGCCACACCAGCCAGGACAGGCTCAACCCGGACCTGGATAGCCACGTCCGCAGGCAGAGGAAGGCCAGTTGACGTCAGCTCATCCCCTGCCTGAAAACGGGTCTGGACGTAGGCATCCCTGCTGGTGCAAGATGATGCAGGGACAGGATCGGGGACAGGATTGCACACAGGCACCTCCGCGGCCGCCTGTGCTGCCTCCTGTCCCTGGTCCTGGACTGCACCACTAGCACCAGTGGGATCCCCACCTCCAGACCCCGTCTCTGGTGCTTGCACGGCCTCCTCCTCCACCAGACCCCCCACCAACCTGGATGACTCTGTGCCATCTTCCCCTGTTGGGCCCTGTGGGGTCCCAGCTGCCCCTTCTGCTGCCGAGGAGTCCAACTGCAACCTCCGCCTCTTGGACCTCCCCCCGGCAGCTGCGGCCTGGGACGCGGCACCGGACTCCTCACTCCCCGACGAGATGACAACACGGGAGGGGAGCCGGGCCTTGCGTCTCCGGCTGGCGGTCGGATCCCCGCCGCTGTGCTCCACAGCACCTTCTCCGCCCTCTTCATCAGTTGACGCTGCAGACAGGGAGAAACAAAACACAGGCATCAGGGCACTGTACAATGGACACATACACACATGACAGTTGCACATGAGTGGCATTGGCAAACCTCAGACATGCCATCACAATCCCCAACACACATGTCATTGCAACTGGCACACATGAGCCATACCACAGCCATATCGCAACTGCCACCACCATCCCCACACATACAACAGCATCAGCAGCCAAAGGGGAGCCATACATCACATGCAACACAGGAAGTGCACCACACATGTACACACACCACCACACTTGCATGCATGTCTACACCTCTGCCAAGTGTCGCACTGTTCAGACGGGCATCCATGTCACATCTGCCAATCAGGCTTCCACATACCGCTGTCACATGCATCCATGTAGCATCACTGTTGCACCTTTGACAAATACACACACATGCACATGTACACAGTGCTCATACATGCAGCCGAAAACAACATACATGCCTGACATCACGGACATGTCTACTTACATACACATTCATCCAAACATGTGTGCACGCACAACTGCATTTGCCATGCAAGCCCACACACACAAGCACCATCCATGTCTCACACATTACAGCCCTCGCATGTGTCAGCCCCACGGCCCTGTACACCCCCACCCATACTCCACCCCATACAAACAGATGTGCAACTGGCACAATGGGGAATGATCACCACACGCCCTGCTCACAACCAGGATGCATGTACACTCACCGCTCGACTCCAGACGGCTCTGCTTCTCTAGGACCTGGACGTGGAGCGCTGGGGATATGCGTTCCAGGACCCCCATCTGTTCTTCCGACAAGTGGCCCCGGCGCCCCTTGGCATCCGCTGCCTTCAAGAGGCGCCGGGCCTTGTTCAGGGTCCTGGACCTGAAGTCCTCCCAGCGCTTCCTGACATGTTGTAAGTCCCGGACTGCCACCCCCTCCGCGTTGATGGCAGTCACGATGTCTGTCCAGATCCGAGTCCGTCCTTCCTTGTCGGCGCGGGAACTTCCAAAGAGGGCATCATACTGCCCCAGGACTTGCTCCACCAGGACACCAACTTCGGTGGCACTGAAGCTGGTGCCCCTCTGCCTCTCTGGCCGGGGGTTGTCAGTGGTCACAGATGGTGTTAGCCCCGACATGACAACCCCAGAGGCAGGAGTGGGTGGGCAACTGGGTCCTGGGGCTGGGCTGTGGAGCGATGGAATTCCAGTCGGGAGTCTTCTGTTCCAGCAGGGGTGGTCACAGCAACAGCACCCCTGGCTGATGTGCAGGCAGCAAATGGCAGTGCACGTGGGCAGCAGGCAGTCAGGCAGCAGCAGATAGCAGGTGGGAGCGTGCTCGGGGCTCTGGGGGGCAGTAATTCGGCCTTCTGGGCAGGAGCGTGGTCTCCCGTGTGCTCACGCGTGGCCAGCTTGGTACGGAGTGAATTGGCACGTGAAAATCCTGCACGTCAGCGTGAAAACCGAGGAAAGGCCCTTAGCGCGTAAGCGCGTCAGCACGCATACGCGATTCCATTGGACCAAAGGCCCTCAGCGCGTAAGCGCGTCTGTGACGTGACCCGCACGGGTGTTTCCCACACAGCACGTGATGACAGAGCACACGTGGAAAGACTGCACGTCAGAGTCTCATCGCGTGTAATTGGACAAAAGTGCGTGTACACGCGATTGGCCTATGTACGTGTATATGAGGTGTGCGCGGACACTTACACACGCAAGTACGTCAGCGCACCTGTATCCCGGTGTACGGCCATTTCCACCAATCACACGCAATGAGACTCTGACGTGCAGTCTTTCCACGTGTGCTCTGTCATCACGTGCTGTGTGGGAAACACCCGTGCGGGTCACGTCACAGACGCGCTTACGCGCTGAGGGCCTTTGGTCCAATGGAATTGCGTATGCGTGCTGACGCGCTTACGCGCTAAGGGCCTTTCCTCGGTTTTCACGCTGACGTGCAGGATTTTCACGTGCCAATTCACTCCGTACCAAGCTGGCCACGCGTGAGCACACGGGAGACCACGCTCCTGCCCAGAAGGCCGAATTACTGCCCCCCAGAGCCCCGAGCACGCTCCCACCTGCTATCTGCTGCTGCCTGACTGCCTGCTGCCCACGTGCACTGCCATTTGCTGCCTGCACATCAGCCAGGGGTGCTGTTGCTGTGACCACCCCTGCTGGAACAGAAGACTCCCGACTGGAATTCCATCGCTCCACAGCCCAGCCCCAGGACCCAGTTGCCCACCCACTCCTGCCTCTGGGGTTGTCATGTCGGGGCTAACACCATCTGTGACCACTGACAACCCCCGGCCAGAGAGGCAGAGGGGCACCAGCTTCAGTGCCACCGAAGTTGGTGTCCTGGTGGAGCAAGTCCTGGGGCAGTATGATGCCCTCTTTGGAAGTTCCCGCGCCGACAAGGAAGGACGGACTCGGATCTGGACAGACATCGTGACTGCCATCAACGCGGAGGGGGTGGCAGTCCGGGACTTACAACATGTCAGGAAGCGCTGGGAGGACTTCAGGTCCAGGACCCTGAACAAGGCCCGGCGCCTCTTGAAGGCAGCGGATGCCAAGGGGCGCCGGGGCCACTTGTCGGAAGAACAGATGGGGGTCCTGGAACGCATATCCCCAGCGCTCCACGTCCAGGTCCTAGAGAAGCAGAGCCGTCTGGAGTCGAGCGGTGAGTGTACATGCATCCTGGTTGTGAGCAGGGCGTGTGGTGATCATTCCCCATTGTGCCAGTTGCACATCTGTTTGTATGGGGTGGAGTATGGGTGGGGGTGTACAGGGCCGTGGGGCTGACACATGCGAGGGCTGTAATGTGTGAGACATGGATGGTGCTTGTGTGTGTGGGCTTGCATGGCAAATGCAGTTGTGCGTGCACACATGTTTGGATGAATGTGTATGTAAGTAGACATGTCCGTGATGTCAGGCATGTATGTTGTTTTCGGCTGCATGTATGAGCACTGTGTACATGTGCATGTGTGTGTATTTGTCAAAGGTGCAACAGTGATGCTACATGGATGCATGTGACAGCGGTATGTGGAAGCCTGATTGGCAGATGTGACATGGATGCCCGTCTGAACAGTGCGACACTTGGCAGAGGTGTAGACATGCATGCAAGTGTGGTGGTGTGTGTACATGTGTGGTGCACTTCCTGTGTTGGATGTGATATATGGCTCCCCTTTGGCTGCTGATGCTGTTGTATGTATGGGGATGGTGGTGGCAGTTGCGATATGGCTGTGGTATGGCTCATGTGTGCCAGTTGCAATGACATGTGTGTTGAGGATTGTGATGACATGTCTGAGGTTTGCCAATGCCACTCATGTGCAACTGTCATGCGTGTATGTGTCCATTGTACAGTGCCCTGATGCCTGTGTTTTGTTTCTCCCTGTCTGCAGCGTCAACTGATGAAGAGGGCGGAGAAGGTGCTGTGGAGCACAGCGGCGGGGATCCGACCGCCAGCCGGAGACGCAAGGCCCGGCTCCCCTCCCGTGTTGTCATCTCGTCGGGGAGTGAGGAGTCCGGTGCCGCGTCCCAGGCCGCAGCTGCCGGGGGGAGGTCCAAGAGGCGGAGGTTGCAGTTGGACTCCTCGGCAGCAGAAGGGGCAGCTGGGACCCCACAGGGCCCAACAGGGGAGATGGCACAGAGTCATCCAGGTTGGTGGGGGGTTTGGTGGAGGAGGGGGCCGCGCAAGCACCAGAGACAGGGTCTGGAGGTGGGGATCCCACTGGTGCTAGTGGTGCAGTCCAGGACCAGGGACAGGAGGCAGCACAGGCGGCCGCGGAGGTGCCTGTGTGCAATCCTGTCCCCGATCCTGTCCCTGCATCATCTTGCACCAGCAGGGATGCCTACGTCCAGACCCGTTTTCAGGCAGGGGATGAGCTGACGTCAACTGGCCTTCCTCTGCCTGCGGACGTGGCCATCCAGGACCGGGTTGAGCCTGTCCTGGCTGGTGTGGCGTTGCGTCAACGGGCCATGCGAGGTGACCTGCAGTCTTTTCATGGAGAGACTGCACGTCATCTCGAATGGCTCGTTGACCACGTCAGCCTGCTGGGACAGGTCACCCAGGCCGGATTCCGCTGTCTGATGGGGCTTGCTCCGACCCCCTCCTCAACTGGACCCCCTACGCGCCAGTCGTCCTCTGTGCCATCTTCCCACCCATCAGTCACCTGGGTGCCCTGTGGAGCTGCCTCTGACAGTGCGGCCAGGCTGGTGGAGGAGGCATCCCTGCCACAGTCGGGAGTCGGACGTCCAGCAGGGGTGGCCACATCAACAGGTGCACCCCAGCCGGCGGAGGATGTGCAGGCAGCAGGAGGCAGTGCACGGGCAGAGGCAGAGCAGCAGCAGCAGCAAGATGGTGGGAGCCATGAAGGCTCGGGGCCTTCGACATCGGAGGGGCAGGCATCGGCCGGAGGGCAGGAGGACCCAGGACAGAGAGTGTCTTCCGTGTGGCAGCGGTTGGGCCACGCCATAGGTGCGGAGCGGCGGCGGGCGGAAGAGGCGCGGCTCACAATGGTCAGGGCGGAGAACTCCATGCGGAGGGCCCTGAGGCGGGCCGAGTGCCTCGAGGCAATCCGCAGGGGGTTGGAGGAGGACACGGCGTCGTCCCTGCGGACCCTCGGGGCCATGGAACTGGACCGCCTCCGGGACATCGAACAGGAGTTCGATGATGCCCTGGCCCGGAACACCACAGAGTGAGCCGCTGGACTTGCCCGCCGCCTTTGTATATAGTTCTTTAGTTTTAGGTTTCCTTTCGTTCTTATTATTATTTGGAGTCGACGGACACTGCTCCACTTTTTGTATATAGTTGATATTTAGGTAGGTTTTTTAGGAGGTTTCCTTAGTTCAGTTGTGATGATGGACCCTTGTTATTTTTGTACATAGTTCTTTGTTGCATGGAGAGTTTTTACATTTCACTTTGGGCATAATTTTTTTGATTTGATTTTCTAGATTTGTGTTTTTATGCGGACATGCAGCTTATTTATTCACATTTACATTGTAGTTAGTTTTCTTTCTTTGGCATTTGTATTTTTTTCAATACATTTTTATTTACATTGTTCACTGTGTGGTTTCATCTCATTGGTTTCATGCATGTCATGTTGTGTGTTTTCCCATTCAATTTGAAAATATGTGTGTGACGGACATGGGTTCATTTGCTTCATGTACATTGGGGGTGTAACATGTGATTTCCATTTCCATGTGGGTGAATGGGTTACTTGGTAGGTCTTTTTGGCTGTGGAGGCTGACCATTACGCACATGATTGGGGATTGTGAGGACCTGGTGGGGGCTGCACATGGTGGCAGGGGGGTGGGGGTGCAGGGGGACATGAGTGGGGGCCTGGTGGAGGTTGAGCCTGCACTGCTGGGGGGTGGGGGTGGTGGGAGACATGAGTGGGGGCCTGGTGGAGGGTGACCCTGCACTGCTGGGGTGTGGGGGTGATGGGAGACATGAGTGGGGGCCTGGTGGAGGGTGACCCTGGTGGCTGGGGGGTGGGGGTGATAGGGGACATGAGTGGGGGCCTGGTGGAGGGTGACCCTGGTGGCTGGGGGGTGGGGGTGGTGGGAGACATGAGTTGGACATGGGTGGGGGCCTGCTGGCAGGTGCCCCACAGTGCTGGGGTGTGGGGGTGGTGGGAGACATGAGTTGGACATGGGTGGGGGCCTGCTGGCAGGTGCCCCACAGTGCTGGGGGGTGGGGGTGGTGGGAGACATGAGTGGGGCCCTGGTGGAGGGTGACCCTGCACTGCTGGGGGGTGGGGGTGGTGGGAGACATGAGTGGGGCCCTGGTGGAGGGTGACCCTGGTGGCTGGGGGGTGGGGGTGGTGGGAGACATGAGTTGGATATGGGTGGTGGCCTGCTGGCAGGTGCCCCACAGTGCTGGGGGGTGGGGGTGGTGGGAGACATGAGTTGGACATGGGTGGGGGCCTGCTGGCAGGTGCCCCACAGTGCTGGGGGGTGGGGGTGGTGGGAGACATGAGTTGGACATGGGTGGGGGCCTACTGGCAGGTGCCCCACAGTGCTGGGGGGTGGGGGTGGTGGGAGACATGAGTGGGGCCCTGGTGGAGGGTGACCCTGGTGGCTGGGGGGTGGGGGTGGTGGGAGACATGAGTTGGACATGGGTGGGGGCCTACTGGCAGGTGCCCCACAGTGCTGGGGGGTGGGGGTGGTGGGGGACATGAGTTGGACATGGGTGGGGGCCTGCTGGCAGGTGCCCCACAGTGCTGGGGGGTGGGGGTGGTGGGAGACATGAGTGGGGCCCTGGTGAAGGGTGACCCTGCACTGCTGGGGGGTGGGGGTGGTGGGAGACATGAGTGGGGCCCTGGTGGAGGGTGACCCTGGTGGCTGGGGGGTGGGGGTGGTGGGAGACATGAGTTGGACATGGGTGGGGGCCTGCTGGCAGGTGCCCCACAGTGCTGGGGTGTGGGGGTGGTGGGAGACATGAGTTGGACATGGGTGGGGGCCTGCTGGCAGGTGCCCCACAGTGCTGGGGGGTGGGGGTGGTGGGAGACATGAGTGGGGCCCTGGTGGAGGGTGACCCTGCACTGCTGGGGGGTGGGGGTGGTGGGAGACATGAGTGGGGCCCTGGTGGAGGGTGACCCTGGTGGCTGGGGGGTGGGGGTGGTGGGAGACATGAGTTGGACATGGGTGGGGGCCTGCTGGCAGGTGCCCCACAGTGCTGGGGTGTGGGGGTGGTGGGAGACATGAGTTGGACATGGGTGGGGGCCTGCTGGCAGGTGCCCCACAGTGCTGGGGGGTGGGGGTGGTGGGAGACATGAGTGGGGCCCTGGTGGAGGGTGACCCTGCACTGCTGGGGGGTGGGGGTAGTGGGAGACATGAGTGGGGCCCTGGTGGAGGGTGACCCTGGTGGCTGGGGGGTGGGGGTGGTGGGAGACATGAGTTGGACATGGGTGGGGGCCTGCTGGCAGGTGCCCCACAGTGCTGGGGTGTGGGGGTGGTGGGAGACATGAGTTGGACATGGGTGGGGGCCTGCTGGCAGGTGCCCCACAGTGCTGGGGGGTGGGGTCTGTGGGAGACATGAGTTGGACATGGGTGGGGGCCTACTGGCAGGTGCCCCACAGTGCTGGGGGGTGGGGGTGGTGGGAGACATGAGTTGGACATGGGTGGGGGCCTGCTGGCAGGTGCCCCACAGTGCTGGGGGGTGGGGGTGGTCGGAGACATGAGTGGGGCCCTGGTGGAGGGTGACCCTGGTGGCTGGGGGGTGGGGGTGGTGGGAGACATGAGTTGGACATGGGTGGGGGCCTACTGGCAGGTGCCCCACAGTGCTGGGGGGTGGGGGTGGTGGGGGACATGAGTTGGACATGGGTGGGGGACTGCTGGCATGTGCCCCACAGTGCTGGGGGGTGGGGGTGCAAGGGGACATGTGTTGGTGTTCATTAGTTCAAGGAGACATGTGCCTTTGCTGGGGGGCATGCCCATGTTGGGTGGGCTGCCTGCGGGACATGACCAGGGATGCAGGGTAGTCCCCTGTGGTGTGGGCTGCCTGCAGGGGCCGTGGAGGGTGTACAGGGTACACCTGGGAGGACCCACACTGTCAAATCACATGTGGGACTCCCCGGCACCCCTGAAATACACGTACCGTGCAGAAATCGCGTGTAAAACTTCCCGCGCACCCCTGAAATACACGCGCCCAGGCTATTCGCGTGTAAAACTTCCCGCGCACCCCTGAAATACACGCGCCCAGGCTATTCGCGTGTAAAACTTCCCGCGCACCCCTGAAATACACGCGCCCAGCCTATTCGCGTGTGGAACTTCCCGCGCACCCCTGAAATACACGCGCCCAGGCTATTCGCGTGTGGAACTTCCCGCGAACCCCTGAAATACACGCGCCCAGGCTATTCGCGTGTGGAACTTCCCGCGAACCCCTGTAATACACGTAGCCCGCTCACCCAGGCCCGATCGCGTGAGGAACTTCCCGCGCACCCCTCAAATTCACGCGCCCAGGCTATTCGCGTGTGGAACTTCCCGCGCACCCCTGAAATACACGCGCCCAGCCTATTCGCGTGTGGAACTTCCCGCGCACCCCTGAAATACACGCGCCCAGCCTATTCGCGTGTGGAACTTCCCGCGCACCCCTGAAATACACGCGCCCAGGCTATTCGCGTGTGGAACTTCCCGCGAACCCCTGAAATACACGCGCCCAGGCTATTCGCGTGTGGAACTTCCCGCGAACCCCTGTAATACACGTAGCCCGCTCCCCCAGGCCCGATCGCGTGAGGAACTTCCCGCGCACCCCTCAAATTCACGCGCCCAGGCTATTCGCGTGTGGAACTTCCCGCGCACCCCTGAAATACACGCGCCCAGCCTATTCGCGTGTGGAACTTCCCGCGCACCCCTGAAATACACGCGCCCAGGCTATTCGCGTGTGGAACTTCCCGCAAACCCCTGAAATACACGCGCACAGGCTATTCGCGTGTGGAACTTCCCGCGAACCCCTGTAATACACGTAGCCCGCTCCCCCAGGCCCGATCGCGTGAGGAACTTCCCGCGCACCCCTCAAATTCACGCGCCCAGGCTATTCGCGTGTGAAACTTCACGCGAACCCCTGAAATACACGTACCGTGCAGAAATCGCGTGTAAAACTTCCCGCGCACCCCTGAAATACACGCGCCCAGTCTATTCGCGTGTGAAACTTCACGCGAACCCCTGAAATACACGTACCGTGCAGAAATCGCGTGTAAAACTTCCCGCGCACCCCTGAAATACACGCGCCCAGGCTATTCGCGTGTGAAACTTCACGCGAACCCCTGAAATACACGTAGCACGCTCCCCCAGGCCCGATCGCGTGAGGAACTTCACGCGAACCCCTGTAATACACGTAGCCCGCTCCCCCAGGCCCGATCGCGTGTGGAACTTCACGCGAACCCCTGTAATACACGTAGCCCGCTCCCCCAGGCCCGATCGCGTGTGGAACTTCACGCGAACCCCTGAAATACACGTAGCCCGCTCCCACAGGCCCGATCGCGTGAGGAACTTCACGCGAACCCCTGTAATACACGTAGCCCGCTCCCCCAGGCCCGATCGCGTGAGGAACTTCACGCGAACCCCTGTAATACACGTAGCCCGCTCCCCCAGGCCCGATCGCGTGAGGAACTTCACGCGAACCCCTGTAATACACGTAGCCCGCTCCCCCAGGCCCGATCGTGTGAATAACTTCACGCGAACCCCTGTGATGCACGTACCCTGCAAATCGCGTGTGACACTTCCCGCGCACCCCGGTATACATGCACACGTATTTTTTGTCAGCGGGTGTCCGTGTTTGTGGGTACCCCTTTGCACGTCATTTTTCCTGGAGGGCCACAGTATGGGACATTCATCATGGCAGTATATAGGTGCTATTTGTTGGCGCACCTTTTGGCGCACATTTCTTACAGCCGCAGAGACGCTACCGCCTCCTTTCTTGTGGCGGTCGTGTTTGTGCCTGTGCGCTGGTTTGAGCGTGCGCTTTTTTCCCCTATTCTATTCCATGAATACGTGTTGTAGGCGAGCGTGTGGGCGTTCCGCGCACTTGTGCCCTGTACTTCCCCCGTGACGCCCACGTTTTGGCAAGTTGTTCCCCATTCCGAGTGTTACGCCCGTGTTCCGCCTACTTTTATTGCGTGCGCCGCGCTATGTGCGAATTTCGCTGTGGCCTGTGCGATTTTCGCTGTGACCTGGCGCACGCTGTTAGATGGCCTGTGCGCCAACGTGCGCCAACGTGCGCCGCGCACTTTTTTTTCGCACATCCGCTGGTTTTCTCGCGCACGGCCTTCCATGAATCGACGTGCGCTGCTTTTCGTGCGATTTTCGCACGTTCACTGCGATTTTCGCTATTCCACTGCGATTCGCACGTTTTTGCCCACTTGCGCCGCGCTAATTATTCCATGAATCGGCCTCTAAATCATTGAAAGGCTTCTTGTGTTTAACACCTCCCCATCATGATTGTTTTGTGTTTATATGAAGGGAATTCAAGTCAGCTTGCACAAATCTCTACCAACATGTCGACCATATAATGCTTAAGTTCTAACTAAATAAAACGACATTCTGAGAAAACTCAGTGCTGTTGTGTACAAAATCGAGTTGACCCTCGGCTTTGTTCTTGTTTACTGATAACAATCAGCTTCCTGTCAAAGCCATTAGCTATTCAAGTCTTGGCCGTTGCACGGCTTCTTGTATGTATGCAGCCGAATAGATGAGAATCAGCTGCTTTCATTTTCACGTGTGCGAGAAATGCTTACCTCTTTGTAAAGCTGTGCTCGAGGTTGAGTTCGGCTTTTTTTTTTTGTAAAAATATCTTTATTAAGTGCTTAAAGATGATACAAGGGTAATAAATTCAATTCAATAAGAAGACTTTTGTGGCAATTACATTGCCCCCTCAAAGCAGAAGGGGTAGTTTCAATTTTACTTTGGGCATTTGGGTGGGTACATATATATTTTCTGTTCAGAGTCTGTGGTTTACAAAGTGTTCGTGTTTTGCCTGAGTAGGCTAAGATTTACTGAGTTCGGCTCGGCGGACGCTGTTTTCTTTAATGCGCGCTGCGGGATGTTGAAGGCACTTCAGCCCCTTTTATAGGTCACCTGATTGCAGATGTACGAGCGTAAGGAATCACGTGACCATATATCTAGCATGTCAGAGCAAAGTACTTTTTATGCATTATTGACCGTGTTTGTTTGGAGCTATTCTGAACAGCTGATCTGCTTTTTATGTTGTGTGACTTGAAAGTGACTGCGAGTATTCATGACCCCATGTTAGAACAAAGGCTATGTTTTTTATTTATTGTTTGTTCTTGATCTTTATCATAGTGAATGTGGCATTGAACAACATATTATTGCAGAGAGTGAATATGAAAATGAGACACTTTGAAAACCACATTAGAAACAAGCATATTTACAGTCAGTGGGTGTGAGAATGAAAAACACTGAATCAACACTCATCTGTGATATATTTACAGGGAGTGGGTGTACAATTAGAACACCCTACATAAACACAGAGCCGTAAATGTAAGGGTAGCCCATATTAATTGTAAGCCATGATCTTTACCATAGCAAATGTAGCATTGGAAAAAAGTATTATTGCAATGAGTGGAGATGAAAATGAAATACTTTGGACACCACATTAAAAACGAGCATATTTATAGTCAGTGGGTGAGAAAGTGCGAAATAATGAAACAGCACTCATCTGTGGCAAGTTTACAGGGAGTTGACAGGGAGTGGGTGTAGAATTGGAACACCCTACATAAGTACAAAGCCGTAGATATGAGGGTAGCCCATATTAATTATAAGCCCACCTAATGTAGATTGTATCCCTTTCGTGTGAACTTCCTCACTGAATAGTGAAACCTCAACCTTGTTACAGGTGAGTGTTAGAGGGTTGCCGAGTATATATCATGCACGGGGTAGGAAACCTGTTAGTGACGTGGGTAGACTGCCTGTTAGCGGCATGGATGACAGGGGGCCCGAATATTATATTAGGTCGAGCCGAGAGGAGCAAGGCAAAGTGGATCAGAGAAAAGCACTCCACTCCACAGCGATATTTAGCCCGTTCTTCACTGTGTTGAGATTATAAATTCATTTTTGCTCGCATCTGGTGAGGGTAATGTCTCTGTTCCCTCTTCTTGGGGAAGGTTTAATGACCTGAATGACGCACCATAGCAAGTCGGTGCATTTGTGTTGTTTCATAGTGAAATGGGCCACTAGTGGTTTGTTCTCAACTTGATTGCGAATACAGGACTTGTGCTCACTGATTCTTTGGCGTATTTGCCTTTTAGTTTTACCAATATACACCAAGTCGCAGGGGCATTTAATGGCATATACAACCCATTGGGTTAGGCAATTTGTGAAGTCTTTAAGTTGGACTACCGTATTGCCAAGGGTGATGTTCTTCATTGTGGCAGTTTGTGCACAAACTGAACATTTCCCACACCAGTGATGACCTTCTACGGGGGGTAAACCCCAAAGCGAAGTTTGTGATGTTTTCCTTTGCCTGATGTTGGGATATGTGTGTACTAGGGCGTCTTTAATGTTTTGTTGTCTTTTGAATGCAAACCGAGGGACTGCAAGATTAAAGTCCTCTGTTTGAATCATTTTCCAATGTTTGCGAATGATCTTTCTTAGATTATTACTGATGGGGCTGTATGTGCCAACGCATGTTATTTTGTTCTCACTACACCGATGGGCCGGTTCTAAGCTGGTGGCTCTATTCATGTGTAATGCTCTTTTATACTCTCTATGTACAGTAGTTTTAGGGTACCCTCTATCTTTGAGTCTGGATTTCAGGTTTTATCCATGTTGTTTGTACATTTCCACTTGTGTACAATTACGGCGAATTCGAAGAAATTGGCCATACGGTAGGCCTTCTTTAAGACTTAACGGATGGAAACTTTGATAGTTAAGAAGAGTGTTTTTATCCGTAGGCTTTCTATATAACACAGTCTCTATGTTCCCACTCGATGTCTTTTGTATCTCGAGGTCTAGAAAAGGTATCTTGTTCAAATCCGTGTGTATTGTAAATTGTATATGTGGATTTTGAAGATTTAACCACTTGTGGAACAAAGAAAGTTGGTCAGAGGTACCACTCCAGATCAGACAGATATCGTCGATATACCGTAGCCAGTTTTTAATATGGATGGAAAAAGGATTGGTCAAGCTGAAGATAAATTGTTGCTCGAGATCGTCCATGTATAGGTTTGCCAGGTCGGGAGCGAAGGTCGCTCCCATACTGGTGCCTTGCAGCTGGTTGTAGAAGTGATCGTTGTACAAGAAGAAATATTCTGTTAATGCTAACCTGATGCATTCTAAGATGAATGCAGTTGGAACTAGGTTAAGTGTTGTGGTGCGTTTGTCCAAGTATTTAGCCATCACCTTTAAACAGTCATTTTGAGGAATACTGCTATAGAGACTAACCACATCCAGGGTTACCAAGATGTCTGATGGATTCAGTTTAATGGTCTCCAATCTTTTTAACATGCTTGTGGTATCTTTCACATATAATGCCATTTTGGGTACGAAAGGTCTAAGGAACCAGTCAAATTGACAATGGTTCGAGGATGGAATTGATGGCCGCCACAATTGGTCTGCCGGAGGGGATTGGTCATTTTTGTGAATTTTTGGAAGAATGTAAAAGGCTGGCGTAGTTGGATGTTGATTGACCAAGAAATCTTTTTCGTCAGGTTCTATCCAGCCTTCTTCCGCTGCATGTTTCATGAGACTTTCCATTTCTTCTTGGAGCCTGGGTGTGGGGTCTCGTGCCAGTTCTTTGTCAGCAGTTGTGTCATTTAGATGTTTCATGACTTCAGTTTCGTAAGCACCCTTACCCCACAGGACAATACCACCCCACTTGTCGGTGGGCTTAATTATAAAGGTATTATTTGCTTGTAGGGTTTTTAATGCTTCTCTTTCAGCTTTGGTCAAATTGTTTTTTGAATTGTTGTTCGTTTTTATCACGCCTTGAATTTCATGAGAAATTCTGTGTTCGAATGCTACAATAGCTGGACTCACCATAGCATTTGTAGGGACAAATTTAGACGGAGATCTGAGGCCTGTGATCGTGGGTTCTTTAGTCGACCACGTGGAATTTCTGAAGAAGTATTTTAGGTGTATTATTCTGTAGAACTTTTGTAGTTCTACTTCTGTCTCAAAGGATCTAGCTTTCATGGTTGGAACAAAAGACAATCCTTTTGAGAGAACACTTATTTCGGTATCGGAGAGGACATACAAAGTTAGATTGTAAATTGGGACTACCAGATTGGTGGTGGAGGACCCTGCCAATTTCTTGTGTGCATCCGTGGGGGACCTTGGGGAACCTTGCTGTTTGTTCCGGCAGCGTTTCCCCTGTCGGTTGCTGGGACATGGATACATGAGTTAGAGAAAATGACGAGAGGAAACACGTTGGCTATAGGAGACATAAAGGGTCTCCTAATCGCCATACTTGATGAGAGAGCTGATGACGTGTGGACAAGGGCAGGGTAACCTGGTGTGACTACAGTCAACACTGCTCACGATGGAGCACCATTCCTTAACTGTAGGGCGTCAGTCTGGAAAACAATTAGTGGACTGTATCCGGACAAGTCCGATATGGCAGCTATAATGATGAAAAAGATTAAGAACGGGGATGACCCGCTTGTTTACATTCAAAATTTTCAGGAGGCATGGATCCTGGAAATGCGCAAATCTTGGGGAAAAAATATTATGCGATAAAATTGATAAAGAAAAGTTGCAATATTGGGAAAAAGAAGTGCTATACATAGGCCAATTGATTTCGCACGAAGGAAAGAAGGTTACCCCTGAAAGAGCTGAGGCTATTTTGAAAACTGCAAAACCACACACGGTAAAGCACATGCAGAGATTTTTGGGATTATGTAATTACATCAGGGCATGGGTCTTCGACTACAGCTTGTATATAAGAACTTTAATGCAGCTTTAAAGAAAGCACAGGCAACGCAGGAAAAAATCGTGTGGACTGAGGAAATGGAAGAAGGGTTTGACGAATTGAAAAAAGCAATTTGCACAGCTCCAGTTTTAGGGATTTCTAATTATGCTGAGGAATTCTTTTTGTTCTCACACACAGATGGCACTGTTATAACAGCAGTACTCACGCAAACAACCACGTTGGGGTACAAGCCCCTTGCATATTACAGTGGAATCTTAGACCCAGTAATGAGAAATCATTTTTCATGCAAGCAAAGTTTAGCAACCGCCGCCTTCGCCATAGAGAAAGCTGCAAGCATAGTGATGTGATGCTCCATGACGTTATTCATTGAGCACGCATTATTTGCTATTTTAGAGAAACCAAAGGGCGCATTGACATCTCAAAGGGCTTCTGCCTAGGAGGTAGTCATATTGAATCCAGCGATAAAAATAGTCTGATGTAAAACATATAATCCTGCCATGTTTATTGCTGTTTATAGCTGAGCCAATGACAAAAGGAGATCCTGAACACGATTGCGCAAACTATGAAGAGTTCCATGATGAAATCCCTAGAATAAAAGAGAACGCATTAGCAGGAGGAGAGATTGTTTTCATTAACGGTTCTTCAAGGATCGATCAAAATGATGGACAAAGATATACAGTTGCCGCTGTGATAAAGCACATGGCTAATGGAGAATTTCGGGTGCTTAAAAGTACTCGATTGCCGTCTCATTATTCAGCACAATCTGCAGAATTATTGCATTGATACTCGCGCTCGAGGATCACGCAGACCAGGAAGTAACAGTGTACAGTGACTCCGCCTATGTGATGTCGACGGTACATGCAGGGTTAGCACGTTGGAAAAGGAGGGGCTACCTCCGAGCGGACGGCACGCCAGTACAGCATGCCACCTTATTGAACAAGCACTTCAACTCCCAGTAAGCATCGCAGTCGTCAACTGTGCAGCTCACACTAAAAGGGCAGATTTGATCTCACGTGGCAATCAAGCAGCAGATGTTGAGGCCAAGCGCGTCGCAAATACAGATAAAGAAATGATGAATGTTGAAACTCCTAATGTAAATGAAAAAATGGTTGTTATGATGAATGTATCTGAAAGTTATAATAACATGTCAAAAATGCAGTTGGTAGAGGTCCGAGGGGAAGCACCTCAAGAGGAAAAGAATTTGTGAACACGAAGAGGGCGTTCTTTAAACCCCTCAGAAGCATTGTGGTAACAAGACAGCACTGGTAAACTGCTGATTCCTGTAGCATTGGAACAGCTACACCACCCCACGCACACAACGAGGGAGAATCTCGCTGTAACTATTGCTGAGGATTGGTTTGTACCAAATCTATTAGAGCATGTTCCATTTTCTATGACAAATTGTATAGTTTGTCAGAAATTCACGGCTGGGCATACACTGCGCACATTTAGGGGAGTTATTCCGAGACCTAATGGCCCTTTTCAGCATTTGCATATCGACTATGTCAACATGATACAAGTATGTAATGGATATAGACACCTGATCGCATTAGTGTGTCCCTTTTTAAGGTTGATTGAAGCAGGTCCATGTACACACCCGGATTGCACCTGTGCAGCCAAATTCTTAGTGCAGAAGGTATTTCCTAGATGGGGAGTATGTGAGGTAATGAGGTCAGACAATGGCCCACATTTTGTTAATCAAACATTTGAACAGATCAGCTTGTTGCTTGGTATAAAGCACACGTTTTCTTCGGCTTATCATCCACAAGGAAATGGGATCTGTGAAAGGCTAAACGGCCTGCTGAAGGAAAAAATGGGCAAGTTGAAGCTTACCTTGGAGAAAGGGTGGTTGCATTGTCTACCACTGGCATTATATGCTTTATGGAAACAACTGGGTTCTGACCACCCTCTCACGCCCCACGAGATAGTGACAGGGAGATAAATGAGAACACCCTTAATGCCTCCATCCATAGTTAGAAGTGATGCTCAGCCAACTGCAGGTTTGTTAGGAATGGAATTGTGTGACTATTTGAACTGTATGACGTCAAGTATCTCTGTCATTTCAGGGCAGCTGCAGTGACAAGGGTGTAGGGCAGTACAGAACACAGAAGGAGATGCTTCAACAAGTGAATTTCAAGAATTACGTGTTCCCCAACTATTCCCCAGAGATGCAGTCTTAATCCGCAATCATAGAAGGAAGAAGTGGGACGAACCCTGTTTCAACGGTCCGTTAATCGTGGAAGACGTTACGCCGTCTGCTGTCAAAGTGCAGGACATGCGTGCTTGGACTTTCCTAGGCGTTGTAAAGCTCTTTGCTGGAGAAACCCTTCTGCCCACACGCCTACAGGAAGCAAGTACAAGCATCCGGGAAGAACCACAGCACGTGCAGACAAGATCTATGACGAGGAAGAAGGACGTAGAAGCTGTTCAATAAAAGAAAGAATATTTTATTGGACTGTGGTTTGGTTCGGGACACTCTTTTTAGCCATCTCTGAAAGGGTTAAGGGAAGCTAATGCGAACACTCTGTGCTGCCATTTCAGGGTGAAAGAAAAATTGTTTGTTCTTAAAGCCACAGGAGCTTGTCAAACCTTGGACTGAGGCATGCTTAAACCTTGATAAGAAGAGGATTATACCAGATTCTGATCGTGGTTACAGCAATTGGAAAAGGGTGCAGTACCCAGATTCATTTAATACTGAGTTCCTGTTTGGATTTACCTATGGTGTTACCTAGTGATGACCTTTCTCGGCTTGCTCTTACTTATTTCGAGTTGGTGTTGCGCTCTTTCCCTTCACTGGTGGGGAGAACTAATCGCATTCCTGCTTTCTTACAAGATCCTAAGAATGGCCAAGTTATAAGAAGATTGCTTATAGTTATCACTGAACAAATTTTGCAAATGCCTGAGTACAGCGAGGAGAGCACAAATGCCCCTATCAACTGATGCAGCTCACAGACTAGGCAGTGTGGTGTTCTTTCGTCTGATTGAGGAATATCCACATCTTGTTGGAAGGCACACTGATGTGTTCACCTTTCTGGGGTATCCTAGAAACACTGCACATTTTGAAAGTGATCTTGGAAGGTATTATAATCCAAGTGAGCATATATTCCGAGCAAAATCACAGATCGGTGTGAAACTTTCCTTCGAGGGACAGATCGAGAGGTTGCTGATAAAGACTCTTATTTGTGCTGAAAGAAATTTGACATGTCACCTGGGCTGAAGCAGATTCGAGGCACTGACTGGGTGCTGATCTATGTCGTTGAGCTCATTTAGACTTACTGAGATTGTTTTTTCATATTGGAAAGGCATCTACATTTCGGCTGTTGAAAGACAGGTTCCAGAAATACAGTAAAATTATTTGTTCTGATCGTTCAGTAAGCGGATAGCTGATTGAGGATGAATTGATGAGTAAAGACAGCAGCTTCCAGAAACAGTTCACAATGCTGATGTATTAAAGTTTGAGTTTTTCCTTCCTTAGGCAATAAAGAGGGGCAGCATAAATAGTAGCATAATCGTGCCTAACACAGCGAGACGGCCACGGTGTCCATGAACTAAATGTTGTAAAGTAACTTACTTGGGTGTCATTTACACTTGCATTGTGTTCATAATCGTACTGCTTTCACTGACTGTATGCACAACATTCTACATTGGTGCAAATGGAGCTAAGACTCCTGTGCATGCTCCTGGGCAGAAGGAAAATGTAAATGTGGCAACTACTAGGAAGCCCAGACCCTATGTAGTCATTCCTGTCCCAAAGAAAGATGACAAATTGCCTAAGCTTGAGAGAAGTGCCATCACTAATCATTCATATACAAAGCATGTTGTAGAAATGATTTTTGGCGCCAGAGACAGGCTTGGCAAGAGGCAGGCTTGGCAAGACAGGCAAGGGTTGTTAGAGGGTGGGCCTACACCAGTAATGCATGCAAATACACCTGGTCCCGTATTAAATAACCCAAAGATAATCCCCAAAAGACAGTCACGCATGTAGATTTTGCGAGACATTTTTATGCATAAACGGAATGTTTAGAGGATGAAACTTGCTGAAACCTCTTCTACACAGGGAGAACTGATGGATGTTCCTGTAAGAAGGCCAGCTGGAAGAGGCTATGCTGGTACACTTCATGATATGATTATGGAAGCTCACATGAAAAGAATGAGGCCTAAAAGAAGCACCCAGGAAGATAACTATGAATTAAATGATTACCTGGACATCACGGCACATTTGGGAAATAACATATGATATCAACATATGAAGGACGTTGGGAGAAGAACTTCAAAGGAGGATTGCTTTGTATGTGAGCGGGTGCACTCTTGACCCCCTGGCCCCCCTCGGAACCATCATGGCGGTTGCAGGCCCCGCAGAGCCTTCGCAGGCTTCCAGGCCGCACCGGAGCCTTCTCTCCCCTAATCCCGCCTCTCTGTGCCTCCCCCTGCCCTGATTGGCCAGCTCCCATCCATTGGGTTAATAGGGATGCCGCTGCACGCCCGCTCCCTGTGCCATTTTCCAGCTTGGAATCAGGTGAGCGGGTGCACTCTTGACCGCCAGGCCCCTCTCGGAACCATCACGCCGGTGGCAGGCCCCGTGGAGACTTTGCGGGCTTCTGGGCTGCACCAGAGCCTTCTCTCCCCTAATCCCGCCTCTCTGTGCCTCCCCCTGCCCTGATTGGCCAAGTCCTCCCTTTTCTGAGCCCTTTTCTCCCTCTGCCCGGCAGGACCTGTGGCTAAGGGCCCCAAGGCAAAGAACGGCTCCAACAGAGGCAGCCCCCAGATGTGTCTGCAGGTGTCCGCAGGGGAAGCAAAGGAAGCCAGCAACCAACATACACCAACAAAACTGTAAGTATGGTATGGGTGGGGGGTAGAGCAATCACTCTACTCTAGAAAGCCCTCGCCACTCTACCTTGCCTCTCCATGATGTTGACTGCCATAGAATTACAACATGCATGCTAAAGTGATTAGTGACCACCAACTGAAATACATTCTTGGCTGGACTATAAATGTTGCACTGCACTACGCACTAACATACTGTTATGTTATGCTACTTGCCATTTGTATAGCACATTATATATCATTGGTAGGTCCACAAAGCCAATGTTAACTATAGGTAATAATCATTGGCATGCGTCACATCTAGATAGAAATATGAATGTTAGCATGTGCACACACAGAGGCACTGCCTAAGCTTAGCATGATCCACATCTAGTTACAATTGTGAATGTTAGCATATGCCGCACTTAGATGGACTCCTCAACCTAGCCTGCGTCGCATCTAGATAGAATTATGAATGTTACCATGTGCACACACAGAGGGAATTCCTAAGCTTATCATGAGCCACATCTAGATAGAATTGTGAATGTTAGCATGTGCCGCACTTAGATGGTCTCCTCAACCTAGCCTGTGTCGCATCTAGATAGAATTATGAATGTTAGCATGTGCAAACACAGAGGGAATTCCTAAGCTTAGCATGCGCCACATCTAGATAGAATTGTGAAGGTTAGCATGTGCACACTTATAGGGAATTCCTAACCTTAGCATGCGCCACATCTAGATAGAATGGTGAATGTTAGCATATGCCGCACTTAGATGGACTCCTCAACCTAGCCTGCGTCCCATCTAGACATATAATTCAATTATTGTTATACGACTCTCCTGGCACGCCTGGACCAAGCGTGCAATCATGAATCAAAAAGCAACCCACAAACAATTTCACTCCTCTGCATACACCTCTCAAACTCAAACCAAACACAACCACAAGCCTTAAACGCAGCAAGCCGCACAAACTTTACTACACAGCAACCACCAAACAAACCGCACATAGACTTGCACAACAGCACACGACGACTACCGACCGTTAAACACCCCAAGCTCAGCCGACTGACCCACCGGGCTGAGGCTGCCAACAGCACATCACTGCTATCTTGCAGTTTTCCAGCTCGTTCCGCTAACTCACCCACCCCTCCCCCTTTTTTTCAGAGCTGCCAGAGCGCCAGGGGACCACTCCGGTGGTGATAGCGCACGGTACAAATATCCTTTAACATTAACATGTGCACTCCTACCATACAGCATGAGGAAGTCGAAAATCTCCATAGCCATTGAAATAGATGTCCTAACTGCACACTGCATAATGCATTTAGCATTCTGTAGTACAAGAGGCCAATTCATGGGTCGAACAGCCTCTCTCAAATGGGCAACTGAATGGACGGATCCAGATGAAGATGACTATATTCAAGACATAAAGACAAGGAACAGTTTGCAGATTAGGAATCGTGTGATCAGATATGAGAAGCCTTGAGTAAAAAGAACTGGAATCAGACGAGAAGTGAATAAAAGACTGAAAGTTCCAGGAAAGTCTGCAGAAGACATTCCTAGATGGAAGAACGGAGGCCAGATGCAGAATTAGGGAACTGGCCTATCACCAGATGGCTGGGAAGAAGGTGTGGTGATCTGCAGAGACTGGGTAATGATGGGTCATTACAGCCAATGATTGAACATGCACAAATGTTGTGTAAACCTTTATGGCCAAAACTTGCAAAACTACTGACATGGGTCGAAGACAAAGGAGGACCCTGGCAGATAGTGCCTTTAGAGAATGCCAAGCTGTGTTCCAGAAATAATGGAGCAAGAAAGATGGGAGAGAACCAAAATTATGGTGGAATATTTGAAGCACCAGGAATGAACATTGGGACAGCAGTAATTATGGATCACTATTGGGTTTGTGGATCCAAGGCATACATGAAGTTACCTAAAGATTGGGGAGGAATATGCACACTGGTGAATGTCCATGTTCCAGAATTAGTGATTCCAAAGAGTGATCTGAGTCGTGACAGTTTTCCAAAAGCTGATGCTCACCTGAGGAAGAAGAGATCTGTGGAGCTGATAAAGAGGATGAAGAGAGAAAACTATTTCTCAGCCAAATCAATAGAAGCTTTTGACTCTATCCGGTATGAGCACAGACTGTTTAGCCAGACTTCTTCAGTGTTCATGTTGATCTTCATGCCGAGAATCCAGGTTGGAGCAAACACCAAGTGGTTACAGATAACCAGGTGGGCATTGCTGCAGACAATGAACACTCTAATAAAGGGATTCAATGCAATCAGAGAAGAGATGAGAGCCATAAGACTGATGACTCTCCAGAATAGATACGTCTTGGACATGATCACAGCTATACATGGAGGTGTTTGTGCGAAAATTAGAGAATCATGTTGCACATTTATACCTTCTCATGATGACGAGAATGGAACCTTGACAGAGGTCATAGACATGCTGACAAAACTCCATGGCCAGATGATAGCCGAAGTTGAAGGCATTCCTGATGATAGCTGGTTTTGATCACTCTTCTATTGGGTTCCACAGTGGATGGCAGACATGTTTAAGTTTCTTGGAGCCCTGATAGTGTTGGTGTTACTTGGATTCTGTGTGATCAAGAGAATAATCTCACAGTGCAAGAAGACAGCAACGAAAGCCATAGGGATGAATATTATGATTGATGTTGAGCAAGGATGGAAAGCCAGAGACCTGACAAATGAAGAATTCAGAGACCTTGTTAAGGCTAGTATTCATGCACCTGAGGGAACAAAGTTCCTCTATCCAAAGAACCATAAGAAGTGTGTGGGAAGATGGATCTATTTCACTCCAAGTGGACAATGCATGCTCATGACATGGAGTAAGGATGAGCATGTGAAATCAGCAGGATGTCTGAAAGGAGTCATAAAGTCATAAAGTCACAAAGATATGGGTTCCTAAAAATCTCTTTTTCAGAAGATGATGCCTGGATGTAGAGGATGATGAGAAAGTGGTCGATTAATCGGCCAGAGGGGGGAGTGTAGAGGAGGAGCCAAGAACCCCTACTCCAACTGCCCTGCCCGTATTACCTGTCTGTTGCAAACCAGAGTATGAGACATACACGGAGCAGTTGAACAGACAAAGAGCAGAGTATGGACTCTGCACAGTGCCAGTGAATGTACCAATACCTAAGAAGATCTGGGAGGCAAGGTACCCATTGAGAAAACCATACCTGCATACAAGAAAATATGATGGCCATTTGAATGGGATTCCTGAAGAAGCAGAGCAAATGAAAGGCAAAGATGAATAGTGACGTCACACGGAATCGAGCTGGCGTCTGTAGAAGAGATGCAGAGACCAGAGAATGCAGATATTCTATAAGGCATCAAGAAAGTATCAAGGATAAGTGACATCTTGGGATCAAGATGAAGAAGCTTATGCCACAGAAACTGATGAAGATATCAAGTCATTTTACATGTATACAGATGCAAAAGAAACGCAAGCAGATGAAGCAATGGTGAGGCTAGCTTTATAGTGAATAGATTGCGGCAAGCGCCAATATATATATATGCATATTTTCGAGTAAAGGATGGATGTTTCCACTGTGCAATATAAGCAGTGCTGGACATTAGGAAGAGGCCTCATTTCAGTGTGTCACACTTAAAAAGCTAATTTAATTACAATATGAATCTCAGCAAAAGGAGTTGGATGAGCCAAGAAGCCAAGGTCTTATCAAACTGGAATGAACTGACATTGGATACAATTCATGTGAAGGAAGAGAAACTCCTGTCCAGAAGGCTTGAGCAAAACAGTCAGAGGACTATTAGAAAATAGTATTCTAATACACTAAAAGGCTCGATTCCATGGTCTCCAGTCACGTGGAAGGATTAAGTTGGAAGAACGAGGTGGTCACACCTACGCATGAGGGCAATGTGTGCCCACACTCCTTAAAATTTCTCAGAGCACAGTACAAACTCAAGGCCAGGCTTCAAATCCCTAATTGACAGACCATTTAGGTGATGATGGATTGATTTGCTAATTGGAGGGAAGCTAGTGTTAAGATGAGCTCACCCGCACCTTGATGTTCAGTCTGCCTGCTGCTAGACGTAGGTGGAATAGTACTGACAGGGGTCAGACGCCAACCAATTGTAGAGGGCCACATAATTAAGGGTCCCATAGTTTGTGTAGCCAATGGGACAGTGTGTATTTAGTGACGTTCATAGTGGCCATTTTAAGGGGAGGGCTTAGTTTCCCCACCTGATGTTAAGTACCCTATCACTTTCCTTCACTGTTTTATACTGATAGGGAACTTATACTTAGATATTCACTTAGAGCCTATCACTTCCCTCAGTAGGTTTTTGTAGTTTTCTACATAGGATGACGTTGGTAATGACACAGGTGAACACGCCACTGATGATGATTTTGCCTAATATAACCTCTGTTTTTTTAAAGATTTGTTGAGTAAGAGGATCGAGCGAGTGCTGATGTTCGTTGGACTCCCTGTTTTAGATAATTGATATTAAAACAGATTTCCTTTGCCAGACTACCTGAGTCATTTCGATTATTGATGCATGAATAATATCTGCAACCCCATTCATCTCAAGGGTAATTGCTACTCATCAAAGGGGCTGGGATATCCAGTTCAAAGCTATGATTGGGCCAGTGAGAGTGGACATACATTTGTCAGCACGTTGTTATTATAGTGACCATTTCTGATGATGAAAACAGCGATATTCGTCTGGAAACCCATTCTATGAGTCCATACCTTGTGGGTTGGTGCAACTGGTGTGTCAGCGCATCCCCAAAAAATAAATAAAGTTCTGTAGGGGTGGAGAATGTGTCTCTCACCGCCCTAACTATTAAAAACATGAGAGAAGTGTTTTGCGAAAAAGTGGGTAAATGCATCCTGCCTCACCCAACTCATACCGAGGTCATGGGGAGATAGTCCACACGCTCCTGAGGTCATGTTAGGGTGCCTAAGCTTGCTAGGTTGGTATGGACCAGCCGGGACTATGAGCACACGAGGGAAGGAATACCATTTCTGAAGGCTAACTTGCTGTAAGTCATAGAATATGATCACAGATAAGGAAAAAGGGCCTTTCTCTGTTGCCAAGCGGAGATCAACGATGAATAGTCTTTGCTAGTTAGGTGGGTGTGGGTCAACACCGATCGGGAGCACATAGGGGGGAAAGAATCCCAGTACTATTGATTTTCCTGCTAGGGGTTATTGATGTTGTTGCAAGTGTAAGAATAGGTCCATGATCTCTGGATGGAGCCTCAAGTGTCATCCAATGGCTCCGGGTAGTGAGGAGCAGGTGTACAGATGTGTCTCACGTGGAGGGCTGCAATGTATGAACCCCTGCTGTTGTTCTACCCACTTCTATGAAAAGGCTCTACATCTGATCTGTTGCGGTGGTCGACTGTGTGTCATGGCAGCTTGCCCATAGTTTCTGCCGATATCTCCCACGTGGACTATATCTATATTGGAGGTAAGAATTCTTCATTGAGACCATTTGTTTTAAAATTTGTTTATTGGTCTTTGCAAAAAGTAACATGGCATCAGTTGGTCACAGCTACAATGAAAGTGTGATGTACACATAAGGCATTGGCCATTTAGCAGCAGAGTAAATATGCAGTATACAATAAACATAAACAACACAAAGGTCAAACTCTCCAGGCATAACAATTGGGCTCGTGTACAGGGTATTCTGAAGAGTTCAGCAATGTAAGAGCGAGGTGGCGTCATGAACACATTTGAGTGGGCAACCAAGGAGTCAGAATCAGTGGAACAAAGGGTAGGGTCAGGAGGGGCCAATGGGTATTCTCATTCAATGTTTGATTGTAATATATCTTCGAGCGGGTGTTCATTGTGGTTTATCATGGGAAGGATGGAACATAGTAAAAACAAGTATTTTTCAGGACTCATGGGTTTCTGCATGAACTTCGCCTAGTGTTAACTGTTTTGTAAAGACAACAAAATTGTTCCGAAATACACTGGGAAGAAACAAAAAAACCACCTACCTGGGGATTTATATGGTGAACAGATGTCTGAAGAAACCCTGGTGGATCTTCGAAGAATAGGAGAAATCCCCCTGAGAACTCCTCAAAGGACCTGCAAAAGCTTGTCCTTCGTGAAACTCTGAGGGAAACCCTCGTGGGGGATAAAACCCTGGAAGAGCTGCTGGTGGGCGTTGTCTTCCTGTGGAGACCCGGTGAGAGCTGGTCTGGGTATTCTTTCTGGCTGTTTTAGACGAGAGGCCTTTGAAACTGAGCTAAATATAGTGGGTAAAAATGAACACAGTTATTCCTGAAAGTAAGGAAAGGAGAAGTTCCTATAGAGGGTTCTGAGAGCTTACCATGTGCTAAACATGAAGAGAGTGGAGAGGTAAGGAATCTCCGTCGTGTTTCAAAAGTAAGAGGGCACTATGATGAGGGAAAGAAAAGACCCGTAAGATTTAGGGTGGATGTATCTAGTTCTATAAGGGTAGGATGATCAAGGAGAAAGCCTACGCTTTTACTTCCAAGTCCTTTTGAGCCAGCCTGAGTGGATAAGGAAAATCTGGAGGTTCCCAACAAGGTATTGCTATAAAGGAAGGGTGAGGAGTTAGACACAGATGTCCAATAGCCGGGAGTGATTGAAGAAGTAAGATGAAAAGTAGATTAGTACCTAGAGACTCCCTGGAGGGAGGTATGGAGGAGATTCCTGGTCTAAGCGTGCTTAGAAGTAGAATCGATCCCGGAAATGCCGGAAATGAAAATGAAAGGTTCCGTAAAGCCTTCTGAAATAAAAGGGAGGAATGGAGAACAAGAAGGTGAGTAAAGTAGACAAAAAATGGTTGAAAGGAAAGGTCTTTGTAATCCTAGTGAGGCGAACTTACGAAGCGTGTGTCGGCTCCTGAGAGAGTAGCAACGCATCTTCCTTCTGTTGTTGCTGGATTATAAGGTAGTGAACAGGAAGTGATGGTGGAAGGTTGCAAGGCTTCCTGGGAATTAACAACTAGCCTGCATTGTAAACTAGCGATGGTAACCGCTGTGGCGGCCATCTTGGAATCAGTCTCAACTAGACTGTGGAGTAGACGATTTCCTAGTGCAGAAGTGGCGGCCATGTTGGAAATAGGTCGGAAGGCGAAATGCATATTAGAAACCATCACACCTAGGCATTTTTGTGACCCAGCCAATGCCTTTGTCTCTGTATCACAGCAAGTCTCAAATTCACAATACCACAGTTTGTATTGTGGGCCCCCTGTCTGCTTCCAGGACATGGTGATGCAACGTTTACCGAGTATACAAGCTAAGTCCATAAATCTGGTAACATGTCTGACTTTCTCCAAGTAGGGGCAACGCACCTAGAGCAGCTTTAACACTCTGGACCAAATCTTCCTGCCAAAAACCACGAGTAGTGGTAGGACGTTCATGCAGCTGGCCGGGAGCCATAGCATTTCCTTTAGGCAGGCTGGTGTCACCAAATTTTGGAGCAGTATTGACTCAGAGGTATTGTCATCAGACAACCATTTCGTGGCAAAGCTTAGCTGGACAGCTAGATAGTAAAGTTCCAGCCTAGGTAATTGTGCTCCGCCATCTTTGCAGGGTAGGGACAGCACACTAAGGTAAAGTCTGTGTCGGTTTGGGCCCTAGAGAAACCCTCTAATCTGCATATCCAGAAGTTGAAAAAATGGGCCCCAATTTAGTAGTGAACATTTGTGAAACAGTACAATAATCTAGGGAGAACAATCATCTTTACAATTACAATTCTACCGATGAGTGGCAGTGATAACCTGGACCAAAAGGGCATGGACTTTTTAAGGTCCCCCACAAGCCTGACAGTGTTTTGGGTATGTGTATCTCCCAGAGTGTCCGTGATGTGAATTCTCAGATATTTCCCACGGGAGTCCCAAGTCCGGTAAGACAGCCACACTTACTCCACGAAGGCCCGCTAAGGGGAAAAGGCAGGACTTCTGCCTATTAAAAACAATCCCAGACAATACTGCAAAGTTATTTAGCACATCTAGAACCATGGGGCGCTTGTGTTGTGGCTCACACTGATAAAGCAAAATGTCGTCAGCGTATAGCGATATTAAGTGTCAGGAGCCCCCAATCAAGATGCCCGCATTCAGGTATTCCTGGCGCAAGTATACTGCCAGGGGCTCCAGAGCCAATATACATAACATGGGCAACAACGGGCACCCCTGGCGAGTCCCATGCTATATTTCCCACAATCTAGATATCTGTCTGCCCGATTTCACCATAACAGTTGGAGATGTGTACAACAGTGTCACCCCGAGAATACAGCTCTCCCCCATCCCAAAACTCTGCAATGAGGCAAGCAAGCATTCCCAATAGACTGAGTCAAAAGCTTTATTTGTGTCCCGAGACGCCACTGCGTAGTGCTCCTTGTGGGAATCAGTCTGATCTATGATGTGATGTAGCCTACGGAGGTTCAGGGCTGTGCTGCGTCCAAGTACAAACCCATGTTTGGCCTATGTGTATCAAGGGGGCAATTACCATGCAAAGTCGCACCACTAGCACCAGCGTGAGTATTTTAGTTTAGCATAGCCAAGGGGCAATACGAGTCGAACCTGTCCATTGGTTTCCTAGGTTTAGGGAGGGGTACAACCAGGGTCTCCCTCATACTAGCTGGAAGTATGCCCTTATCGTAAGCCTCCTCAAAGACTTTAAGCAACAGAGGGCTAAGGTGGACCTATAAGGCTTATACAATTCTTGGGGGAGTCCATCACTCCCTAGTGTTTTACTGGGAGAAAGAGAGTCAATTGTGTCACACAATTCTTCCACGGTAATGGCCTGGTCTAGAAGAGCACGCTGTGCAGCATTAATTCCCAGGAGCGAGATTAGCGAGAGTCCCTCAGCCACGTCTCCCTGGGGTGCCTGTTTATCATGACCGTATAACCGGGTATATTATGTAGTAAAGCTGTAATTGATTGCGAGTTGAGATCTCCACGGGGCCCCACATTCATCATAAAGTAGTGTAATCAGGGGCCTAGGGTGTTCTCATTTGCAGAGCCCGCTAATAATCTCCCCGGCCTGTCCCCCTCTGCATGTACCCGGGCGGTTTGTGTGACATAGTCAAATTTGGAGAGCCTTTCCCAAGGCAGCAGGACAGGGTCTCAGCTAGTTTTTCCTCAGCAGACCGTGGTCCTGTATGTTGGCCCACTTTAGTCCGGATTTCTTCTTCCATAACTTCTAGTTTGTTCCATAGTTTCAGGTGTATGCCGCCGGCACCTGCTATCACCTCACCTCTGATCACACCTTCATGGTTTCCCAAATAGTGCCCCACTCCTTCACACTCCCAACATTATGCTCTACAAAAGCAGTCAGGGAGTCTTGGAGTGCTTTCTTGAAGACTGAATCAGACAAGGTGCCAATCGGCATATGCCACTTTGGGACAGGGACCTAGGGCTCGTATCATTCCACTCAATCACCAAAGGGGAGTGGTCAGATATCTAACAGCCCATATATTCAGCACTACAGAGTTCAGCCACTTGACCCAGCCCAGTGAAGAAAGAGTCAATTCTGGTGTGTAGTTTATGGGGGGATGAGTAAAAGAAATAAACTCTAGTGTGCAGGTGCAATTCCCTCCAGACATCCATAAAGTCCAGGTCATTTAAAGCTGCATTTAAAGCAATAGTAGCCAGCGATGGGCCCCCACAGGGATGGGAGGATCTATCACGTGCAGCGTCTCTGACACAGTTAAAAATCGCCACCTCACAGGAAGAATCCCTCGCGCCCCGATACAACATAGCTACTTAATGCACGTACATGGGATGGGATATTATGGTTCGGAAAATATGAGTTCACAATGCAAATTTCTCAGTGTTCAAGATAGCCCCGTAAAATGACATACCGTCTCTCCTTGTCTCTTCCCACTTCTAGCAGTTGGAATGGTAGTGAACCAACTATCCGTGTAAGGACACCCCTAGCAGACTTGGAGTATGTGGCCCTATAGTCCGTCACTCACCAGCGATTCAAAATCGTTTCTTGTTCGTCCACCAGCAGGTGGGTCTCTTAGATTAAAGCTATAGCCTTTAACGCTATAAAGCTTGGATTAAAGCTATAGGTATTCTCTTACGTTTCAGGTAAGATTTCACTCTGTTTCTGCGAAGGTAAGAACCCAACCCACGCACATTCAAGGTTAGTATTCTAACGGGGGCCAGACATGTAACATGGTAAACATCACCAGCAGAGTTCCACTGTCCCCACCCCCAGTTTATCGAAACAATCACATGGAACAAAGCCACGAATGGTGTAGTGTTGCCAGTGTCTTGGTTAACCATGTACACAGCATGATTGCAAGCAGACCCTAGATGCGTCATCCCTGCCCCCCCAGCCTTTCCAGTAATAACACCTTGCGAGCCTTAACACATGGAGTAAACAAACAGATACCATTAGTAACAAAACTATATAACACTGCCCAACAAAAACATATTGCTCAGGCATTTCTGTACTTCCACAGCCAGAATCGGCCATTGAGTACTAGGTAGGGGAAACCAGCAACAGTCTGGCTCCCAGTGTTAACTTAGAATAGGCAAATAAGACCAGCAGTGGGTGATTGGACTTTTTCCCCCACTGGAAAGAAAGTAAATGACTTAAGCAGCTTCAGCTATAATCATTACGCTATTGTTAAGGGCTTTCAAATTGTATAGTACCCAGGTTCAACAGCAGCCCGCAGCTCACCCAAAACCCCCCTGCAGCAGCAAGGCGAAACCTAGGCACCTTGTTCACAGGTGTCCTAGTGGGAGTTGTTGAGGTTAAGCATTCATTCAGGTGTCAGTGCTGTTCTTGTTAGCCAAATTGTTGTGCTCCAGCCACAGAGTTGCCACTGCAGGACTGTCAAGAAAGTATGACTTGCCATTGTTAAGGATCTTCAACCTAGCAGGGTACATGAGCATATATTTGAGGCCCAATTGTCTTGCCTTTGTCGGTACAAAAGAATTCCTGGGTCTCTGGGTAAATTGCGATCTAAGAGCTATTCCTCTGTATCTCGCCGCCTTCTCTCGAGTATTTCAGGATTACTTCCCTGTCACGGAAATTCCGGATCCTGGCTATAACCGGCCTGGGGTGGGATCTGGGTGGGGTCTTTTTTGGAGTGAGCAGTGAGATTGTTCAAAAGCAAAGCCCTGTGAGAGGTTGCAATTTTCTGTAGCAACATGTTTTTAATGTATGCGGTCGGGTCCGGCAGGCCCAGAACGCAAATATTATTCCTGCAGGATCTGCCCTCACGCATCCTCTGCATGTGATTCCAGTGTGGTAGTCCTCATTTCCAATTGTTTGACTTGTGCCACAAGATCCTTAGTGGTGTCCGCAGTCTCTCTCAACCCCAGTTCAGCAGTTAGGACTCACTCTGCCAGTTGCCTGGCGTCCTGCCGGAGGAGCTGGACGTCTACCTTAACCTCGTCGATTCTAGTCTCAAGTGAGGATCTCAGGGCAGCGATTGTGGCAAGAACCTATTCCTCTTGAGGGTTCTGTGCAGGAGTGAGTGGCCCAACTTGCACAATATCCTCAGTCTGGGTGGCATCTCAGTGTTTACTTTGGCCAGCAAAAGAGTCCATAATGGTTGGCTTACCCTTATGTTTAGTGGGTGACATTTCGGGACACTGAGGCAGGGGCAGGTAAGGAAGTGTAGTGTCACACTGCGTGGCCTGTGTATCTTCGGGCAATGATAGCTTACACAAGCAGGCCCAGGCTACGTACGATGGATTTAACCTCCTGTCCCAGTGTCAGAGCAGGGTACTTCATTGAGACCATGGTTGTACATGTCCAATCTATGGATCCATCTGATTTCTTTTTCCAAAAGACTTCTCTGTACATTGGGTACACCTTTCACTACCTCCAAGATCCACCAGAGTAGATAATTCGGGGAATGTTGGGCCTCTCTCTGTGAACCTTGCACGTTTTTGGACCTAGACAGTAGTTTTTCTGCACATCCGCGTGCTTTCAACCTTGCATCCAACTGTTCTTTGTGTTTGTGACACTCCTACAGGGATGTGAAATTTCTCCTGAGTCTTAAATATTGGCCATATGGTAGATTCTCTTTAATTTGAGTGGGGTGGTTACTTTCAAAATGCAATAGGGTGTTTCTGTCACTGCTCTTACTGTACAAGCTACATTTCAATTTGCCATTGTGATGCGTGACCATCAGGTCTAAGAAGTGTATTTCTGAATGGCTGAATTTCAATGTGAATTGAATGTTATGGTCACATTCATTAAGCCAGGTGAGAAAGGATTTTAGTTTTTCCTCTGAGTCGTCCCAAATGAATACCACATAATCTATATATCTTTTCCAACTCTTAATCTGTTCCCTAAAGGGATTCCGGTCAGATAGGACGTGTTCTGATTCATAACTTGCCATGAACAGAATAGCCAGACTCTGCATGAATGCAGCCCCCATCACAGTCCCTTTGGTCTGTAGGTAAAACTGTTGGTTGAAGACAAAAAAGTTTCTACATAGAGCCAGCGTCATCAGCTCTACTATAAAGTTGTGGGTAACCCTCACCCGTAAATTATAAGTATTCAGGTGTTGTTGTATGCATTCAATGGCCTGGTTTTGTGGAATGCTCGGATGTAAGGATTTGATATCCATTGTGACAAGTAGTTGGTTATTGAGGTGGAAGTTTAGTTGTTTGAATATTTGAACGCTGTGCATTGTGTCTCTAAGGTAGGTTTCCATTAGGACACTCATGGGTTTCAGAAATGTATCAACACATTTACATATGGGTTCCATAATTGTACCACAGCCCAATGCAATTGGTCTTCCAGGGGGATCTACAGGGTCTTTGTGAATCATGGGTATGGCATAGAAGGTGGGAGTGCGTCCTTGGGTGCTATTGAGGAAATCTGCTTCTTTTTCTGTCACCTAGCCTTTTTGGAGTCCATAGGCAACTGTCTTTGAAATACTTAGACATAAGTCTTTTGTGGGATCCTTTCTGAGCAGTGTGTCACTATTGGTGTCATTCAATAGTACATAAGCCATCTTTTGGTATTGGGTGGCAGTCATTATCACTATGCCTCCCCCATGATCAGTTAGTTTCCCTCTCCTCTTTGGCCATGTAATGTTGGAGAGTTGCCTTTTTGTGTTTGAGAGGTGATAGAATAGCAAATAGAGAACATAGGGGAGTTTAAGAGCACTGTTGAGGGAAAGTGCAGAGAGAAGGAAGAGGGGAGAGAGGGAGAGAGAGAGAGGAATTGCAGAGCACAACACAAACTACAACCAACAGCAATGCAAAAATCTAGAGTCAAGTGTCCGGGAAGGAAAAAAGGTCTAGGTTACATCATATAACAGAAGGCAAGACACCTAGAAGCTAGATATCATGAGAGGGAAGAACCTAGATAGAGGGATGCAGGGAAAAGGTCAAGTGCAAGAACACATAGATTCGACTTTCCTAGAAAAGAGGGAAGAGCCTAATTTTTACACAGCGGGAAATGCAAAAACCCACAGATTTGACTTTCCTAGAAAAGAGGGAAAAGCCTAATTTTAAACACAGCAGCAAATGTAAAAACACACAGATTCGATTATCCTAGAAAAGAGGGAAAAGACTCATTTTTAAATACAGCAGCAAATGCATGAGCACACAGATTCGACTTTCCCAGAAAGGGGAAATTATGACAACTCACCAATAACAGATAAGGATAACATACAACTGCCAAGTGCAGCAGACTGCAGCATACTGCGGAATTAGATAGTAGAGGTAATAAGACAGGGGGGACAGTTAAATAGGATGCAGGCATGGATGTTCTCCCTTCCCACACCTTTCTTACTGTGTCAGTCGCTGCTGGTTGATGTCTGCGCTGCATGCTCCCACAGCGAACACCGGCAAACACCCTCTGGAGCTGCTCTTTGCCTCGGGACCCTCCGGCAAGGGGGCTGAACGGGTAGAAGGCTGCCCTGTAGGGTTCCCTTAAGTGGGGCAGTATGCCCAATCAGGTGTCTGGGGAAGGGAGGGAGGGAACCAGGAGGGGGAGGAACAGGAGGAAGAGTTCGGCAAGGAATCTGTGGGGTGCATTTACAAGCCCTAAGCAGAGATCTCCTTCACCTAAAACCGCATTTAAACAGTGCCACCAAAACAGCTGTGCTTTTGTCTTCCTGGCCCATGTGTGGCAAGCATTAAACACTGCCACCCAAAGACTGGCTCACCATCTGCCTTCCTTTCATTTGAATCATGAGGAAATTACTGCATTCAAAATGGCACTACATGTGCTGTTCTGTCAACTGAATACCAAAGTTGCACACTACATTCAAAATGGCCCTGCTTGGCTTCACTTTAATCTGCATAACATGAAGTTATGCCTTGCATTCAAGACGACCCTGCATTTGTTCTTTCTTTCATCTGAAATACCACAAAGTTATGCGCTGCATTGAAAAATAGCCCTGCATGCTCTATTCCATCTAATTGCCAAAAAGTTAGGCAATGCATCCCAAAAACAGCTTTGTCTTACTGTTCATTCACATGAGGGGCAAGGATTCCACATTGCAACTGACATGGTTTTGATTTCCCTTTGATGTGAACCATTGCGCTCAAATTACTTCAAGTGAAAGAAATAGCGTGGCTTTTTTTCTTTTCAGTGTCAAAATCAAAGAAATCCTATGCAGTATCACTCTGTATCCATAAACCAACAGTGCCTGCAAAGCCCCTCCAAAGGACAAAATTAAAAGAAGCCCTGACTTACAAAACCATGTTTCAAACAGTGAATGACAAATGCGGCCGCACACGTGTGAATCTTTTCTTTGGAAAATAAGGAAAAATGTTGTTTAAAAGCCAATTTTAACGCTCACCTGATATCCACAGGGATGCCACTCAGCCTGGCTGGACCACTTCAGATGTCAAACCCCTCCCTTGGACTCTTGTTCGGCTGAGGATCGGGCCTGAAACACAGAAATATTGGGTTTAATCTCACTGCCTCTTCTTGCTTGGATCCCACCTCCCTTGTGGACCCAACTTCCCCCTTAGTTCTCTCCTCACCTTGCTTTTTGTATGGAGCGCTCTCCGTCCTGCCTCTCAGTGCAGGGGTGCGTTGCTGGTTTGGGTGCGCCGCAACCTAGTTGCTTCACTGGTGCGGGACCTCAGAGTCCAGAGCTGCTGTGACTCCAGTTTGTTCAGGTAAGTTTGTTGGTTTTTGCAGTTTGTCCTTTTCTTTCAAATTGCCCCTGTTAATGTCTCTCCTTCTTCCTCTAGGTGCAGGAAGAGCTCTAGTGGTGTTGTCTAGTGGTGTTGTGCTGCTTGGGGCTAAATACGAGATGGTAAGTGAAAAAAAAGGATAAAAACGCTCCCTATACTCCATTCTCAGTTGAAATTACTGAGGCCCGTTCTAAAAAACGCAAAATGGAACGACAATGGCACGAACAACCATCCGAGTCCAGTCTGTATGCCTATAAGCAGGCGTTTTTACAGTACAAATCCCTTATTCGTTCAAAGAAAGAATTGCATCTTAACTCTAGGAACTCTAAAGCCAAATCTAGCTCCAAAGAGCTCTTTGTCATTCTTCAGGAGCTCAAAGGTTGTACTACCATGTCAATGCCCTCGGCAGACAGTACTTGGTGTCAAAACATCCATAACAGCTTCACCAAAAAAACTCTAACTCATCAAAACAATATTATTTCTCAGGTCAAATTATTGACTAATACCTCCTCCATTTTTGATAACATGGATTCGCCTAATGATTCTCATGTTTTCACCTTTAAACCCGTTTCTACAGCCGAAGTTATCGACATCGTCGTAAAACTCAAACCCACTTCCTGTAGGGGAGATGTTTTTCCGGCCTCCTTATTTAAAGATCATATTCATACCCTTGCCCCATGGGTTACTACCTTTGTTAACAGATCCTTCAGTGAATCATATGTCCCCGAAAGCATAAAAGAAGCATGGGTCACTCCTTTGCTTAAGAAGGAAAATCTGGATCCTGCAGAGGCAGGAAACTATCGCCCAATCACTAATGTTCCCTTTTTGCTGAAAATCATAGATAAGATCGCTTACTGTCAATACCAAACTTTTGTCGAGGAACATGATATTCTAGCCTCTCAACAATCTGGGTTTCGCCCCAATCATGGGACTGAGACTGCACTGCTAGATTTAAAATCCTACATTGCTGGCCTTATTGACAAAGGGCATACCGCCCTGTTACTATTATTAGACCTATCCGCTGCGTTCGATTTAGTCGATCATCAACTACTGGCGGATAGACTAATCACAATTGGCAAATGTTCCCCTGAAGCCTCTGCCTGGTTCAAATCTTTTTTGGAACCACGGAACATGAGAGTTACTAAGGATAATGCTCACTCCATGGCATCCCTACTATTATGTGGTGTTCCACAGGGCTCATGTCTTTCGCCTCTTCTCTTTAACATCTACTCTCGTCTTCTCTGCGCTCTTCTGTCAGCCCTAGGCATTTATTTTGCCAATTATGCTGACGACACGCAGGTTGTTATTAAACTCACTGGTGAGTATCAAAAAGATGTTGAGCACATCAACTCAATCTTCACTGAAATCCAGAAGTGGATGGCTCTAAACTCACTGGCCCTCAACAATGCAAAAACAGAACTGTTGATTTTAGGTACCCAGAAAAATCTGAAGAAACTTGACACAAAATATGACAACTTTCTGATTGGCCAACATACAATCCCCGTATCTAAGTCCGTAAAGACCTTAGGAGTTTACTTTGACCCGCAGCTATCTTTCACCCGTCAGGCCAATTATCTCAAATCCTCGTGTCATTATTATATTCAACTTTTATGGCAGATCCGTCCTTATCTGTCTATAGAGAACCTTGCTGTGATTGCAGCCGCCATTGTAAACTGCAAGCTCGATTATTGTAACAGTCTAATGATCGGTACCTCCCAGGCCAACATCAAAACCTTGCAGATCATACAAAACAACGCAGCACGCGCAGTAATGGGCCTTAAGCGCAATATGCACGTCTCTGACGCCAGGCGTAGCCTTCATTGGCTCCCTGTGAAACAGCGCTTACACCACAAAGGCCTTACTACTGTGTTTAAATGCCTTCATGGCCAAGCTCCATCCTATCTCGCTACCAGGATCAAAAAGAAACCTCTCACCCGTTTCTTGCGCTCAAGTAGCAACACCGTCTTGGTTCAGCCCCCATCTATCTTGAAAAGATTTGGGGATATTAGCTTTGACTCTTGGGCTCCAGCTCTCTGGAATGCTCTCCCTAAATACCTCTCTAATAGTGAGTCTCTGCCCATCTTCAAAAAGAAATTGAAGACCTTCCTGTTTGATAAAGGATAGGTCCATTTCTGTCTTCTTAGCGTAGCTCTCTCGGTACTTGAAATCAGTTCTCTGTTATCTTCTTCCTCATTCTGCTGGTCTTTATGAGGTTTAGATTTTCATGTCTTTTCGTTCTCCTTGTCTGATATTGTTTCCTGTTGTTTTTGTCCCTTTCCTCCTCTTGTGAGCGCCCTGAGGCCCATGGGTTGGTGGCGCAATATAAAAATAGAGAAAAAAAAAAAAAAAAGCGCGTTGCGTGGCGCTATGTGCCTTTTCTTTGGCTGACCTGTCTTTCTCTCTTTCTTGCAGGCCGTTGCGATGTCTCAGAATGGATACTGTCTGAGACGTTAGTGAGCGGTGAGTAATGCGTAGCGCACGGCGCCTTCTTGACCTTTTTGTGCGCTAATCTGTGTTTCCTCTCTTTTGCAGGTAGTTGTTATGGCCCAGAGTGGATGCTGACCAAGAGCGATTCGAACTCAGGTAAGCGTACGATTGATTAGCTATTTTTGGAATTGGAATATAAATGCTTATTAATGCTGTTTCGTACTCTTCTTCTCAGGTTGCTGCGTTTTCAAAGATCGGGGGGACGTCGCCAAGATGCTGCGTTCTCTGGACCAAAAGGCGGTGGATGGCGAGTAGGATTCACTCACAGGTAAGTGTTATACTGATGGTGTTCTTGTTCTTTCAGGTACGCGGCTCCGGAATTCAGGTGAAGATCTGAGCGAAACGTGGTGAGCGTCACGCTGCATAGCCCGGTTCATTGAACTGAGCTATGCGGGGGCATCATGTTGTGCAAAAGTCCATTGTCAAGCCCAGTTCTCAGGTTTTCCGCTCTTTATATATGAGCCTGGTGCCAAAGGCACCAGGACTGACTCCAGGAGAGTCTTGGATGAGATGGCAAGCCCTTTAAGGCCATGATGGAGGGTCGTAACGTAGCCCCAATGGCTTGCCTATTAGGACCAGGGGCAGGGGTCATGACAGCACTCCCCCCCAAGGCCTCTCTCAGGGAAGTTCTTCTGTCTGGTCCTGGCTTAGTAGGATGATTGTGATGGAACCGCCTTATCAAACGTGGTGCATGGATATAATCGCAAGTTTCCCATGTTCTGTCCTGCGGGCCATACCCTTTCCAGTCTACTACATAATATAGTTTAGATCTGACATACTTTGAGTCCAGAATGTCATTAACCTCAAATTCCAGTTCTCCATTGATCATTAATGGTTTGGGTGGTGCTGCAACACGAGTTCCAGGTTGGACGGGTTTCAAAAGAGATACATGGAACACAGGGTGGATTTGCATGTTGGATGGTAAGGCCAGTTTAACTGCTACTGGATTTATTATAGAGTCAATGGTAAAAGGACCTAAATAGCGTGGGCTAAATGTCCGGGTTCCTTTTATAGGCACATTTTTCAATGCCAACCAGACTTTGTCTCCAACCTGGTAATTGGGAGCCTTTCCACGATGCTGGTCAGCGTATTTCTTTTGGCGGTCCTTAGCTTGGTGTAAATGTTCGACTGCCTTTTTGAAGGTCTGATAGATAATGGTGTGTAAGGTCTTAATGGCTGGCATTTCCAGGGTAGTAGGAACATCTAGTTCGGAGGTGCGTGGATGTCTGCTGTATATTGTATAAAAAGGAGTCTGTCCCATACTGGTGTGTATATAATTATTATAGGCGTATTCAGCTATTCACAGCAAGTCTTTCCAACTTTCTTCCACTTGATGTAGCATACAGCGTAGGTATTGCTCGAGTGTTTGGTTCGTTATTTCTGTTTGGCCCTCCGTTTGGGGATGGTGGCTAGTGGATAGTCGGATATCGATTTGGGCCATGTAACAGCATTTTCTCCAGAAGTTGGATACGAATTGGGTACCTCAGTCTGAGATCAGTCCCGAAGGAAACCCATGAAGCCGTACGATATGTTTGAGAAATACCTTTGCCAGGCTAGATGCATTTGGGAGACCTTTAAAAGTGGGCCATTTTTGAAAATAAGTCTACGCTCACTAGAATGATATTGTGATATTGAATCCTTGACTGGCTGGGAAATCGGTAATGAAGTCGAGAGATAATGTATGCCAGGGTACCGGCGGAATTTCCAATGGTCTAGGGAGTCCAGCTGGTTTTTGCTTTGATTACTTATTTTGCGCACACACGCCGCAGGATAGGATGAATTGAATAACGTCCTTACGCCACGTAGGCCACCAGTAGTTTCGTTTTACCTTGGCTAGAGTCTTAGCAATTCCAGGGTGACCTTCAATCAAAGAGTCGTGACACCCCGAGCTGACCTGTTCCTGTAGTTCCTTTTATGGCAAGAATAAATGGTTCCTGAAATATGGTAGTTGGTCCTTGATAATATAGTGTTCTCCTTGTATATTCCACTCTTGTAACAGCTCAGGATTTATCAAGCGTTGGATCTCTTCTTGTAGTTCATTCTGAGACATTGATGTCGTAATGCCCAGGAGCGTGTCACTTGGAATAATGGCCACTGGATCGGGGGTCGTGTACACCTGTTCATAAATACCCATTCAGGAAAGGACATCGGTCTTTCCGTTTTTGACCCCTGGTCGAAACGTGATCACGTAATCATACTCTGCGAAGAACATGTCCCCGCGTAGTTGTCGTGAGGATTGAGCCGTTGCTGTTTTTAGGTATTGTAGATTTCGATGGTCATTTATTACAGTGATTGTATGTCTGGTACCTAGGAGATAATGTCGCCAGGCCTTAAAGGCTGACTTGATGGCTAGAAGCTCTTTATCCGTGATAGCGTAATTGAGTTCAGGTGGTGAGAATTTACATGACCAGAAGGCTACAGAGTGCAAACCGACCGGTTTTTGGGTCCCTATGCGAAAGGACAGCACCCATTGCCATGCTTGAGGCATCCGTTTCTACCACATATGGAAGATCTGGGCGAGGATGTCGTAGGATCGGGGCGGAAGTGAACCTCACCTTGAGTTCTTGGAAGGCCTTTTCTGCTTCTTCTGTCCATTGGAATTTCTTGTTGCTTTTTCTTAATAGTGATGTGATCAGATGGACTATTTGAGAAAACCCTGGGATGAATTGGCAGTAGAAGTTTGCAAAACCCAACATGATCTGGACTCCTTTGAACGAACTTGGTGACGGCCAGTTTAGAATGGCATCGACTTTGTGCACATCCATTCGGATTCCTTTTGGGGTAAGGTCGAAACCGAGGAACTCCACATCGGTGACGTGAAATGAACATTTCTCGAGTTTGGCATAGAGGTGATGTTGGCAGAGTTTTGTAAGAACGGAGCGGACATGCTTGACGTGGTCCTGTTTTGAAGCTGAATATACTAGGATATCGTCAATATAGACTAGGCACAGACGTCAATTAGTTCTCTCAGGACATCGTTCATGAAGTACTAAATGCAGCAGGAGCGTTGCAAAGCCCAAAGGGCATTACCTGGTATTCGTATAGGCCATATTTGGTACGAAAGGCGGTTTTCCATTCGTCACCCTTTTTCACTCGAACGAGATGGTATGCTCCTCAAAGGTCCAATTTAGTGTAGATTTGGGCGTCTTTGACTTGATCTAACAATTCCGGAATAAGCGGTAGGGGTAGCGGTTCTTAATGGTGATTTGGTTTAATGCGCAGTAGTCGATGCAAGTCCTCAAATCTCCTTCGTTCTTTGGCACGAAAAATAGAGGAGATGTTGCTGGTGACTTCGAAGGGCGGATGAAACCATTTTCCAGGTATTGATCTAAATAAGACTTCAAATGTTGGTTTTCTGTTTCTGTGAGTGCATAGATTCGACCACAAGGGATTTGTGCACCGGGTTCCAGATCGATCTGGCAATCATGAGGCCTGCGCGGCGGTAAGGTATTAGCTTGTTCCTTCTGAAACACATCTTGAAAGTCCTGGTATTCACTTGGTAGGGTACCGTTCACACCCAGAGTTATTGTCACTGTTCCATGGGCAGATGTGGTTGTATTTGTTGGCTGCTTTTCTTTGTGGTAACAAGTGTGAGTACAACTTTCGGAAAAGACCAACTCCTTTGCACGCCAATCTATTCGAGGATTGTGAGCTACCAACCATGGCATCCCTAAGATCAACCTAAAATGGGGTGCCTTGATGAGGTCGAAAGCAATAGATTCCCGGTGTCCATCCTGGCACAGAAGGGTTAAGACTGCTGTGCATTAGGATACTGGACCGGAAGCTATTTCCGTACTATCAACGGTGGTGACTGTTTCAGTGGTCCACTTAGGGCATAGAGGAAGCCCCATCTTTACTGCGAGATCCTGGTCCATATAATTCCCAACAGCTCTGCTGTCTATGTATGCTTCTACGGTATGCATCTGAGACGGTTGATGGTGGTTGATCAGGATCACAGGCAACGCAAAATGGGAGGTATGTAGTTCACCTTCTTCGCTCGATAAACGGACCCCTACATTTGCCGGGCTAGGTAGTTTTCCGACTACTCGTTTGCATTTTCTTTATCAGTGGCTTCTACGGTTCTTCTCGGCGGTTTCACTGGACACTGTTTAAGGAAATGGCCTGATTTTCCGCAGTATAAGCATAACTGCTGATGCCTTCTCTTGTCCCTTTCAGCATTGGTTCCACTGCACTTTCTGGTGCTTGTGGGGCATTGTCCTTTGATCGTACGTACATAGGGCGGGTGTCCAGTCTACTCCGATCTGCTCTTCGGTCTTGCAACCTATGATCTAGCTGAACAAGATTAATGAACCCTGAACAGTCTTTTGGTGGATCGACCACTTGGGCAAGAACATCTTTGAGCTTCAACCCGTAGGCCCCGGTGGAATAACGTAGTTCTCTTCTCCTCAGGCCACCCTGCTTCGACCACGAGCCTGTTGAAGGTTGCTATATATGTTAATAAGTCTTGGTTTCAGTTTGTTGTCTAGTGCCTGTCCACTAACAAAGGGTACGGACCAGTCCGCAGCACTGCCAATCAAATAAGATAGCACGAAAGCAACCCGTGACTGGTCGTTAGGGAAGGCCCCAGGCCTACAAAGGAAATAGAAGCGACATTGGTTCATAAATGTTGCATACTTCTTGGGGTCTCACATGAAGCGCTCAGGTGGGGCCAAAGGAACTACTCCAAGAAGGGTTATCTGTACTGGATTGGATGATGGTGTTGGCACTGATGAGACGTTCCCAGGTAATGGAGTTTGCCCTGCCTGCGAATGGAGGAGTTGCCTACGCAGGTCGTCAGTGCGTTCCTTAGCAACTATCAATTCACTCCGCAGGGCATTGGTCTCCTGTCTGGCTGAATGCACCTCAGCACGTAACTGCCCCAGCATTTGAGCTAACTGGTCGGTTTCTGATGTTTCCATGATGCCCAGGTGGATTATAATTTGTTAGGGTTTCGCGTTTTGTAACGCTCACCTGATATCCACGGGGACGGCACTCAGCCTGGCTGGACCACTTCAAATCTCGAACCCCTCCCTTGGACTCTTGTTCGGCCGAGGATCAGGCCTGAAACACAGGAATTTTGGGTTTAATCTCACTGTCTCTTCTTGCTTGGATCCCACCTCCCTTGTGGACCCAACTTCCCCCTTAGTTCTCTCCTCACCTTGCTTTCTTGTATGGTGCACGCTCCGTCCTGCCTCTCAGTGCAGGGTGCGTTGCTGGTGTGGGCACGCCGCAACCTAGTTGCTTCACTGGTGCGGGCCCTCAGAGTCCAGATCTGCTGTGACTTCAGTTCATTCAGGTAAGTTTGTTGGTTTTTGCAGTTTGTCCTTTTCTTTCAAATTGCCCCTCTTAATGTCTCTCCTTCTTCCTCTAGGTGCAGGAAGAGCTCTAGTGGTGTTGTGCTGATTGGGGCTAAACACGAGATGGTAAGTGAAAGCGCGATGTGCAGCGCTATGTGCCTTTTCTTGTGCTGACCTGTCTTTCTCTCTTTCTTGCAGGCCGTTGTGATGTCTCAGAATGGATACTGGCTGAGAAGTTAGTGAGCGGTGAGTAATGCGTAGCGCGCGGCACCCTCTTGACCTTTTTGTGCGCTAATCTGTGTTTCCTCTCTTTTGCAGGTCGTTGTTATGGCCCGGAGTGGATGCTGACCAAGAGCAATTCGAACTCAGGTAAGTGTACGATTGATTAGCTATTTTCGTAATTGGAATATAAACGCTTACTAATGCTGTTTCGTTCTCTTCGTCTGAGGTTGCTGCGTTTTGGAAGATCGAGGTGACGTCGCCGAGATGCTGCATTCTCTGTACCAAAAGGCAGTGGATGGTAAGCAGGATTCACTCACACGTGAGTGTTATACTGATAGTGTTCTTGTTCTTTCAGGTTCGTGGCTCCGGAATGCAGGTGAAGATCTGAGCGAAACGTGGTGAGAGTCACGCTGCAGAGCGCAGAGGAACGCGAAGCGTGGTTCTCTGCCCGGGCGTGGCTTATATAGCCCCCAGGTATCCTAGGTATCCCTAGGCCTGACCACACCTAAAACACTAGACCGCATAGCCCGGTTCATTGAACTGAGCTATGCGGGGGCATCCATGTTGTGCAAAGGTCAATTGTCAAGCCCAGTTCTCAGGTTTTCCTCTCTTTATATATGAGCCTGACGCCAAAGACTCCAAGACTGACTCCAGGAGAGTCTTGGATGAGATGGCAAGGCCTTTAAGGCCATGATGAAGGGACTTAATGTAGCCCCAATGACTTGCCTATTAGGACCAGGGGCAGGGGTCATGACACCAATGTAACATGGTGGCTTTTGCTTGCCCAGAAATGTGTGGGTGTGAGGTTTGGCTACACAATTTTTTTTTTAAATTATTTTTTCATTTTTAAAGTGCTCACACAGCCCGCAGGCATCGAGGTGCTGTCACAGGAATTGTTTTTGTTTTTTAGTTGCGTAATTGTTTCTTTTTCTTAGTTGCATATTTATAACGCGCTTAAATACCCATAGGATTCTAAGCGCGGACCCGGGGATCGAACCTGTGTTGCTTCGTGTCGTCTGCTTCCAAGGCAAACACGTTTCTGCTGAGCTACAATGTACATTATATTTGTCGCCACAAGATTTAGACCTTGGAAAAGACTCAGGCACAGAATTCAATTGCAAACTCTGCCTCCAACTGAACGCACCAATAAGTGAAACTGTTCACAATGGCATATGAGGTAGCCAAGAGTGTAAGGATTCTCTGCCCTGCCAGACTAGCAGGCATTTCTGGAAGAAAAGACAAAGGAAGCAAGTGGGGCTAGTGTTTGACCAAGAAGTGTGAGTTCCTTTTTGCACCCACTCTGAAGGAGGAACTGTCAAACTTCAAAGGGCATAATAAAAGTCCTCTGTTGCAAGCCGAGCCAGGAGGAGACCGTTGGATGTGGGTGTCTGCAGCACCAGCCCATATGTGACAAATCCTCCCCATTCACATTAAAGGACTTCTTCATTTTAAGACATTTTTCACAGCACTCTAAACAAGTAATAATTTTGTATTATGCTAGTTTTCCATGTTATTTTTAGACAAATGTAAAGAGACCAGGTGCATGTTTCTAGCACTCTGTGAACTGAAATGGCCAGGAAAAATGCAGTTTGGGTTGAATTATAAATGGGACAGATATGAAACTAAGTGGAAAGATGCACGATGTAATTATGAACCTATGTAGTCATTGGCAGAATTTTTTACATTATGCATTTCATAAAAAAGGCAAAAATGTGCCAAAGGGCGATGCAACCTCACACAGAGCCGGCGATCAGATTTCCCAATTCCCTGTGACCTATTGAATCCACATATCTGCTCCTTATGGTGGTGGCTAGTATAAGTTTGAAGTTTTGATCTATAACTCATTTTTGTTAAAAAGTAGACTTAAGAGACAAAGGCCCTCATTACGACCCTGGCGGAATACGAAAAACGATGGCGGAAATGTAACACCGCCATCGAATACCGCCCGTTGCGATCATGACCCGTCACCGTAAAGTACGATGCCATTAGCGACACCGTAGTGAACGCCAACGCTAACTGCACCAAGTACGCGCACGCGCGCCTTGCAAAACCGTAATTTCCGCCATGGCGCAACGGTACGCGAATGCTGACCCCAGCGGACATTCACTTAACGCCATCAAGCATGGCGGAAAGTACCATTCCGCCATGGCGAGAACTACGGCATCGCAAACCAACCGTAAATGGCCCTACTGAGTGCCTGTACTCCACTCCCTGGCCACATTGCACAACTCCTCGTAGGCGCAATGTAGTCACACCATGCAACCAGTGAAATGTACAAGTCACCCATGCATGCCAACGAACAAATGCATGCAGGGGCCCCAAGTGCCCTGTGAGTGGCCATCCACATTTGGCAAGACACCATTGCCGTACTGATGCAGCACAGGCATCTGAAGGTGCAAGTACACCAAAATGAACTGAAAATCCCATGAGACAAAACAACAACAGTCCCCCATCGCTTGCCACCAGTGTAAATCAACATTCAAAGCAGTAACCTGAGGGAGACTGCACCAGCCCTGTACACTTGCCAGTAGTCAAACCAACCATCAGCATAAGCACGTACCACACAACTGTACCCAGAAGCCGGAACCCAATGCAGATCACCTCACAATACATCGCGCCACAAATCGGAATATGCCACATTACTAGCAAAGAATAACGCTACACGGTTAATATCTGAATATAAATTTAATGCACATCAAAATCACCAAGCCCATACAGCCATTTGAACATAAACTCCCAAATGATCATCATTACTGTGGGCTGCATCCGCAATAAATGACCAGCTTCCCCTTGTGTGACGCCCTGTACCTTCATGGTACACAGGGGCTACATCAACGTCCAAAAAGGCAACATGGAAGCGCCTAGGACCGCAGGGCCGTCCCATGAAGTAGGCACTAGTCCAGCTGGAAGGTAGGTATGTTGCTCCTAGCCACCAGTACTGCGTAAGGGCATGTGGCCCATTGGCGATCGTCCCATAAGATCGTAATGGTGCTCCACTGATCAACTCGAAGCTGCAGGTGTCGAGTGTAGAAGCCATCTGCAGGAGTGGCGTACAGATGGCAGCGGCAGAAGGGGAGGAGATACCTGTCACCCAAATGAAAAAAATAATAGTATGGCCATCCGAACTTCATATGTATTACTCACTTCATTCAACACACCAAACCTACAACCATATGCATGCTAGCCCACTCATAAGGATCAACTGCACCCAAAAATCACTTGCGAATCATAACGACATGAATCGAGGTGAATACACTATTACAAACGAGTGTCTGTGTGCATGCGCCTGTCAGAACAGGATCCATCAGATGGGATTATCAACGTGCATAGACACAAGTGATGGAAGGCGCGTCGAGACAGGGAGGGTTCAACAAGGGCAGACAGACGATGGTCCCACTATGGCAGCCTTGCATCACATAGCGCAGGGGAAGGGGATAGATTCCAAATAGCCATGTACATGGCAGACTCCCAATTAAAACATCTGTCCATGCATCCATTCATCATTCCCTCATCCCGGTATGAAAACGCCTGAATATTTACTCACATAACATTCGAAATTTCCATTGAGTCTGTGCGTAATGCAGCCTTCAAAATCCACTGTGCTCCTGCCCGGATTTCTCGTGTAGTGAAGTTACATGTATTTGGGAACGTCCTGCCTTATCGTCCACTACGCTATTGCGCATCCCATTCAAATCATATCAACCATTGCATTCCCGTCTTGGGCCCTGTCCCAAGGACATTCAACAATAGAACGTTATATTTCCAGTCAGACCTGTGGGCGTCTCCACGCCGCTAGTTGAAAACCGAAAGCGCTGTCCTTCGAATTCCTAATTTGCAACATCACGTCGAAAAGGCATCTGTGAACGCTTGTATTCACAAATACATCTATGTAGTGCGGCTGTGTGTGAAAATGGTAACTGGCCTCAATCACTAATGGGACTCCCCGCCCGTCGGTGAACGTCGGTACAGTGCTGCATGAGGGTCCACCGTTGATCGAGCACTACATTCCACTGACCCTTCACAAGTCTGCTCGCGAATGCAAATATAGTATGTGAAACAATGGGACCATAGCAGAATTAACATATAAACCAATATTTCACTGCCATCGGGATTAAAAACATGAATGTAAATGCAAGATGCCATGCGTCGAATTGCAGCGTCGTGTGCGGGAGGTGCTCGCACGAAAGGCATTGCAGCTGACACAGGTGGAATGAATCACCACAGGTGAAGGCTATACAGCCTGAAAACACATAAATTGCACACCCAACCCCCTCCCCCAACCACACCCACTCCAGAATGCTACCGGCAGGACTAGCGATGTTGGGCCTGGGGGACCTGATTGCACTGCAAGTACTCCAACTTCAAGAAGAAGACGAACGCCAACTACTACAACAACCGGCCGCACAGAGGAGACGCAGGAGGAGGAGGAGGAGGAGGGCAAGGCATGGCCAGCAAGCCCCACCAGCACAGCCACTACCACCACGCAGGCAGCCCGCAATCCCACGCCTCCGAGCTAATCCGTTCAACCTCACTGCTGAGCAGATCCACACCCTCTACCGTTTGGACCGGGACACCATAACCGCCATTGTCAACATGACACACGCTGACCTTGTCAGCATGATAGATAGCCCAACCGCCATCCCACCCCTACTGAAGGTGGTGTCTGTACTCCACTTCATGGCCACAGGCACCTACCAGCACACAGTCGGACAGTTGCATGGCATTTCACAGCCACTAATTTCACGGACACTATTCCATGTGCTTGATGCCCTCCTGAAGCACTCAGACGACTACATCACTCTACCACGCTCGGAGCAGGAGATTACAAACACAAAAGTGGGATTCCATGCACTTGGCGGCATACCGGGTTGCATTGGTGCCATCGACTGCACCCATGTGGAATTGGTTGTCCCACATGCCATGGAGGTCCAGTACCGCAACCGGAAACAATATCATTCTATCAATGTACAAATGGTGTGTGACTCCAACAGGATCTTTACACATTGTTGTGCCCGATTTCCAGGATCAACCCATGATTCTATGGTCTTGCGGAACTCTAGAATACCACGCTACATGGAGCGACACGCAGGGCACCGATCCTGGCTACTCGGTGAGTCTCATTCAATGCATGAGTATGTGGGGTAGGTGATGCGTGAATGACCTGGCAGGAAGGGGGGGGATGCGTACGTAGCTATGACATTCCACAAACATCCTTTGTTGTCCACATACAGGTGATGCCGGGTATCCACTGAAGAGATGGCTCCTTACACCAATCCGGAACCCACAGGACCAGCATGAGGAGGACTACAACCATGCCCACTCACGTACCCGTGTGGTCATAGAACAGGCATTCGGCCTACTGAAGGCTCATTTCCGCTGCCTCAGCAGGTCTGGCGGGGCACTCCTGTACCGCCATGAGAAGGTTGCAAAGATGGTCATGGCATGTGTCATGCTACACAACATGTGCGTACGTAGGAATGTGGCCATGCCCCCCGACGCAGAACTGCAAGCACCTGAAGATGGTCATGATGAGGGTGGGGATGTGGCAGCACCTCAAGGAGTCCGCGAGGCACAGGAGGCCCGTGAATTACGTCAGAATATCATAGATGCATGCTTCTAGCACTCACGCCTGGTGGCTGTTACATGGACACGGGACTTGTGGCACTGTGTGTGTCTGGAACATGCACAATGTGGACTGTACGCCAAGATAGGCCTCGTACACAAAGATCAATGTCCACACATCTCATTGGATGAATATGAAGAATTGTATTGCAGATGTGAAATGACATTACACACCCAATCGACCCGCCACCCAATGAAGCCCAACACACCCCCTCCACCCTCCTACCTCCCCCCCGAACACCAGTGTCCAAAGACGCTCATTGTCAGTGGGCAGACGCTATTGCAAGCCCCCTCTCCGGGTATCAGGGGCACCCCTGCCTGTGGAGCGCCGGGTCCTCCCAGATCTACGTTGGGGGCTGCCCTGGACGGAACTTGCAACGGATGATATCTCTGCCTGCTCACGTCCATGCATGTCCCTAAGGGTTTGTGAGAGCTCAGTGAGCACACGGCGCACAGCGGCAAGTTCACCACATACGTCTTTGGACGTCGCATGCAGTTCCCCCCTCAGGCTCTCGGTGCTTCTCTCCATTTGTCCCCTCAGGCTCTCGGTGCTTCTCTCCATTTGTCCCCTCAGGCTCTCGGTACTTCGCTCCATTTCTGCCCTAAGTGTCTCGGTACTTCGCTCCATTTCTGCCCTAAGTGTCTCAGTAGATGTTTCAATGGCTGCCTTGGAACCCCCACATTCAGCAGCATGCTCCTTGAGGAGCGTGGCCAGTTGCTGCTGTTGCACAATCATCTGCTCGAGGGACTGTTGCCTCTGCTGGGCCATGCCCATTTGCGGTGGTGTCACAGAGGGGCTGGACGCCTCATGTTGCCTTGCCACAGGCCTTGTGGGGGTTTGCCAGTCGTCGTCTTGTGGGTGCCCTGCGTGGTTTCCTCATGGTGTACGGGATGATACAAACAGGGGGATTGAGACAGGTCATGGATGGGTCCTACTTCGACAGCACCGTTTTCTGTGTCGGCGCATGCTGGCATGAATGCAGTGTCACCTATGGTGCTGCTGCCACCAGAAGCAGTGCCTTCTGTGGCATCCATTGGGGGGACCTGTGGTGCTGCTGTTGTGGACATGCTGGCTGCTGGGGTGCCTGTTGGAGTCCCCTCCAGTGTGCTGCCACTCGATTTGTGCTGCTGCCGTGTCTTGATCCGTGCAGCTGAGGTGGAGGGTCTTTGGCCGTTGGTCTTGGCCCTCTTTGCAGGTGTGCTGGTAGGGGTGTCCTGAAGCTCGTCGTTTGAATCGGACCCTGTGGTGGAGTAAAGGAGGGCGAGCGTTATTTATGGGTCTGTGGTAATTGTAATGGCAATGTGTCACATGCATTGGGGTGGTACCTGGGGGTGATTTGGGTCAGGGCCTTGGAGGTGGTCTCATTTTTGTGTGGATTGGGGATGCAGTTATTTTGCAGTCTGCAGTTAGGGTGTGCATGCTGCACATGTAGAGTGTGTTTTTGGGATTTTTAATTATTTATGTATTTAATCTGACTTTTAAAGGGCGCTGTCATGGCAATGTATGTGGTCGTTCTCCTGGACATGTGTTTCTATTGCACTATGGGGACACATGGTACTTCACATGGTTGGTAATTGTGGATTTAGCATAGTTTTATTTGGCCCACCTACCTGATTCTTCGGATGTCTGCACTCCTTTCTCCATCCCTCCGACTCCCTCTATGCTCTCCATTCCAATGGTGGAGGCACAGATTTCTTCCCAGGGGGTCAACTTGATGGGTGATTCCGATCCTCCCCCGGTAGCTGTGGCAATGTTCCGGTTGGCAGAGAGTATGCTCCGGACGCGTATCCGTAGGTCGTCCCATCGCTTTCTGCATTGCTGTGGGTTGCGGGGTGCGGTCCCCACCGCACTTACCCGCTGTGCCACCAGGGCCCATATGGCCTTCTTGTTTGCAAGTGCCGTCCTCGTCATTTGCGTCGAGAAGACGACGGCAGCATTCTCCTGGAGGGTCTCTGTGAGCACGGTGAGTTCCTCATGGGAGAAGTGGACCTGCCGCTTGTGATCGCACGCTTTTTTAGCTACTTTTCCCATATTTATTTTTTTAAATGGGGTGGCTGACGGGTTGGGATGTGTCTCAGGGTCGGTTTTTCAATGGTTGTGTTGGGATTCGGGTTTTATGGGTGTACGGCGTGCTGTTTCCCGTTCCGGCCCCATGTTTTTACTTCCGTTTCCGTATATTTACGGTGACCGTAGTTTGCGCTGACCGGTCATTACGGTGACCGCTGAGATGGGTGGCGGAATTGCACCTAGGGCGGCGTACGACGGCGGTAAGGGGCGTTTTGGGGTCATTTCCGCCGTCGCGGACTTTGCACTTCCGCCATGGCGTAATGCTCGTTCCCGATGGGTCGGAATCAGCCGCACTTTACTCCATCGTGCAGTGGCGGAAACGCTGTTTGCGCTATGGCGGTCATGTCAGTTACTTTCCGCCAGGGTCGTAATGAGGGCCAAAGAAAGGTCATAAATGCAAACACAGAAATTATGTCAATTCCCCTGAACCAATCGGCCCTGGGGGAGGAGAGAGGATAGGAGTAATTCCAGAGTACTTCCCCCCCAGATTGTAAATTAGAATGTCATTTTGGCTATATAAGGGGGAGACAAAGAAACTCAAGGGATTCAGATTCAGATTCAGAAACAAGATCCATCCATCCATCCAGATCCAGGCACACCCAAGAATCCAGGGAGAAAGGAGAGGAGGCAGCTGACCCCATCCAAGAGAGTGCAGTGACCAGACCTTGCCTAGCCGACCCCATCCAAGAGATTGCAGTGGCCAGACCTTGCCTAGCTGTCCAGAATCCCATCCAGGAGAGCCCAGTGACCAGATCCCATGGCCTTGCTGTCCAGAGTGACCAGATCCTTTGGCTTAGCGGACCAGAATGACCAGAGACATTGCTGGCTTTCCAGAATCCCAAACTCAAGCTTATATTTTAAATAGCACATAACCCCAGTCCCCAAACTGCATATCCCGCTCTTTTGACTCTTGCATCCCATTGGAAAAATCCCATTTAAATTCCCAAATTGTCAGTATAATCCATTCACCTTTCCATAGACGAATCTGCATTAGACTGTGTATGTTAGTTTATTCCTTTTATAAATCTTTCAGTGGTCTGTATAAGCCCTTAGTATCATTTTGAAGTAAATCAATTAATTTCTCTAAATTCACGACGTGAGCTGGTTATAATTCGAAATTAACCCCCTTGCGCTTAGTGTCTTTCTTTAAAAACTATAGTTATTAAAATATAGCCTCAATAGAATTTGTCTCTGAGTAACAGAAACCGAATTTGCCCGTGTACTGTGTGCGTTCTCATGAATTCCGATTTTGCAGCTGTCCCATAGAAAAACCCAAGCCGTAGTCCCATTGAGAACCATCCCTTTCTGTCAGAATCCTATCCGTTCAGTGCCTTTGTCCTTCTCATTAAAACCGATTTCCAATTTGACAGCTAAGCCCTTTTCCGTGGCTGCCTGTCATTACAAGTCCCATGTAAAAACAAATTTCCATTCTGCCGCTTGTGGTTTTCTTTTGCATTGCTTTCTGTCCCAAAATCGTTTTTCTTACCTTGTGTTCATATTGCCTTGGTGCCCTGCTTAGTAGTCTGTAAGCTTCCTTATCTCTCGAGTGTAGCAACACGAATTTCCTTCCTAGTTATCCCACTTCGGTTGTAAGCTGCTGTGCGAGAAACAAGTGAAATCCGATTATGCCGTTTTGCTCATAAATCAGGTTTTCATATTCTTTTCCGGCCTCTTATCTTGGGGTGGTGGGCTGAATTCTAAATCTGATTGTTCCGTCTTCATTCTGACTACTTGCCACTGCCTTCCATCCAACTACACACCGGCCTGGTTCCTAGTCCATTGCGACACAGGGTGTCAGTGAAGGGGGGTGCGGGACGGGTTGGGGGCCTACTGAAAATTAATCTGTGGTTTATTAGAGATAAAAAGCATTTTTATTGTGCGCCACATTCATTGTCAGTCGAAGGAGTCCCTGGCTGGAGTGTGTGGTGTTATAAAACCGTTACAATGCTGTGATGCGGCTAGGGCACAAGTTACACAACAAAGGATACGCTTTTTTGTTAAATGTGGAAGCACTCACTGCAGCACCTTGCAGATTGAAAGTGGCCCGCACTGAGCGGTAGCAGGCCAGCACCCTAAGCGGTGTTAAGACACAAGGGCAGCACGCCCAATCACGGGTCTAGGGAGGATGGGAGGCAGGAATGAACCAGGAGGGGGGAAGAACAGGAAGAAGGGATCAGGAAGGAGCCGCAACCCCTGTGTTCTCCCTGGTGACCCCTGGCTTCGGCTTTGCGACCCCAGAGACCGTTACCTATATTGAAAAAAATGGAAGCTCTGAGCTTCCATTTTTTTCAATATAGGTGGTTTCCTGGGTTTCACCGTTGCGGCCGGTGCCACTGAGTCTGTCTCATGCTGCTGAAGAATTCTATTGTGAAGTGGAGACATTTGACCGCTGTTTTTGGAGGAAAGGCATTTTTATACAGCAGAGTGGTTTCGATGCTGAAATGGCCTGAGCACACAGCAATCCGAGAGGAACAGCACCAGATGGTATGGACTCGGCTAGGCCCACATAAGCATTAGTAAGTACTAATGGAGTCTGCTGTGGGTTTTAGCAGGTTCAAGCCCTGGTGGCTTCACACTTCATCTAATGATTCTATCCAAAGCGTCCACTACTGTGATGCTGGAAATGCATTGGAGGGACAAGGCCTCTATGTCCTTGTCCTGTAATCTCTTATCATGTGTGTTCTGTATTGTTTTCTGCACAGGAGTCCATGTGGGACTCCTGGCAGTGCAGCTCTTCCTCATTTTGGTTGTGGTGCACAGACACTTGGGATACCCTTATGGCGCCCATGGGTGGGGGTACAAACCCTGTACCCCTAGTGTATGTGTTTGGGCACCTGTGTGTGGCCCACAGAGCAGGGTATGTGCTGGTGGCAGCTCCATGCTGAATTTGAGTATTCTCCATTTTGGGATACCCAGCCCCTGCCATAGGAATCAGTGGATTCCTGATAGGAGACAAGATGGCCCATGTGGCCTCTTGGTTTCTATAACCTGTTACCTTGTTTTCCCAAAGTCCTGGGAAGCCTTGACTCTGTCCCTTCCCCTGACTGGCTGTTGGGTGGACGAACCATATATAGTATTGTCGGGAAGTCCAGGTCAGACTGGATGGAGCCTTCCCAGTGACTGTATGTTGTGCTTACATCCTTGGGGTGGGACCTGGGAGAATGGAGTGTATGACCAATATGCACTTCATGTTGTGGGTGTCTGGTACCTGTGTGTGTGATACAAAGAATGAGACAGAACTGCCCGGAACTGACATGAATGCAGTGTGGTGTGCTGAAAGGCTGGGGGCTTGTCCCAATCCACATTCCTTGTTATGGGTGTCTGGGTGGAAGTAAATGGCCTGAATGCCCTGTGCGCCTGATTGGGGCCTGCCTGCATGAATGCCCTTCTGAATGATTGGCTGCCTGAGCTTGGCTCAGCAGTGTGAATGAGATACAGAACAGTATATCTGGTGACCTCTCGCTTACCAGAATTGTTCAGAAGCTGAAGTTGAAACTTGAAGCTGTTTATCCTTGAAGCCCAGCTAAAGAAGAAGGTTTGCTGTCGCTCACCGTCGACATTATTCGAAAGGTGCCCTGTCTGTCAAGGTCTGATCCAAGAGAGGACCGGTTTAGGAAACCTCTCCCCGAGCTACAAGGGAGCATCATGCAGAAGCTGATCTTCAACAAGGAATCTTGGAAGTCAGTCCCAAACAGCTGTCGACCGGAGATGGGGTCTGCTGAGAAACATTGGAGTAAGCACCAGGACGCTGAGGCCGTCGATGACCATCACCATCGACCGAGGTTTCGGACGACCTCTGTAACCTCGTCAACTGGAGCCGCAATGCTCCATTGCCTAGGAGCATTTAAACCAAGGACTCCCTTGCCTTCACCGTCGACCGCTTTGTCCCGGCAGAGAAAGTCGAGGTTGTCGACGAGCCGAGGAGAATCTGCCGGTGGGTTTCCCGCCACCTTAAATCCACAAAGACACAGACCAACGAAGTTCCGAGAGCCAGCTGTGGTCGAGTCCCGATCGTCGACGCCAGCGCTGATGCCCGCTGCCGGGCTTGTTTGTCATCGAATCTGCTTTCCAGCAACAAACTCTTGTAATCGAGGTGCACCGCATGCCTCGCCTTCACAGGACGTCCACGATCGATCGTCGATGATCACCACAAAAAACGAAGTTGCTGTCTCCCATTTTCTTCGAGGAATCTCAATGCCATGTGGCCCCTTCTTTAAAGGGAGTCCAACCTTGAGGGATCCATCGACAAACCGTCGAAGAAACATTGCTAAACTCAGGTACGTTGGGGTACTAGAACATTTTTATCAGGAAACAAGACGATTTTAAACATACATGGACTGGGTTTGTTGATATCCTTTATTTACAGAACTGTGGGCCTCATTACAAGTACTCCGGTCTGGAATTAAAACCATACCGGCACCGTTTCCATGTCCGCCCAATCATGACCCGCGGCCCCGGTAATAGCACCACCCTCAACCGCCACCGCGGAAATAGGGGTCCCGTTAAGTCCGTCTGCACGGAAACACCTCCGTTACCGTCAACACGAAACACTGTGAGCATCACAACTAGCGCGGACACGGAAATACCGGAAATTCCTGCTGAACTGAATCAGGGCACAGGTGCACCAAATCAGCCCAGATGGACCTAGCAGGCCACTGGGAGCCCACAAAAGGGCCACACCCAGCCCAACACAACATAGAACCATGCAGGCAGCAGGTCTAGTAGCACTGGGACTGGGCCTACTCAACCAACAGGCAGCACTGCACATGGTGGCAGTAATGGCGCAGAGGAGGAGGCGTAGGAGGAGGAGGCGCAGGCCGCAACCAGCCAACCCTGCAGCTATGGCAAACCCCATTGCCCAGCCAGCCCGACCCCGCCGCCAGCCACCAATACCACGCATCAGGGCCTCACCCTGGAACCCCACCCCAGGACAGATCCACACACTATACCGGCTGGACCGTGCAACAATCCTGCACATCACCGCCATGATTGAGGACAACATCAGCAGCCAAATTGACACCCCCACTGCCATCCCCCCCTCCTGAAGGTTGTCTCAGTACTGCATTTCCTTGGCACTGGCACCTATCAACACACGGTTGGTGAGCTGCATGGCATATCACAACCCTGTTTCTCAAAAATCCTGGTACAGGTACTCGATGCCCTGTTGCGCCATGTGTCGAAACACATAGCCCTACTTCGCACCCTCCCCGAGGTCATTGCCACCAAGTTGGCCTTCCATGCCATAGCAGGCATGCCAAATTGCATAGGCGCAGTTGACTGCACCCATGTTGAGCTGACAGTACCACGTGCAATTGAGGCGGTGTTCCGCAATAGGAAACAGTATCTTTCTTTGAATGTCCAGATGGTTTGTGATGCCATGCAACTGATTACACACTGCTGCGCACGTTTCCCCGGATCATCACATGACTCAATGGTACTGCGGAATTCCACGTTGCCACGGTACATGGAACGCTATGCCGGACAAAGCACATGGCTATTGGGTGAGTACAGCTGACGATGCTACAACCCTGTCGAAGTGGTGTGTGTGTGTCCAGGCCAATGAGCATTGTGAGTGTGCCGCTGTGACCGCACATGCATCACCCCCCTTCCATCTACCAAATACACAGCGGATGCCAAACATCATGAAGGAAGACATGACAGGGCACCACAATGTGCCCGTGCACACGCTGGCACAGCCAATCCCGTCACTGTCCCATGAACCTTGTGCCACTGCAGACACCCACCCTCAATTGAAACACTGCCTCAAAAGGCACGAGTGGCGTGTAAATGAGACGACGTGTATTTAC